>NC_053028.1:324412838-324750995 GCF_003073215.2 Triticum urartu
CTTCTTGCAAACCGGAGCTTCCCTCAAGAAGGCTCGTGGTTCTAACAGGGAACGTGTCACCTCCATGTGTGAAACAACATACGTACACTGCCTTCTCCCACCTTAATTGTATTACACAGCCAGATTAGACCAAATAGAAGTACCGTGCTAAATTTTGGAATTATTCGAGGCTCGTTTCGCCTTTTTTATACATTAATTGAGTTTTTGGGCATTTAATGTGCATAATTCAAATTTGAACTACAAGCACAGCCTCCAGTTCACCAAAGTTGTTTGAAAAATCACATGTGTGTCCTTCGGTGAATTTATAGGTCCCATGCAATAGATGGGAGTGAAATTCAAACTTCTCGGCGTCGTGGCTCGACCGGAAAGATTGACAAACTTGGATTTTAATTTCTGTAATTCCAACACATGCCTGAAAATCATGAAACTTTGCATGGTGTCATGACATGCCACCAACTTGCTGTGGTAATTTCTTTTGGCCGAACTGGGACACGCTTTTGTGTAAGCTTGTTGCAAACAGGAGCTTCCGTCAAGAAGGCTCGTGGTTCCGAGAGGGAACGTGTCACCCACGTGTGCGAAACGACATACGTACACTGCCTTCTCGCGCCTTAATTGTATTACGCAGCCAGATTTGACCAACTAGAAGTACCGTGCTAAATTTTGGAATTATTCCGGGCTCATTTTGCCTTTTAATACATCAATTGAGTTTCTCGGCATTTAATGTGCATAATTCAAATTTGAACTACAAGCACAGGCTCCAGTGCACCAAAGTTGTTTGAAAAATCACATGTGTTTCCTTGGGTGAATTCTAGGTCCCATGTAAGAGATGGGAGTGAAATTCAAACATCTGGGCATCACGGCTTGACCGAAAAGATGGAGAAACTTGGTTTTTTAATTCCTGTAATTCCAAAACACGCCTGAAAATCATGAAACTTGGCATGGTGTCATGACATGGCACCAACATGCTGCGGTAATTTTTTGGCCAAATTGGCACAAGCTTTGGTGTAAGCTTCTTGCAAACTGAAGCTTCCCTCAAGAAGGCTCATGGTTCCGAGAGGGAACGTGTCACCTCCGTGTGCAAAATGACATACGTACACTGCCTTCTCCCGCCTTAATTTTTTTACACAGCCAGACTAGACTAAATTGAAGTACCGTGCTAAATTCTGGAATCATTCTGGGCTCGTTTCGCCTTTTTTATACATCAATTGAGTTTATGGGTATTTAATTTGGATAATTCAAATTATAAATACAAGCACAGGCTCCAGTGCACCATAGTTGTTTGAAAAATCACATGTGTGTCTTTGGGTTAATTTCTAGGTCCCATGCAAGAGATGGGAGTGAAATTCAGATATCTGGGCGTCGTGGCTCGGCTGGAAATATTGAGAAACTTGGTTTTTTAATTCCTGTAATTCCAAAACACGCATGAAAATCATGAAACTTGGCATGTTGTCATGACATGGCACCAACATGCTGCGGTAATGTTTTTGGCCGAATTGCGACAAGCTTTGGTGTAAGCTTGTTGCAAACCGGAGCTTCCCTTAGGAAGGCTCGTGGTTCCGAGAGGGAATGTGTCACCTCCGTGTGCGAAACGACATATGCACACTGCCTTCTCCCGCCTTAATTGTATTACACAGCCAGAGTAGACCAAATAGAAGTACCGTGCTAAATTTTGGATTTATTCCGGGCTTGTTTCGCCTTTTTTATACATTAATTGAGTTTCTGGGCATTTAATGTGCATAATTCAAATCTGAACTACAAGCATAGGCTCCAGTGCACCGAAGTTGTTTGAAAAATCACATGTGTGTCCTTGGGTGAATTTCTAGGTCCCATGCAAGAGATGGGAGTGAAATTCAAATATCTGGGCGTCGTGGCTCGGCCGGGAAGGTTGAGAAACTTGGTTTTTGAATTCCTGTAATATCCAAAACACGCATGAAAATCATGAAACTTGGCATGTTGTCATGACATGGCACCAACATGCTGCGGTAATGTTTTTGGCTGAATTGCGACAAGCTTTGGTGTAAGCTTGTTGCAAACCGGAGCTTCCCTTAAGAAGGCTGGTGGTTCCGAGAGGGAATGTGTCACCTCCGTGTGCGAAACGACATATGCACACTGCCTTCTCCTGCCTTAATTGTATTACACAGCCAGAGTAGACCAAATAGAAGTACCGTGCTAAATTTTGGATTTATCCCGGGCTTGTTTCGCCTTTTTTATACATTAATTGAGTTTCTGGGCATTTAATGTGCATAATTCAAATCTGAACTACAAGCATAGGCTCCAGTGAACCGAAGTTGTTTGAAAAATCACATGTGTGTCCTTGGGTGAATTTATAGGTCCCATGCAAGAGATGGGAGTGAAATTCAAACATCTGGGCGTCGTGGCTCGACCGGAAAGATTGAGAAACTTGGTTTTTAATTCCTATAATTCCAAAACATGCCTGAAAATCATGAAACTTGGCATGGTGTCATGACATGGCACCAACATGCTGCTCTATTTTTTTGTCCGAATTAGGACAAGCTTTGGTGTAAGCTTCTTGCAAACTGGAGCTTCCCTCAAGAAGGCCCGTGGTTCTGAGAGGGAACGTGTCACCTCCGTGTGCGAAACGACATACGTACACTGCCTTCTCCCGCCTTAATTGTATTACACATCCAGATTACACCAAAAAAATTACCATGCTAAATTTTGGAATTATTCTGGGGTCGTTTCGCCTTTTTCTACATTAATTGAGTTTCTGGGCATTTAATGTGCATAATTCAAATTTGAACTACAAGCACAGGCTCCAATGCAGCAAAGTTGTTTGAAAAATCACATGTGTGTCCTTGGGTGAATTCAAGGTCCCATGCAAGAGATGGGAGTGAAATTCAAACATCTGGGCATCACGGCATGACCGAAAAGATTGAGAAACTTGATTTTTAATTCCTCTAATTCCAAAACACGCCTGAAAATCATGAAACTTGGCATGGTGTCATGACATGGCACCAACATGCTGCGGTAATTTTTTGGCCAAATTGGGACATGCTTTGATATAACCTTTTTGCAAACCAGAGCTTCCCTCAAGAAGGCTCGTGGTTCCGAGAGGGAACGCGTCACCTCCGTGTGCAAAACGACATACGTACACTGCCTTCTCCCGCCTTAATTTTTTTACACAGCCAGACTAGACCAAATAGAAGTACCGTGCGAAATTTTGAAATTATTCCGGGCTTGTTTCGCCTTTTTTATACATTAATTGAGTTTCTGGGCATTTAATGTGCATAATTCAAATCTGAACTACAAGCATAGGCTCCAGTGCACCGAAGTTGTTTGAAAAATCACATGTGTGTCCTTGGGTGAATTTCTAGGTCCCATGCAAGAGATGGGAGTGAAATTCAAACATCTGGGCGTCGTGGCTCGGGCGGAAAGATTGAGAAACTTGGTTTTTTTAATTCCTGTAATTCCAAAACACGGCTGAAAATCATGAAACTTGGCATGGTGTCATCACATGGCACCAACATGCTACCGTAATTTTTCTTGGCCGAATTAGGACAAGCTTTGGTGTAAGCTTCTTGCAAACCGGAGCTTCCCTCAAGAAGGCTCGTGGTTCTGAGAGGGAACGTGTCACCTCCGTGTGCGAAACGACATACATACACTGCCTTCTCCCGCCTTAATTGTATTGCACAGCCAGATTAGACCAAATAGAAGTACCGTGCCAAATTTGGAATTATTCCAGGCTCGTTTCGCCTGTTTTATACATTAACTGAGTTTTGGGGCATTTAATGTGCACAATTCAAATTTGAACTACAAGCACAGCCTCCAGTGCACCAAAGTTGTTTGAAAACTCACATGTGTGTCCTTGGGGTGAATTTATAGCTCCCATGCAAGAGATGGGAGTGAAATTCAAACATCTCGGCGTCGTGGCTCGACCGGAAAGATTGAGAAACATGGTTTTTAATTCCTGTAATTCCACAACATGCCTGAAAATCATGAAACTTGGCATGGTGTCATGACATGGCACCAACATGCTGCGCTAATTTTTCTTGCCGAATTACGACAAGCTTTGGTGTAAGCTTCTTGCAAACCGGAGCTTCCCTCAAGAAGGCTCGTGGTTCTAACAGGGAACGTGTCACCTCCATGTGTGAAACAACATACGTACACTGCCTTCTCCCACCTTAATTGTATTACACAGCCAGATTAGACCAAATAGAAGTACCGTGCTAAATTTTGGAATTATTCGAGGCTCGTTTCGCCTTTTTTATACATTAATTGAGTTTTTGGGCATTTAATGTGCATAATTCAAATTTGAACTACAAGCACAGCCTCCAGTTCACCAAAGTTGTTTGAAAAATCACATGTGTGTCCTTCGGTGAATTTATAGGTCCCATGCAATAGATGGGAGTGAAATTCAAACTTCTCGGCGTCGTGGCTCGACCGGAAAGATTGACAAACTTGGATTTTAATTTCTGTAATTCCAACACATGCCTGAAAATCATGAAACTTTGCATGGTGTCATGACATGCCACCAACTTGCTGTGGTAATTTCTTTTGGCCGAACTGGGACACGCTTTTGTGTAAGCTTGTTGCAAACAGGAGCTTCCGTCAAGAAGGCTCGTGGTTCCGAGAGGGAACGTGTCACCCACGTGTGCGAAACGACATACGTACACTGCCTTCTCGCGCCTTAATTGTATTACGCAGCCAGATTTGACCAACTAGAAGTACCGTGCTAAATTTTGGAATTATTCCGGGCTCATTTTGCCTTTTAATACATCAATTGAGTTTCTCGGCATTTAATGTGCATAATTCAAATTTGAACTACAAGCACAGGCTCCAGTGCACCAAAGTTGTTTGAAAAATCACATGTGTTTCCTTGGGTGAATTCTAGGTCCCATGTAAGAGATGGGAGTGAAATTCAAACATCTGGGCATCACGGCTTGACCGAAAAGATGGAGAAACTTGGTTTTTTAATTCCTGTAATTCCAAAACACGCCTGAAAATCATGAAACTTGGCATGGTGTCATGACATGGCACCAACATGCTGCGGTAATTTTTTGGCCAAATTGGCACAAGCTTTGGTGTAAGCTTCTTGCAAACTGAAGCTTCCCTCAAGAAGGCTCATGGTTCCGAGAGGGAACGTGTCACCTCCGTGTGCAAAATGACATACGTACACTGCCTTCTCCCGCCTTAATTTTTTTACACAGCCAGACTAGACTAAATTGAAGTACCGTGCTAAATTCTGGAATCATTCTGGGCTCGTTTCGCCTTTTTTATACATCAATTGAGTTTATGGGTATTTAATTTGGATAATTCAAATTATAAATACAAGCACAGGCTCCAGTGCACCATAGTTGTTTGAAAAATCACATGTGTGTCTTTGGGTTAATTTCTAGGTCCCATGCAAGAGATGGGAGTGAAATTCAGATATCTGGGCGTCGTGGCTCGGCTGGAAATATTGAGAAACTTGGTTTTTTAATTCCTGTAATTCCAAAACACGCATGAAAATCATGAAACTTGGCATGTTGTCATGACATGGCACCAACATGCTGCGGTAATGTTTTTGGCCGAATTGCGACAAGCTTTGGTGTAAGCTTGTTGCAAACCGGAGCTTCCCTTAGGAAGGCTCGTGGTTCCGAGAGGGAATGTGTCACCTCCGTGTGCGAAACGACATATGCACACTGCCTTCTCCCGCCTTAATTGTATTACACAGCCAGAGTAGACCAAATAGAAGTACCGTGCTAAATTTTGGATTTATTCCGGGCTTGTTTCGCCTTTTTTATACATTAATTGAGTTTCTGGGCATTTAATGTGCATAATTCAAATCTGAACTACAAGCATAGGCTCCAGTGCACCGAAGTTGTTTGAAAAATCACATGTGTGTCCTTGGGTGAATTTCTAGGTCCCATGCAAGAGATGGGAGTGAAATTCAAATATCTGGGCGTCGTGGCTCGGCCGGGAAGGTTGAGAAACTTGGTTTTTGAATTCCTGTAATATCCAAAACACGCATGAAAATCATGAAACTTGGCATGTTGTCATGACATGGCACCAACATGCTGCGGTAATGTTTTTGGCTGAATTGCGACAAGCTTTGGTGTAAGCTTGTTGCAAACCGGAGCTTCCCTTAAGAAGGCTGGTGGTTCCGAGAGGGAATGTGTCACCTCCGTGTGCGAAACGACATATGCACACTGCCTTCTCCTGCCTTAATTGTATTACACAGCCAGAGTAGACCAAATAGAAGTACCGTGCTAAATTTTGGATTTATCCCGGGCTTGTTTCGCCTTTTTTATACATTAATTGAGTTTCTGGGCATTTAATGTGCATAATTCAAATCTGAACTACAAGCATAGGCTCCAGTGAACCGAAGTTGTTTGAAAAATCACATGTGTGTCCTTGGGTGAATTTATAGGTCCCATGCAAGAGATGGGAGTGAAATTCAAACATCTGGGCGTCGTGGCTCGACCGGAAAGATTGAGAAACTTGGTTTTTAATTCCTATAATTCCAAAACATGCCTGAAAATCATGAAACTTGGCATGGTGTCATGACATGGCACCAACATGCTGCTCTATTTTTTTGTCCGAATTAGGACAAGCTTTGGTGTAAGCTTCTTGCAAACTGGAGCTTCCCTCAAGAAGGCCCGTGGTTCTGAGAGGGAACGTGTCACCTCCGTGTGCGAAACGACATACGTACACTGCCTTCTCCCGCCTTAATTGTATTACACATCCAGATTACACCAAAAAAATTACCATGCTAAATTTTGGAATTATTCTGGGGTCGTTTCGCCTTTTTCTACATTAATTGAGTTTCTGGGCATTTAATGTGCATAATTCAAATTTGAACTACAAGCACAGCCTCCAGTGCACCAAAGTTGTTTGAAAAATCACATGTGTGTCCTTGGGTGAATTTATAGGTCCCATGCAAGAGATGGGAGTGAAATTCAAACATCTGGGCGTTGTGGCTCGATCGGAAAGATTGAGAAACTTGGTTTTTAATTCCTGTAATTCCAAAACATGCCTGAAAATCATGAAACTTGGCATGGTGTCATGACATGGCACCAACATGCTGCGGTAATTTCTTTTGGCCGAACTGGGACAAGCTTTTGTGTAAGCTTCTTGCAAACTAGAGCTTCCCTCAAGAAGGCTCGTGGTTCCGAGAGGGAACGTTTCACCTCCGTGTGCGAAACGACATACGTACACTGCCTTCTCGTGCCTTAATTGTATTACGCAGCCAGATAAGACCAACTAGAAGTACCGTGCTAAATTTTGGAATTATTCCGGGCTCGTTTCGCCTTTTTATACATCAATTGAGTTTCTGGGCATTTAATGTGCATAATTCAAATTTGAACTACAAGCACAGGCTCCAATGCAGCAAAGTTGTTTGAAAAATCACATGTGTGTCCTTGGGTGAATTCAAGGTCCCATGCAAGAGATGGGAGTGAAATTCAAACATCTGGGCATCACGGCATGACCGAAAAGATTGAGAAACTTGATTTTTAATTCCTCTAATTCCAAAACACGCCTGAAAATCATGAAACTTGGCATGGTGTCATGACATGGCACCAACATGCTGCGGTAATTTTTTGGCCAAATTGGGACATGCTTTGATATAACCTTTTTGCAAACCAGAGCTTCCCTCAAGAAGGCTCGTGGTTCCGAGAGGGAACGTGTCACCTCCGTGTGCAAAACGACATACGTACACTGCCTTCTCCCGCCTTAATTTTTTTACACAGCCAGACTAGACCAAATAGAAGTACCGTGCTAAATTTTGGAATCATTCTGGGCTCGTTTCACCTTTTTTATACATCAATTGAGTTTCTGGGCATTTAATTTGCATAATTTAAATTTGAACTACAAGCACAGGCTCCAGTTCACCAAAGTTGTTTGAAAAATCACATGTGTGTCCTTGGGTGAATTTCTAGGTCCCATGCAAGAGATGGGAGTGAAATTCAAATATCTGGCGTCGTGGCTCGGCCGGAAAGATTAAGAAACTTGGTTTTTTAATTCATGTAATTCCAAAACACCCATGAAAATCATGAAACTTGGCATGGTGTCATGACATGGCACCAACATGCTGCAGTAATTTTTTTGCCGAATTTGGACAAGCTTTGGTGTAAGATTCTTGCAAACCGGAGCTTCCCTCAAGAAGGCTCGTGGTTCCGAGAGGGAATGTGTCACCTCCGTGTGCGAATGACATATGTACGCTGCCTTCTCCCGCCTTAATTGTATTACACAGCAGATTAGACCAAATAGAAGTACCATGCTAAATTTTGGAATTATTTCGGGCTCGTTTCACCTTTTTTATACACTAATTGAGATTTTGGGCATTTAATGTGCATAATTCAAATTTGAACTACAAGCACAGCCTCTAGTGCACCAAAGTTGTTTGAAAAATCACATGTGTGTCCTTGGGTGAATTTATAGGTCCCATGCAAGAGATGGGAGTGAAATTCAAACATATGGGCGTCGTGGCTCGACCGGAAAGATTGAGAAACTTGGTTTTTAATTCCTGTAATTCCAAAACATGCCTGAAAATCATGAAACTTGGCATGGTGTCATGACATGGCACCAACATGCTGCGCTATTTTTTTGGCCGAATTAGGACAAGCTTTGGTGTAAGCTTCTTGCAAACTGGAGCTTCCCTCAAGAAGGCTCGTGGTTCTGAGAGGGAACGTGTCACCTCCGTGTGTGAAACGACATACGTACACTGCCTTCTCCCGCCTTAATTGTATTACACATCTAGATTACACCAAATAAAGTACCATGCTAAATTTTGGAATTATTCTGGGGTTGTTTCGCCTTTTTCTACATTAATTGAGTTTCTAGGCATTTAATGTGCATAATTCAAATTTGAACTACAAGCACAGCCTCCAGTGCACCAAAGTTGTTTGAAAAATCACATGTGTGTCCTTGGGTGAATTTATAGGTCCCATGGAAGAGATGGGAGTGAAATTCAAACATCTGGATGTCGTGGCTCGATCGAAAAGATTGAGAAACTTGGTTTTTAATTGCTGTAATTCCAAAACATGCCTGAAAATCATGAAACTTGGCATGGTGTCATGACATGGCACCAACATGCGGTGGTAATTTTTCTTTCTGATTTGCGAAGGCGCACACATTAACAATCAACCAAGTCATTTTGGAACAAGTGTTGTCACGTTACAAATCGGAAACACAAGTATTATTGAAACCTTGGGTGTTCTACTTGCCAATTATGTGCGGCCATGTGTCCCCTTTTTTATTGGCTAGGAGTTGCCGTGCTGGATAGCTATTTGAGTACGGGAGGCATGCGATCAGGCTCCTATGCGTGCTCATCGGGAGGAGATCCCTTTGACCGCTACCCGCTGCGCACCTCCCTCCCAACGTCTCCATTAATGGCGCCCGAGCACCTCTTCTACGGTGTGGCTATATGTCTCACTTGACTGAGATTTAAGAGAGAAAAATGAAAATCTGATAAGAAAGTTTTGCATGGATCTTGATGTAAGATCCGACGAACCTATATAGCATCGACTGCAACTTATAGCAAGCATGATGAATATAAGGACGACGAAAGTGGATAATAATTGTCCTACATATTTAGAAACAAAATTAAAAAAAGCAACATGTGGCAACGCCCGAAATACACAAGGGCAAAAGAAGAAGGAAGACAACGATCTGGCTAGCTGATCCCTATTTTCTTGATGTGTTGTTGTTGGCCGCGGGAACTAGTCTCCCCGGCAAACGGCGATGAGCTCTTTCTTGTCCTCAAGATGCTGGTTGAGAGCATCCATAGATTCCTCCACCAGCCTTCTACGTTCGATGCGTAGCATGGCATTCTCATCCATAAGTTTCTCGATGATGACGTTGGTCCTCTTCAACAAGGCAGTGGTCTCCTCCTGCTGCTCCGCACTTTCGACGATCTTCGCCCTCAGTAGGCTGCGCTCGGCCCGGAGCTTCGCATTGCTCTCATTTAGTTGCCGGATGATGTCGGTAGACTGTTCAAACAAGGCTTGCAGGTCATCCTACAACCTCGCCCAGCTGGAGATCTGATCCATCTGCCTAAGGATGTGGGCACGCATGCGCCTGTAAGAGTCCTCGCCTGCCCGCGAGGCATTTTCCCAGGCTGCCGCGGCGCGGGAGGACATCTCTGCTACATTCACGGCGTGGCGGCACATCTCTTTTGCTTTTGCAGCGTGTCTGGACTAGTCTGATGCATCGACGGCGCGGCGGGTCCTCCGTACTGCTTCGGCGGTGCGGCGGGACCTCTCTGCTGCTACGGCCGTGCGGCGGGACATGTTGGCTGCTTTCGCGGCGAGGCGGGACATCACTCGTGCTCCCTCTTCCAGGCTCGCCTCTCCCTGGTGGCATTATCTCGACCCAGAACTCACGTTGGCCATGGCGGACGCAAGGGAACGATGATGAATGGCTTGTTTGTTTTTGACTTTTTGTGGATGAGGAGTTGAGGAGGAATGTGCAGTCATCTTGGAGTAGTAGTATTTATAACCGCGTAGTCATATGCTACTAAGTGGGAAACCGTTTAGGTTTTGATCAGTGTGAACAGGTTTGCAATTTGGAATGTGACGGGACGCGGCCTCCCTGTTCTTCTAAAAAAAATTGTGACGGAACGCATGCTCAAAATTTACTGACAGTTATAAGTGCAGCACTATTCCCGAAAGGCGTAACGTGGGAATGTACGCCTTCTCGGCCGCGTACGTGGCGTTTGCACCATAGGGTGCACCGCAATAGGCAATGTCAGCACACATCTTGTTCCAACAACCTTGCGCGCTCGTTATTACCATCGTGCATGCTTATTTTAATTAGAATGGGTGTGCCCGTCTAGTGCACACACGTTGATCTATCTAACTGTTTCAGTTTGTTGTGGCTAATCGCAAACAGTTCATCCATGTGAAGTGTATGCCATCAATCGTAGACACTTTGATCTAGCTTACCCGTTTATGTTCTGTTGCCTAATCGAAATTAGTTAATCCTGCTGAATTGTATGCCCTCAATCAGACACACCTTGATCTGGCTAACTGTTTCCTTTGTGTTGCCTAATCACAAATAGTTCATCTGAGTGAACAGTATGCTGTATATCGCACACACCTTCATCTGGCTGCCCGTTTCTTTTGTGTTGCCTAATCACAAACAGTTCATCCGAGTGAACCGTATGCTCTATATCGCACACGCCTTCATCAGGCTGCCCGTTTCTTTTGTTCTACCTCATTGCAAACAGTTCATTGGACTGAACCGTATGCCCCGGATCGCACACGCAACTAAAATCTGAACCGTGTTTGATGCATCCTCCATTGCAAACATTTTGCACCTTTTTGACGGTTTTTTACAGCCCCGTTTGTGATTAATGCATCGCACACTGTTTCGTGAAAGGGTCTCTGATCGTAGTGTCGCGTTAGCAGCATCCTGCAGTAGTGTGGTATCTCACTAGCCCTTTCTGAGACCACAAAACATAAATGCAGAGCACCCCTGAAGATCAAGGACTAACTAGACATTGTAATTCATGGCAAAAGAGATCCAGTGATAGTCATACTAAATATAAATTAATAACAATGCATACAAATGACAGTGGTGCTCTCTAACTGGTGCTTTTTATAAGAGGATGATGACTCAACAATAAAAGTAAATAGATAGGCCCTTCGCAGAGGGAAGTAGGGATTTGCAGAGGTGCCAGAGCAGCAAAAATTTGACATGCAATCTCAAGAACAGGGTCATCAAAGCAGCAAAAATTTGCAATGCATAAAGCAGTAGAACAAAAACTAATTGGACCATTGGAGGAGGGACATACCAAAGAACAATCCCGCGAAGTAGTTTTGTGAATGGAGCTTTGAGCAAGGAGATCCAAAATGGCAGCAAGATGAGCAAGACACGAGTTTGAGCTATGGAGTGATTTTTCTAGAGGAAGAGGAAGAGGATGGGTGCTGGAATGAGTGGAGAGGGGCCACATGGGGCCCATAAGGTCAGGGGGCACGCCCAGGGGGGTGGGCGCGCCCTCCACCCTTGTGGCCAGCTGGAGAGGCCCCCTGGTGCATTCTTTGCACCAAAAATTCTAAAATATTGAAAAAACTCATATCCAATTTTCAAGGCATTTGGAGAACTTTTATTTTCGGGACATTTTTTATTGCATGGATGATTTATAAAATAGATAGAAAATACTCATCAAAAGATGGGTAGAGAGAGTTTTGCTTTTTAAGTTCATCGTCTCATACTCATCAAAAGGAATCCGTTAAAAGGCTGATCAAGTCTTATTAACAAACTTCTTTCGAATGATATGAAACCGGAGAATTTTCGAATAACACTAGCTTACCTCAACAGGGATATGCATGTCCCCAACAATAAGAATATCATTTTTTGACAGTAGGAAGAGGGAATTCAAAACCTCCAATAGTAATGGTTGACAATTTTCCAATTGAATTGATACTATGAACTTGAGGTTGTTTCTTCGGATAAATTACCGTATGCTCATTACCATTAACCTAAAAAGTGACATTGCCTCTACTGCAATGAATAGCAGCCCCTGCAGTTTTCAAAAAGGGTCTACCAAGGATGATCGACATATTGTCATCCTCAGGAATATCAAGAATAACAAAGTCTGTTAAGATAGTAACGTTTGCAACCACAACAGGCACATCCTCACAAATATCGATGGGTATAGTAGTTGATTTATCAGCCTTTTGCAAAGAGATTTCAGTAGATGTCAACTTATTCAAATCAAGTCTATGATACAAAGAGAAAGGCATAACACTAACACCAGCTCCAAGATCACATAAAGCAGTTTTAACATAATTTCTTTTAATGGAGCATGGTATAGTTGGTACCCCCAGATCCCCAAGTTTCTTTGGTCTTCCACCCTTAAAAGTATAATTAGCAAGCATAGTGGAAATTTCAGCTTCTGTTATCTTTATTTTATTAGTAACAATTTCTTTCATGTACTTAGCATAAGGAGCCATTTTAAGCATATCAGTCAAACACATTTGCAAAAAGATAGGTCTAATCATTTCAGCAAAGCGCTCAAAATCCTCATCATCCTTTTTCTTGAATGGCTTAGGAGGAAATGGCATGGGTTTCTGAACCCATGGTTCTCTTTCTTTACCATGCTTCCTAGAAACAAAGTCTCTCTTATTATAACGTTGATTCTTTGATTGTGGGTTATCAAGATCAACAGCAGGTTGAATCTCTACAAAATTATCATTACTAGGTTGATCATCAACATGAACATCATCCTTAACATTAGCACTAGACTCATGTTCATTACAAGATTGCGTCTCAGCATTAGAAATAGAAATATCATTGGGATTCTCAGGTTTGTCTATAGCAGGTTCACTAGCATGCAAAGTCCTATCAGTTTTCTTTTTCTTTTTAGTATGAGGACTAGGTATATCAGTATTAGTTCTCCGAGAATCTTGCAAAATTCTCTTAGGATGGCCCTCAAGATACAAAGGTTCCTGGGTCATTTTACCACCTCTAGTCATAACCCTAACAGCATTATCATTGTTCTTAGTATTCAACTCATTAAGTAAATCATCTTGAGCCTTAAGTACTTGTTCTACTTGAGTTGTAACCATGGAAGCATGTTTACTAATAAGCTTAAGATCATTAACAGTACTATTCATATAATTTCTCAGGTGATCAAGCATGTAAGCATTACGTTTCAATTGTCTACTAACATAAGCATTGAAGTTTTCTTGTTTAACAAGAAAATTATCGAACTCATCCAAGCATTGTCTAGCAGACTTATTATGAGGAATATCACCTTCATCAAATATACGGAGATAGTTTACCTCTACTACCTGTGTCGGGTTATCAAGACCATGTATTTCTTCAATTGGTGGTAGATTTTTAACATATTCAACTTTAATACCATTTTCCTTCATAGATTTCTTTGCTTCTTGCATATCTTTAGGAATAAGAAATAGAATACCCCTTTTCTTCGGAGTTGGTTCAGGAAGTGTCCAATCATTTTCATTACTCAATATATTATTCAATAGCAATTCAGCTTGCTCAATAGTTCTTTCCCTGAAAACACAACCAGCACAACTATCTAGGTGGTCTCTAGAAGCATCGGTTAGTCCATTATAAAAGATATCAAGTATTTCATTTTTCTTGAGAGGATGATCAGACAAAGCATTAAGTAATTGGAGAAGCCTCCCCAAGCTTGTGGGAGACTCTCTTCTTCAATTTGCACAAAATTAAATATTTCCTTTAAAGCAGCTTGTTTCTTATGAGCAGGGAAATATTTTGCAGAGAAGTAATAAATTATATCTTGGGGACTACGCAGACAACCAGGAGCAACAGAATTAACCATATCTTAGCATCACCCTTTAATGAGAAAGGAAATAATTTGAGAATATAGTAATACTAAATTTTTTCCTCATGAGCAAATAGGGTGGCTATATCATTCAATTTAGTAGGATGTGCCACAACAGTTTGATATGCACAACTATGAAAAGGATCAGATTCAACCAAATTAATTAACTTAGGATCAACAGAGAATTCACAATCCTCATCAGTAACAAAGATAGGTGAAGTAGCAAAAGCGGGATCATATTTCATTCTAGTTGTTGGTGTCAAAACCGGCGGATCTCGGGTAGGGGGTCCCGAATTGTGCGTCTAACGTGGATGGTAACAGGAGGCCGGGGACACGATGTTTACCCAGGTTCAGGCCCTCTTGATGGAAGTAATACCCTACGTCCTGCTTGATTGTTCTTGATGATATGAGTATTACAAGAGTTGATCTACCACGTGATCAAAGAGGCTAAACCCTAGAAGCTAGCCTATGGTATGATTGTATGTATATATCTATCGAGTAGCCTGGCCTTGGTTTATATAATGCACCAGAGGCCTAGGATAACAAGAGTCCTAGCCGAATACACCGGTGGGGAGAAGTCCTTGTCTTGATGGCCAAGTCTTGTGGAATCTTCCTTGTATGCGGCAGCTGTCCGAACTGGCCCATGAGTATACGGCCATGGGGGTCCTCGACCCAATCTAACATATCGGGAGATGACGTGGTGAGTACCCCTTAGTCCAGGACACCGTCAGTAGCCCCCTGAACCGGTCTTCATGTTAGGGACACGCCTCGATTCTTCTGAATTGTTCTTCATCTTCGGTCGTCGGTCTTGAAAACTAGTTCAACAAATCTTCTTCGATCTTGAGGATCACCAACGTGCATCCGAAGAGTTTATACATCGGGTATCCGAGGAGCTCCTTTAAGTTTCTGGCCTTTATCAATGCCTTGTTATTTTTATGCCACACCTCGGGTTTGAAGTTGTTCCCGGGCGGCAGCATCCTCTTGCGTCCGAGCTCCAACGTCGGACTATATTTGTGGTATCTTTTGCGGACGAGCACCAACGCCGGACCGCTTCCGAGCTCCAACGCCGAAGTGTATCCGAGCTCCAACGCCGGACTATGTCGAAGCTCCAATGCCAGACTGTATCCGAGCTCCAACGCCGGACTATATCTGAGGTGTCATAAATCACCTTGGTTCAAAAAAGTTGATGGAATTTAGCCGAGATTTAATGCCGGAAATGCCCTCTATGGAGCCAGCCAGTAGCGCCCGAGCTTTATGCCAGACTGCTTCTGAGGTGGTGCACCACCCCGAATGTGGGTCGATTTTTTTTCAGTATTTTTGATTGGTGCAATTTATTCTCTGCCGAGATATATAGCCAGTAGCCCTCAAGGTGTGTATTGGTCTAAAACCCGAGATGCACCTGAAGGATGACATATGACCGTGATCCCAGTAGCCGCTGAGACTGAGGTTGATTTGCAAAATCGGTCTGAGGATCAACTCCTAGCTCGGCAGAATACTTCGGGACACAAAAAGCGGTGTGCAGAGTCCTCGAGACTAAGGCTGGGTGCGGCCGACCAACCTGAGGATCAAAATCTCCTCGGAAACTGTATTGCACTTAAAATTTTATGCATTGGATAGGCAATGCAGTAGCCCCCGAGACACTGGTCGGGTGGCAACACCAGATTAGGGGATTGACGTGCCCCTTTAATATTTCTAAATAATAAGCCCGAAGCCCAGTAGCCCCGAGCCTTAATGCGGGCACGGGTGGCCGAATTAAGGATTGATACCCATAGTAAAATCACAAAATATGTGTAATGACTCTATGTATCCAAGTACTTTACGTCATTAATGCTCGGATCCGCATTGTACAAAACTTTGTTGACCGACCATCGGCTTCCACCTCCTCGGCCAGTAGCCGAGGAGTGTTTGTCCTACTTTATAAATCCTTTATGAGGGCAAAGATTTACGACAAACAAGGCAATCTGGCCATATGGTTTTATAAACAAAGGTACGCAGAGAGATATGGTATATTACTGTTTAACATAAGAAATGTCTTCCAAAGAAAATACTCCCGCTATCGGTTCCTTTCTTTGGGTTTTCATGCTAAGCATGATCATGAAACCTCAGCTCTAATGTAAGAGCAAAATATTGAGGATTTAGTTTGGGAGGCCAGTTACTAGCCCCCGGTAGTGTTCGGCGACAGTCGAGGTCAAGCCGTAAACACTTCGGCCAATGTTATGAATGGCCCATCATTTAACATAGTCATCGGATCGCTGACCAGTTTACACTTATTTGTGACAGACAGTTTTTGGCTTTCTCCACTGAGGTGCTTAACCATGTGAGCTGGAAGCACAATCGCAGTGGTTCTCCCTTTGCACACCTAGCCGAACAAAGTGGAACATAGGAGGCAAGCGCAGGAGCCGGGCAACCCAACTATTAACCGAAGACACAATTCGAAACCGATGCATATATAGCAATATCCGAGAATGTTTTTGCCGAATCTCTAAAGGTGTCCGGTGTTGCACTGCGAGACTTGTGCTGAAAACACACAAATAGTTTAAAAGTGCCAAAAGCTTGGAAAACTAAAAAACGTCAGTAAAAACATGACATCCGAACAAGATCAAGTGTTCGGTGCCAATCTGAAAATTGGAAGAGAAAAAAATGTGCTTCTGTCGTGTTTTGACAACGACCAAGAAGAAAACACATTTACAACTCATATATAAATTTTAAGAGCCCCCAAGTGACTTTGGTAAAAGAATTTTATATATAATGATTGTATGTACCGAAGTACTTATATCATATCTGTGTTCACCCGAACTTTAAACGCGTCTTAACCGACCATCGGCTTCTCCCTCTTCGGCCAAGGGCTGAAAAGTGTCATGTACTCCGCCTGTCGAGAGTATTGACGGTATTTCCAATGACCAGGCAATCAGGCCATAAGGCTGTAACAGACAAAGCGCGCTCAGGGAACTTATGCTATATTACTAACGAAGTGTAAGAAGCATCTTCAAAGAAAATAGTACCCCCGCCGATACATTTCTTCGGTGCTCATTATTACTATGAGAATTGTGCAATAGATTTTTTGTACTCATGAGTTCCGTTGTGTGCCGACCATGATTGATAACAATAAGAGCGCTAGCTTTCGGCTTCACCCAGTCTGAGGTCAGAGCTCGGATGACCCGATCGTGACAATCGTAGAGGTGCTCCCTTTACTCCCTAGCCGAACAATTGGGAACGTAGGGGTAAACACAGGAGCGAGGCAACCCAGCTTGCAAATCGCTTAGGTCAATATGGTGCATATTGTGGTGTAATACACGAACAAGGAACAAAGCCGTACAAGTATTATCATATGCAAAAGGAAAATCTCCATCAAGGGAGCCCCCAAATAAAAGGGGTATTTGAATATGCGAGTCACAAACAAAGTTATGACAAGGAACTTTGTCCCTAACAACTTTGTGGTGAAAAGTATAATGCTTGGTCGAACCGAACAAAATTTAAAACTGGAAGTTTTTGAGCATGAAAGCGACTTAGCTGGTTAATGTGCTCGATGTTGATGACGCAGGCCGAGATTGTGGCGGGACGAGATCCCAGCCCCCAAGCCGGTCCTGAGATGTCCGAGTAAAGAACTCGGCTTGATGAAGTGGTGATACAGCATAGTCGATGGGCGAGGTGAAAATCCTAGTCCGACCGCGGCAACGGAGCAGGCCGGCAGTGTGACGCCGAAGCCCCCAGCATGTGTTAATGAAGTGATGACGAAGCCCCCGGTCAGCCGAAGTGATGTGGTACATCGGTACGCCGCGGTGACAGCGCTGCCCGGATTATCTACCTGTGCACAGAAAATAGTGCAATCCGGAGATAATAGGAATAATAAAAAAATTGTTGCATAATCAATAATTTATGCAAAGTGAGTAATAAAAGAAATATGGACTGTGTGCCGAACACTCGATGAGGTAGAGCTCTCTCGGCGATGCTGAAGTCCCCGAGGCAACCGAACACGTCGGTATGGCAACATGACCAACAAGGTGATCACGCGAGCCGATTTACGCTAATTAGGACGACGGCGTCAGCTTGCTGAAGAGACCATGTGACGCAGTCGAAGTCGATCACCTACACACATAAAATAGTGCGGTCCAAAAAGGATAATTGCTTTTCACAAAAATAATTTATTGAAAGAGATGTGGGCTGGCGCCGAAGTCATGTCGATGCAGGGCATCGGCGTGACGCGGTGAAGGTGTGGCCAAGCCCGAATTCGAAGGCCGGTCTGAGTTCCAGATGCGACATTCGCCGAACTGTATACGAAAACTGACCCAACCACCATGCGGCCATTGTTAATGCGGCCACCATTTGTTAGACCTGTGTATAGATGATGAAACAAACCGGAGTAATAATTCCTAGGGAAAAATAAACCCAAGCAAGAAAAAAATACTAGGATTAATAGCACCTGGTTTATCTGTTGTAGCAATCTAGAGAAAGGTTACTCCCAAAATTGGGGCTCGATCCGCACACCCATTGCCGGATTGGTGATGAAGCGGTGGCATGGCGATGCTAGCAAAGGTTGGCTCGCCGAGGAAAAGCCCGTGGTCCAGCTAATGTGATGAAGCTGGTCGGCTGGTGACGCCAAAGTCTCGGAAGTAATTTGATGAAGAGATGGTGAAGCCCTCGGTCTAGCCGAGGAGACAGAGCAGGTCGGTAAGGAGACGTTGTAGCTGTCGTGTCAGCCGAGGTGTTGAATCAGTTCGGCGTGATGGACATCGGCTTGAAGAAGCAACAGTGCGGCCATGCGGACGCAGGTCGTAACTTGTGACGCGGTCAATGCCGACTTGATGAAGTGACCATGCGGCGATGCATGTGTTCCTGCTCCGTGTATTCCGTGGGGCGGCGATGTTGGCGATGATTTATCCTTGGTGATTCCGATCTCTTGTTCCCTCGCCGAGATGATGATCCGAAGTAGTTGAGCTCGGCTCAAAAGGCGACGACGTGTCTAGCGCAGGTCGGTAGCCGTGGAGCAGTATTGCCGGACTGGTTTGACACCAGTATGATAGTGAAGATTACCTCAGAGGAGGCTTAAAATTTTGTGGGCACGTGTTTAAAAACAACGTACAATACCCTAGGAGAAAATTCCATTAAGAAGGTTGTCCCATATCACGTTCATAAAGAACATAAATTCGGGTCAGATCTGTATTCGGGCAGAAAACAGACCCGAAAAGTGATGCACTAATCGGAAGGTTCCCGAAATTTTGGGGGGTGTTAGATATAGTAATTCCGTAGCCGATCAACGGTTGGATCTTCCAAAGGACATCCGAGCTAGGTGCTGGAGACCACGCCCTAAACTCATCTAGATTCCCGTCCAGATTTGACATGGCTCCGATATATCGTAGATTGCCGGAGATTCTTCCATCGGAACTCGACGAAATTTTGCATGGTTGTTGTAGACTCAATTCTGCACAATTCCACCAAAAGGATCGTCAAAGCGATGCTCTAAGAGGTGGTGGCAGTGGATACAAGTTCGCTGTTCGGAAAAACAGCACGGTCGCCCGAGGGCAATGTTGAAGTTGAGCCCCCGAGCTCCATGGATGATTCCTCCATGATCTTGATAGAGATCAGAGTTGATGTTTATGAAGGCCCTCATCCGAACATGACGATCGGAGATGGAGCACGGTCCTCAGTTGAGCCAAGGTGACCAGTCGAGCCGGCGACGAAGATGTCGGCATCGCAGTTGACCTGCAAATGAGCCATCGATCCTTTTGCCGATCACACAGCGGAACTCTCAATGAAAGCACCAATGTCGGTGTCAAAACCGGCGGATCTCGGGTAGGGCGTCCTGAACTGTACATCTAAGGCGGATGATAACAGGAGGCAGGGGACACGATGTTTACCCAGGTTCGGGCCCTCTTGATGGAGGTAATACCCTACGTCCTGCTTGATTGTTCTTGATGATATGAGTATTACAAGAGTTGATCTACCACGAGATCAAAGAGGCTAAACCCTAGAAGCTAGCCTATGGTATGATTGTATGTATATATCTATCGACTAGCCTGGCCTTGGTTTATATAATGCACCAGAGGCCTAGGAGAACAAGAGTCCTAGCCGAATACGCCGGTGGGGAGAAGTCCTTGTCTTGATCGCCAAGTCTTGTGGAATCTTCCTTGTATGCGGCAGCTGTCCGAACTGGCCCATGAGTATACAGCCATGGGGGTCCTTGGCCCAATCTAACAGATCGGGAGATGATGTAGTGAGTACCCCTTAGTCCAGGACACCGTCATTAGCATTCAAGGATTTTTCTTTCAACATAACTAACAATTTCTTAAGATCCTCCCTATCATTACAAGCAAAGAAGTCTCTAGCAGTTTCTTCATCCATAACATAACCCTCAAGAACAGCAGGCAATTCATATCTAGGGGGAGAATCATAATCATAATCATCAATTATAACATCAGTTTCAGTAATTTCATTCTCTCTAACCCTAGCAAGTTGTTCATGAAGATATTCACCTAGTGGCACAATATCATCAAGCACAGAAATAGTATCATGATAAACATCATGCATAGCAGAAGTGGCATCATCAATAATATGTGACATATCAGAATCAATAGCAGGTGTAGGTGTCGCAAGTTTACTCAAAACGGAAGGAGAATCAAGTGCAGAGCTAGATGGCAGTTCCTTACCTCCCCTCGTAGTTGAGGGACAAATCTTAGTTCTTTGATCTTTCAAATTCCTCATAGTGATCAACATATATAAATCCCAAGTGACTCAGAGAATCGAGCTATGCTCCCTGGCAACCACGCCAAAAAAATCTCTTGATAACCCACAAGTATAGGGGATCGCAACAGTTTTTGAGGCTAGAGTATTCAACCCAAATTTATTGATTTGACACAAAGGGAGCCAAAGAATATCCTTGAGTATTAGCAGCTGAGTTGTCAATTCAACCACACCTAAAAGACTTAATATCTGCAGCAAAGTATTTCATAGCAAAGTAGTATGGAAGTAGCGGTATCGATGGCAATAGTAATAGTAGCAATTTTGTAGCAATTGTAACAGTGGCAACGGAAAAGTAACTTAGCAAAGATCAATATGAAACGAGCTCGTAGGAAATGGATCCATGATGGATAATTATGTCAGATGGCATTCATCATGTAAAGGTTATAACATAGGGTAACACAGAACTAGCTCCAGTTCATCAATATAATGTAGGCATGTATTCTAAATATAGTCATATGTGCTTGTGGAAAAGAACATGCATGACATCTTTTGTCCTACCCTCCCGTGGCAGCGGGGTCGTATTGGAAAATAAGGGAAATTAAGGTCTCCTTTTAATAGAGTAACGGACCAAATTAGCACTTAGTGAATACATGAACTCCTCAAACTACGGTCATCACCGGGAGTAGTCCCGACTATTTTCACTCCGGGGTTGCCAGATCATAGCACTTAGTAGGTGACTATAACTTGCAATATCGGATCAAGAACACAAATATATTCATGAAAACATAATAGGTTCAGGTATGAAATCATGGCACTCGGGCCCTAGTGACAAGCATTAGGCATAGCAAAGTCATAGCAACATCAATCTTAGAACATAGTGGATACTAGGGATCAAACCCTAACAAAACTAACTCAATTACATGGTAAATCTCATCAAACCCATCATGGTCCAGCAAGCCTACGATGGAATTACTCACACACAGCAGTGAGCATCATGGAATTGGTGATGGAGGATGGATGATGATGACGATAGCGACGGATTACCCTCTCCGGAGCCCCGAACAGACTCCAGATCTGCCCTGCCGAGGAAGAACAGGGCTTGGCAGCGTCTCCGTATCATAAAACGCGTTGAATCCTTCTCTCTGATTTTTTTCTCCCCAAAAGTGAATATATGGAGTTGGAGTTGAGGTCGGTGGAGGTCCTGGGGGCCCACAAGGTCGGAGGGAGCGCCCCACACCCGTCTGGCTAGGTTGTGGGGCCCCTGGTGCTGATTCTTTCGCTAATATTTTTTGTTAATTCCAAAAATAATCTCCGTTGATTTTTAGGTCATTCTGAGAACTTTTTATTCTGCACAAAAATAACACCATGGCAATTCTGCAGAAAACAGTGTCAGTCCAAGTTAGTTCCATTCAAATCGTGCAAATTAGAGTCCAAAATAAGTTCAAAAGAGTTTGGAAAAGTGGATACGTTGGAGAGGTATCATGTCGCGAAACGCGTGATGAATAGATCGCGTAGCTCCTCCCAGGAGGAGACCGAACACTCCGGCAGACTGGGCACCCAGGAGCACGGCACACCCGTAAGGGCCATAGGAGCCACTTGGCCATGACTTTGTCGTCGCCGCCCGCTGCCCAGAGGCCTCCACGTACACCCAGAGGAACTCCATGGGGTCCGCCGCGCTGTCATAATGCGACAGCAACACCGATCTGACCTTCAGTGGCCACTTCACCTGTCGCAGGGTGGGGGAGAAAGCTCGAAGGCCCGCAATGCGTCCGAACGTGTCAGGCAGACCGGTGGGCAGGGCGGCGTCTGCCATGGGAACCACGCAGTGCAGGTGGAGCGCAACTAATGAAAAGGTGGACCTTCGACATGCCCCTACCCGGCGTGCCAAATGTCGGATTCATGGCTCCGCAGACCCAAGAAAGGTTCGAACTCTGGGGCATGTACGAAGAACTCAACCTCTCCAGCCAACCAGATCGTCACCCTCATGGCCTAGCTCGTTTAACAAGGAAGAATATGGACTCAGTCGTTTACCCAGGATCGGGCCACCTTGCGGTGTAAGACCCTACTCCTACTTTTGTGTTGGATTTGCCTCATGACGGGCTGAGGATGAACTAGTACAAGGGATGAACGACCTCGCGAGGTTTGTTCTTGTGAGGGAGGGAATCGGATCGGATCCCCCTCTATGGTGGTGGCTAACCTACATTTATAGTGGCCTTGGTTCTCTTCCCCCAAAATGAAGGCAGGAAGGGTTCGCACAGTGGCCAATTTGAAGGGGGGCATGTAGCACATCTTATCCTGACGATGTAACACCCCCGTTTTTTTATAATCACTTTTCGACAAAACGTGCTTTCAGACTCTCTATATCCATATTTATTTTGTTCACCGAATCATAAATCGGACTCTATAGTTGCATCGGGCTCGTTGAGATGATCAAAATGCAGTACTCTTTTGCCAAAATCAGAGTTTGGATGCATCTTACACGATTTTTTTATCCAATGGATAGAATTAAAGGGGTATTTCAAAAATACCTCTATTTGAAATAAAAATCCTGCCTTATCCCTATCTTCTTTCCCCAAACCATGGCCACATCTCCAACCAGCCGCCCCCTTCTCCTTGGCCCTCACTTCCTCCTCTCTCATGCCCAAGAGCTCCACCCCCTCCCATGGTGTCTCCACTCTGCCCTCCCCTCTTCTCCCTAGGCCCTCCAAGCTGCACAATATCCTCCACCACCTCTAGGGAAGTCCTCTAATCTGGTTGTGAGGAAGAATAAGAGGAGGAATACGAAGGACAAGAGGAGAAGACCAAGAGGAGGAGGAGAAGAAGAAGAGGTTGTAAGAGAAAAACAAGGGAGGAGGAGGCCTCCCCAACACTCCCCCCACCAAATCCCTCCAATCCCACCACGAAGCAGGTTATAGCACCAATCCACCGATGATAGCCTTGCACCACCTCCCTCGCAATGGTTAAGGCGAGTACACCGGGCAACAAGGGCTAGATTGGTCCCTTAATATTATGTTCATGTTCACATTGTTCCTTTACATTCATGCAATGGTGAACATACAACTCCCTATAGTGTACATTCCAATACACCATACCACTAGTATGTGATAGGGATTGGCTTTTCTTGGGTCTTCTTTATAAAAAATCCATCATGAGTGAATCTTCCAAGTTCAAGGAGTGATCCTCGCTTCACGAGTGTATGGTCCTTCGGGTTCGTCCTTATGTTAGGGTCCTCTCACTTGGTGAGGGTCGAAAAGGAGTGAAGTGAGACGTCGCCCCTCCTCGCCTTGCCGGCAAAAGGTCAGAGCCAAGTCCTCAGTCTTATTTGGTTTAATTGTTTCTTCTTGCATTCTCATCCCATTCCAAACATGGGGGGCTTGAATATAGAATTCACATGTTCAAGAATGGTTCATAAACATGGTCTTACTTGCTATGCTTTACATGCTTTGTTGTGTACTTGCTGAGTCTTTGGACTCACGCCTCATGGGATTTGTTTCAAGTACATCACCGTGCAGCTTTGCAAGTACTAGGAAAGGCGTAGCTTCCATGGGTGTTCACTCATATTGCACACCCCTTTCATCCACCTAGCTGATCATGATAATTATTATACTTAGGTTCATGATTCCTGGTAGCTAGGATCTACTTCTTGTTTATTAACCTTTACTTGGTTTGTTTCCATGATCCATATGTTTACCCATTAAGGTGGGTTGGAGTTGACTAGTCCCCACCTTGCTCCCAGGTGTGTTGGGACGTATGTTTTCTTTGTTATGTGTAGCATAACGGTTGGTGGCTTCACCACTTTGCTCTACATGGGTTGTATGAGCTTTTTGGATGCTTCTGCTTGTGATAGTATAAATATATGCTCTGCTTATTCAATTATCTATCATGGATGTCCGACGGTACAAAGGAGGTGCTGCCGGATTTTCCCACGAGCATTGTGTTTTGGTGGTAACGTTCCTTCTTACAAGGAGGGGTGTTATAGTTGGTATCAGTTAAGCTCTATCTTTGCTATACATGTCTATGCATGCATACCAAAGAAAGATCCTAGGACCTTGGAAATACTTGCTTGCTAGATGTAATTGTCTGCTTGTTTGTATAAAACAAAATTGACGAAGGCGTCAATTCTTGTGAGATTGGGTGAAATACCCGAATTCTCTTACTAGTATGTTATTAGGTTTTTCCTAAATAAAACTTGATTAGATGACTAAATAACATAAAACCTGACACACTGGTGCACAATAGGAACGATCTGTTTTAGATAGATACTTGCAAGCCTTGTCCTGTGTGCAACGATTGCTTGTTTTGCTTTCCTAATGTGTATTAAGCATTCTTGTTTTTGAGTAGTACTCGTTTCTACGTCTCCTAGGGTTATATTTCATTCTTAAATTAGTTTCAATTATGAGTTCCTATGTTCTTTACTCATCCATCTTCTACCCCTTATTCCCTGGGTTGACTGGGTAAAGTTCACTTCATGAATGGTCTTTTTGGCCTAAGACAAATTCATCTTTTGCCATCTCTTCTATGGTGCATTCATGATACTTTTAGTGGTAGTGGTTCTCCTGCTATGGCAACTAATTTGTTGTGCATCATGGAACAACGTCCCGAGGTCATGCAAGTGCAGTCCAGAAGGTGATGTTTGCTACTATTCAGCAAAAGGGCAATGCAGACGTCTGGTGGGAGAATGTGTGTTCCTCTTTACCACCAGAGCAGGCTACACCTACTTGGGAGTTCTTTGAAACTTGGTTCATTGAGAAGTACTATCCAACTTCCTATGTCGAGAGGATGGAGAATGCACTAAGTAAGTTAATTAAGGCAAGGAAACAGAACCATTCAGGACTATGAAACTGAATTCAACAACATCGTCTGCTTTGTGCCAACGGTGGTTAATAACGATAAAGAGAAGGCAAGGAGGTTCAAGGATGGGCTAGAGCAGCAGTATCGTGTTGTGCTCAATGCTGCTGGGTTCTCTAGCTTTGCTTCCTTGGTTGAGAAAGCCAAAAATATTGAGTTCGAGCTGTAGAATGGCTCACCTCCTCCAATGATATCTTCCCCACCTCGTGGGCCTAGTAATTTATCTACTACAGGTGTCAACCAAAAGCAAGACTATGGTGACAGTGGCAAGTCAAACCGTCGCCCCATGAAGAAGTTTAAGAATGTCTAGTCTACCCCTATCCCTTCAAGCAGAAGTAGCAGAAGGCCTCATACTCTGCTGGCCCACGCGTGCATTATCGTCCAAAACCTGGTCAAGGGATGATGTGCTTCAAGTGTGGTGAAGGCCATAGAGCTAATGAGTGCAACTGGACCGGTGTGTGCAATGGTGTCACAAAAGTGGTCACATGGAACGGGTTTTTAAGTTGAACCCTGCTAACATTATCAAGTGGCAGATTGTGTCTTCCCAAGCGGAGTCCTCATCAATGCTTGTTTCCTCACATGGGTCTGTCCAAGCAATGCAGAATATTCAAGCTCCTCCATATCCATATGCAACTTGGGTTCCTCGTCCTCAAGGGTAGTAATGGGCACCAACTCACATGACACCATCCAACTACCCAGTACCCCATGCTCCTCCAACCGTGCCACAGATTGGTGCTCCGCCTGCACCAGTTTGCCAGAGCTTTTATACCTTTCCTACATCATCTACTGGACATCCAGATGTCGTTATAGGTACTCTACCTGTCAAATCAGTTGAAACTCTAGTACTATTTGATTATAGTTCTACTTTCTCGTATGTACCGCTAGACTTTGCGAATCGGGCAAACATGTCTAGGTAAGAAATTTCTCAACTAGTGATGGTTAGTTCTCCAGGGGGACTCCTTTCTTGTAGCACTGTATGTCCTGGCTGTGACATTTCTATTAAGGATGAAGATTTCATTACAAATCAGTTCATCCTTCCACTTCAACCTTTTGATGCAATTCTTGGCATGGATTGGCTACATGCTTACAAAGCAGTGATCTCTTTAAACAAGCTGGCAAGGTCGTGGCAGAGGGACCAAATAAATACCAAAACCACAGTGAAGACGAGGATGAAGCTCAGTGGCCCAATAATGGAGGCCAAAAGAAGTTTCACGATGAGGTAACTGAGGTCAACATGATAGATGTTACCGACATCCCTAAAAAGGGGAGGAAGCGAGTACTTCGGGATGTCTACGCATTGGAGCCAGTCGCCTCGAAGTTGAACCTGTGGTTAGCTTGCCTGATCACGTTTAACAAGCATGACCACCCGACCAACATTAGACACAACTGATCGGCGACACTTGTCCTGGACCCAATTGTCGATGGTTACCATCTGACACGCGTCCTCATGGACGGAGGCAACAGCCTCAGCCTTAATTATGAGGACATGGTTAAGAAGCTGGGCATCAACTCATCCTGGATCAAACCGAGAACCACTACCTTTAAAGGTGTCATCCCAGGCATCGAATCCCGCAACACCGGCACGGTAATTCTAGAGGTAGTCTTCGGTTCACCCAAAAACTTTAGAAGCGAAAAGTTAATATTTGATATCGCCCCCTTCCGAAATGGATATCATGCGCTTTTGGGACGTACAGCCTTCGCGCGCTTCAACACAGTCCCACATTATGCTTATCGCACGCTAGGAACCAACATTGTTATAACAATCAATGGCAACATCGAGTGCTCACTCCGGACTGAGGAGCAGACCACGACTTTTGCAGCCGATGTACAAGCATCCGAGGAGGTAGCTCGCGGAAACAAACACACTGCTAGCTCTTAGAAGTGCACACGGGCCACATAAATTTACCTCAGACAATTACCCCCGCACCCTAAATAGGGATACGGGCTCCTTGTGTGCCCTCTCTGGATGGGGCACTATGTCCCCAGGGTGCATAATTTCGCACTCAAGATTCCCTGGGCTGCCGAGGAGCCAAAAACTCACAAACACGCCGGAACGGCTCGACCGAGGCTAATGTGGCTTCAAGCCTGCATATCAGTAGGCCTCTGTCAAAGAGACGGCAACCACGAATTCATCAGTGTGGCTTAAACCACGCAAACAGACTCCTGCAAGACCTCCTTCAAGGGGCCCAGCCAATAAAGGCCTGAAGCGCATAAAGGACCGAGATTGCACCAGTCTTACTTAAATTAACATCACAGGTGACTCCAAGATGGTCAATGGCCCAAAAGCATAGATGTGCGGCAGGATTCGGCCGGGGCTCCTAAAAGACGGATGTCAATACCCGTCCACTAATATTTCTTCCTTCTTTTATTTTTATGTTGTATTCTTTTTCCTCTTGTTGCAGCTTGGCATGTAAAGGCTTGAGATTATGAAATGAAGAAACCATGTCCTCTAAGGTCCTTATTTCATTTCTTTATAAGCACATCCCCTGCGCCATGAAGAAGTTCTTTAAAAATATACAATTTTATTACAAGCCCGAAGTACTCAGCGTCTCGGATTTTGGCTTCATATGCATCGGTTTCGAACCTGGATTTTTCTCAATAGTTGGGTTGCCCGGCTCCTATGTGTACTGATAACCCACAAGTATAGGGGATCACAACAGTTTTCGAGGGTAGGGTATTCAAGCCAGATTTATAGATTCGACACAAGGGAGCCAAAGAATATTTGCAAGTATTAGCAGTTGAGTTGTCAATTCAACCACACCTGGCGATTAAATATCTATCGTAAGGTGATCAGTAGCACCATAACATGATAGTTTTGATAGTAGTAGCAACAAAAATCGTAACGGTAACCGTGATAGCAATGATTTTCTAGCAAGTATAACAGTAGCAACAATAGTAGTAACTTAGCATGAACAACATATAGGAAATTCGTAGGCATTGGATCGGTGAATTCGTTGGATGATATTCATAATATAACAGTCATAACCTAGGGCGATACAAAACTATCTCCAGTTCATAAATATAATGTAGGCATGTATTCCGTAAATAGTCATACGTGCTTATGGAAAGAACTTGCATCATATCTTTTGTCCTACCCTCCCATGGTAGCGGGGTCCATAAGGAAACTAAGGGATATTAAGGACTCCTTTTAATAGAAAACCTGAACAAAGCATTAACACACAATGAATACATGAACTCCTCAAACTACGGTCATCACCGGAAAATATCCTGATGATGTCTACTACGCAACTTTAATCTTGTAGACTCGTGTTGGGCCTCCAAGCATAGAGTTTTGTAGGACAGTAGCAATTTTCCCTCAAGTGGATGACCTAAGGTTTATCAATCCGTGGGAGGCATAGGATGAAGATGGTCTCTTTCAAACAACCCTGAAACCAAATAACAAAGAGTCTCTTGTGTCCTCAACACACCAAATACAATGGTAATTTGTATAGGTGCACTAGTTCGGCGAAGAGATGGTGATACAAGTGTAATATGGAAAGTAGATATTGGTTTATGTAATAAGAACAATGAAAAATAGCAAGGTAGCAAATGATAAAACGGAGCACACATGGTATTGCAATGCTTGAAAATGAGGCCTAGGGTCCGTACTTTTGCTAGTGCAATCTCTCTACAATGCTAATATAATTGGATCATATAACCATCCCTCAACGTGCGATGAATAATCACTCCAAAGTTCCTATCTAGCATAGAACATAAGAAGAAATTGTTTGTAGCTATTCTTTCTGATCAATCTATCAAGGAGTTCATACTAAAATAACACCAAGTTATTCTTTCCGATCGATCTATCAAGAGTTTGTACTAAAGTAACACTAAGTTATTCTTTCTGATCGATTTATTAAGAATTCGTATTAAAATAACACCAAAGCAAATTCATATTCATAATACTCAACCCAACACAAATAACCTCAAAGAGTGCCCCAAGATTTCTACCAGAGAAATAGAAGAGGAGAACGTCCATCATCCCCTATGCATAGATTACCCCAATGTCACCTTGGGAATCAGTGACTTGAGTGTCAAAACATATATCAAGTGAATCAAAATAATAGCCCATTGTCACCACGGGTATTCATATGCAAGACATATATCAAGTGCTCTCAAATCCATAAATGTATTCAATCTGATAAAACAAAATCTCGAAAGGAAAACTCAATTCATCACAACAAGATAGGGAGGGGAAAACACCATATGATCCAACTATATTAACAAAGTCCCGGAGACATCAAGATTGTGCCATCAAGAACATGAGAGAGAGAGATTAAACACATATCTACTATTACAAATCCTCAACCCCCAGGGTGGACTAGTCCCTCCTCAGCATGGAGACCATAGGGGTGATGAAGACGGCCTCCGGTGATGATCTCCCCCTCTGGTGGAGTGCCGGAACAGGGTCTGGATTGGTTTTTCGTGGCTACATAGGCTTGCGGTCATGGAACTTCTAATCTAGGGTTACCCCTGATGGCTTCTCTATTTGTCGGATTTTTTGGCATTGGTTTCACGTGAATATGGGCCTCGAGGTGAGCACAACCCACCGGGGCAAGCCGTGGCCCACCAGGCACGCCCCGGTGTCTTATGCCCTACTCCTTCACCTTCTGGTCCTTCCACGAAGCTTCGGGGTCTCTTCTGTTCCAAAAAAATCATCAAAAAGTTTCAACTCATGTGGAGAACTTCCATTTCTGCACAAAAAACAACACCACGGCAGTTCTGTTGAAAACATCATCAGTCCGGGTTAGTTCCATGCAAATCATACCAAAACCATATAAAATTGTTGTAAACATGGCATGAATAATTCATAAATTATAGATATGTTGGAGACATATCAGCATTCCCAAGCTTAATTCCTACTCATCCTTGAGTAGGTAAATGATAAAAAAATAATTTATGAAGTGTGAATGCTAGAAAACAGCACAAGTTTGATCAATGATCATTTCAATCACTTTTCCTAGCATCATATAACAACTCTTTCTCATAAAAAATTTCATGTTAAAGTATAAACCAATTCACATGATAAGGTTCAAACAATGAATTCTCTTGAAACTCAACAACTTATATTCTTAGTCACCAAACAATTGCAATTCAACTTATTCAATAGAGTCTAAGTAAGAGCTCCACATACTCAATCATCACATAGTCTTCCATGGTTGCTACTACTCAAAGCATATTCTTAGAACAAATGGCATCCATCGAACACAAAGAAAGATAGGGGATTAATATTTCGCCTCCCAACTCATTTATCATAGATAATTGTCAACAATAATAAATCATGATAAAATATATTTGACTGGTCATATGTGCCTAGATCTTTCCCCACCACATGATGCTTGGCAACTAGAGAATAATTGAGGTTTAATGAGGATGTATTCTATTGATTCTGTGCATAAAAGTAAATACTGAAAATTAAAAGATAGGCCCTTCATAGAGGGAAGCAGAGGTTGTTGATAACCCACAAGTATAGGGGATCAATTGTAGCCTCTTTCGATAAGTAACTACTAAAGATCATTAAGGTAAAACCCAACCATAGCATTATAAGGCATCATGTCCTCTTTATTTCCATACGTAAACAACCTACTTACTCGGGTCTGTGTTTCTATCACTCACGCCACCCACCATAAGAAAATAATAAACATATTGCAAACCCTACAGCGGGGATCCCTCACGCTTGCGTGACACAGAGAGCACCATAGGACAGCACCAATAATAAAACATGCAACTCAAACGAATCACGATCATCAATTAACCCATAGGACAAAACGGATCTACTCAAACATCATAGGATAGCCATACATAATTGGGAAATAATATATAGCGTTGAGAACCATGTTTAAGTAGAGATTACAGCGGGTAAAAGAGGGGTGACACCGCTTCATGGAGGGGGGAAGAGTTGGTGATGATGGCGGTGAAGTTGTTGGTGTAGATTGTGGTGATGATGATGGCCCCGGTGGCACTCTGGTGCCACCGGAAGCGTGGGGGAGAGAGACCCCCTCCTTCTTCTTCCTTGAACTTCCCCCTAGATGGGAGAAGGGTTTCCCCTCTGGCCCATGGCCTCCATGGCATGGGAGGGGCGAGAGCCCCTTCGAGGTTGGATATGTCTCTTTGTCTCTCTCTGTTTCTGTGTTCCCTGATTCCACCCTTTCACAGTTTCTTAAATTCCCGGAGATCCGTAACTCGGATTGGGCTGAATTTTGGATACGATCTCTATCCGGATATTAGATTTCTTGCGGCGAAAGAAGGGCACCAACCGCCTTATGGGGTGGCCACGAGGGCCCAGGGTGCGCCTGACCCCCTAGGGCACGCCCCCTTGCCTCATGGCCCCCTCGGGCATCATCTCACGTTGATTCTTCTTCCCAAAATCACATATATTCCAAAAAAAATCTCCGTTAGTTTTTATCCCGTTTGGACTCCGTTTGATATGGATTTTCTAGGAAACAAAAAACATACAACAAATAGGAATTGGCACTGGGCCCTGGATCAATATGTTAGTCCCAAAATAGTATAAAAAATTGCCAAAGTATATGAAAGTTTTAGAATATTGGCATGGAACAATCAACAATTATTGATACGACGGAGACGTATCAGCATCCCCAAGCTTAATTCCTGCTCGTCCTCGAGTATGTAAATGATAAAAAGATAATTTTTAATGTGGAATCCTACCTAGCATAATCTTGATCATGTATCTAATCATGGCATGAACATTAAGACACGAGTGATTCAAAGCAATAGTCTATCATTTGACATTAAGACAGTAATACTTCAAGCGTACTAACCAAGAAATTATGTCCTCTCAAAATAACATAGCCAAAGAAAGCTCATCCCTACAAAATCATATAGTTTGGCCATGCTTCATTTTCGTCACACAAAATGCTCCATCATGCACAACCCCGATGACAAGCCGAGCAATTGGTTCATACATTTTAACGTGCTTTAGCCTTTTCAACGCTCATGCAATACATGAGCGCAAGCCATGGATATAGCACTATGGGTGGAATAGAATATGATGATGGGGGTTGTGTGGAGAAGACAAAAAGGAGAAAGTCTCACATCGAGGCGGCTAATCAACGGGCTATGCAGATTCCCGTCAATTGATGTCAATGCAAGGAGTAGGGATTGCCATGCAACGGATGCACTAAGAGCTATAAGTGTATGAAAGTTCAAACTGGAAACTAAGTGGGTGTGCATCCAACTTGCTTGCTCATGAAGACCTCAGGCATTTGAGGAAGCCCATCATCGGAACATACAAGCCAAGTTCTATAATGAAAATTCCCACTAGTATATGGAAGTGATAACTCAAGAGACTCTCTATATGAAGAACATGGTGCTACTCTGAAGCATAAGTGTGGTAAAAGGATAGTAACATTGCCCCTTCTCTCTTTTTCTCTCATTTTTTTGTTTTTGTTTTTTTGGGTGGGCTTATTTGGCCTCTTTTTTTATTTGGGCTTCTTTGGCCTCTTTATTTTTTTTAAAGTCCAGAGTCTTATCCCGACTTGTGGGGGAATCATAGTCTCCATAATCCTTTCATCACTTGGGAAATTCTCTAATAATGATGATCATCACACTTTTATTTACTTACAACTCAATATTACAACTCAATGTCTAGAACAAAGTATGACTCTATATGAATGCCTCCGGCGGTGTACTAGGATGTGCAATGATCTAGCGTAGCAATGACATCAAAAAATGAACAAGCCATGAAAACATCATGCTCGCTATATTACGATCATGCAAAGCAATATTACAATAATGCTCAAGTCATGTATATGATGATGATGGAAGTTGCATGGCAATATATCTCAGAATGGCTATGGAAATGCCATGATAGGTAGGTATGGTGGCATCGGCATGCCATAAAAGAATAATTCATGCACACATAGTAAAGGCCAATGCATAGTATAAATAGTTTCTTGCAATTTTATCATATTGGAAACATGGAGAGGCGGAGATGTAGTTCCTCTCTCAAAATAATTGCAAGTAGGAGCAGCAAGCACATGCATATTATATCTATCAAAATCATCATGTGTAGTAGTGAAACGCAACCCATCAATATAATCCTTAATAAGGGCAAACTTCTCCGATATAGTGTAGTCGGGAGAATTCAAAAAGATAATAGGACTATCATGCGTGGGTGCAATAGCAAAAATTTCATGTTTAACATAAGTAACTATAGCAAGTTCATCTCCATAAGCATAATTCATATTGGCAGCTTGGCCACAAGCATAGCAAGCATCATCAAAAAGGGATATTTTAAAAGAATCAACGGGATCATAACAATCATCATAGCAATCATCCTTCGGTAAGCACGAAGGGAAATTAAACAATGTATGAGTTGAAGAGTTACTCTCATTATAAAGTGGGCATGGGTAGCTAATCCGCTCTTCCTCCTTTTGTTCTTCACTCTCGTCATCATCTTTTTCATCCAATGAGCTCGCCATTTCATCAATTTCTTCTTCCGTAGACTCCTGCAAAATATTAGTCTCTTCTTGGACAGCAGAGACTTTCTCAATAAATTCATCAATATAATAATTGTATTTATAATTTCATAGCAATATTTAAGTATAGAAAAAATTTCAGGTCTGTAAAGAACATCATCAAGATTTTCACACTCTTTAAACAAAGATTCAATTTCATAAGCACCCATAAAAGCAACGAATTCTTCTATTTGTTCCACATCATAGTAATCATAAATACCATTAGCATAAGAAGCTAAGGTTTCATTATCATTAAATTCACATGAAAAGGGAAGGTGTGGAGCCTTCATCCTAGAGCAACAAGTATAATCATATCTCAAGCATAGTTGCCGAGCATACCAATGCAACATATAAATTTGATCCCATAATAGTTTCCCTTTTTGAGTCAAGCAATAATCCCTAAAATATTCATGTTGATCCAACGTTACACCCATTATAAAGTTGAATGGGGTTTTCTTAGGATTATCAAAGTAGTACATAATATCTTTCACATAATGAGCATCGAGGGTTTTAGGAGGTTACCCATCTCCATGAGTAGCAAGTACACCACATTTTTTTGGTATTTCGTGTTCCATATCCATAACAAAATATAGAGAACAACTTAGAACAGCAAATAAAAATTACTTAGTGATAAAGCAAACAAACACACACGAGAATATTCACCCCACGCTATAACTCCCCGGCAACGGCGCCAGAAAAAGGTCTTGATAACCCACAAGTATAGGGGATCAATTGTAGCCTCTTTCGATAAGTAAGAGTGTCGAACCCAACAAGGATCTAAAGGTAGAACAAATATTCCCTCAAGTTCTATCGACCAACGATACAACTCTATGCATGCTTAACGTTCGCTTTACCTAGAACAAGTATACAACTAGAAGTACTTTGTAGGTGTTTTTGGATAGGTTTATAAGATAATAAAAACTAGGGGCTGTTTAGATGAAGACACAACTCAGTTAGTTTTAGTAGAGAGCTTTTTGTCACACAATAAAGTTATTCGTCCCTAGGCAATCGATAACTAGACCGGTAATCATTATTGCAATTTTATTTGAGGGAGAGGCATAAGCTAACTGTGACGCCCCGAGACCGTTGTGCCAGGTGTCTTCGAGTTATTCGCTGCTGTTGCCAAGTCATTTGCTTGCGTGTTGCATTTCATCATGTCATCATGTGCATCGCATCATCATGTTTTCAAAACTTGCATCCGTCCCGGTATCCTTGTTCCGTACATTGTCCATTCTAAGCCCAGACACACTTGCACGCGCCCGCGGCATGTCCGAAATATTATTCTATAAGTGGCCGTAAAATGTTCTCGGAATGGGATGAAAGTTGGCGTGTGGTCTTATTATAGTGTAGATAGACCGCCTGTCAAGTTTCATCGCATTCGGAGTTCGTTTGATAGCCCAACCGTTAAACTATAGCAGCATTATAGCCGGTCTAACGTCGGACATTTTCGGTCTCCGCAAACAGTCGCCGGGTCTCTCTCTTCTCTTCTCTCAGCTCGAGACCGTCTACACAGCCCACTACTCACCGCCAGGCCCTACCTAACCTCTCTCATCAGCCCGCGACCCTCCTCGCGCGCGCCCGAAAGCTGTCCCGGACCCGACTCGGACAGTCATTACCGCTGTGTCCGGATCATCCCCAAACATCTACAAAATATCATCGTTTTATTTATTGGACTCTTTAGCATATTTATTCTCATCCGTCGGATTTCGATCTGATCATCCACATCCCTCTCTTTTCACCGACATGCTATATATAGCCCTAACCCTAAATCCTAGGGATCCGTCCCATCCATCCCGTGTCCGCCGCCGCCACCCACTCGAAATCTCTTGGGATCCATCCCCAATTCCTTCGTCCCATCAATCCATCCAGCCCGAAGCACTCCACTCCTCCCCTCGATTTCAGTCAACAACAAATCCATCGATCCGCTCCCTCCCTCGAGCTCCAACGGGACCGCGCCCCTGGATCCCCTGCCCGAGCTCCTCCCCAGGCTTGCTCTAGCCGGCCGTCCTCACCGCCCTGCGCCCGAGGCCCTGCCTCCACCTCGTCCGCGCCGACCGAAGCCAGCAGGTCGCCGTCTCTTTGCATCCCTTCTCCCCGTTTCTCCGGTTCCCCTCTAACCTTCGTTCTCTGCTACTCATGAACCAGCACCGAGCTCCGCCGCAAGCCCCTCCCATGGCCGCCTCCGCCCGAGAGCCACCAGCAGAGACCTCCCACGAGCCTGCAGGCTGACGCCATCGCCGTTCCTCCTCTGATCCTTTCCTTCCCCTCGTTTCCTGCTCCCTCCTCTCACCTCTGTCTCTCTCTGAACCAGGCCGTCACAGCCATGGCCTCAACCTCCGTCGTTGCAGGGAACGGGGAGCACGCCGCACCGATGCATGGACCCCGTGCCCAGATCCCGCCATCCCCGGCGAGCTCCGCCTCCCGTTCCTATCGCGCCACCGTCGCCAGGACTCCTACCGTGTCGCTGTTGCCTTCGTTGACCGCGCCAACTCCCCTGCATCGCTCAGTCCACGCTTCAGGAATGAGATGACGAGCGCACCAGCGAGGCCAGTTGACCGCATCATTGTCTCCAGATCCAGGCCCAGCTGCCCCTGCAGGCCTCCCTTTCCACAGTTCTGGGCCATGGCCCATGGTGAGGACGCGTCCACTCCCTCCCCTGTTCCTGTTGGGCCGGCCAGTTTCGGCCCGTATATGTTTTTTCCTAGTTCTGTGATTTGTCCAATTATCCAGAGAACTGCAGTTTTACAGAAAAACCCTTGCACTTCATGCATATCCTAACTAATTAACCGTGCATCGGATTAAAACAAACTTTATATGCAAAATGTCTAGAATTTTTTCTAGTTTAATAATATCCAACTTTCATCCATGTTTAAAATGTTTAAAATGCTGTTTGTATAAATTTGTTTAAATAACTTGCTAAAATGCTTTATTTCATAACTAAATAACCGTAGCTCCAAATTTAATAATCTTTATATGTAAATGGGGTAGAAAAATGCCTAGTTTAACATGGTGTACTTGTTTTGCATGCCTAACAACTCTAAAATTATGTTTAGGGCCGATCAGTACCAAACCTAATATATGAGGAGTTTCCGGAATTGTTGTTCGTTGTTTCCGGCCTCATTTAAACTTGACTAGATAGGTAGTTTTCATTTGCTTCACCCTCTTGCCATGCTAACAACATTTAATCTTGATGGGTACATAAACGAGAGAGAACTAAATAAGTCATGTGGTGTTTTCTTCAACATGCAACTCCGTTGCATAGTGAGCGCCATTTAACTTGTAGGGTTGTTTGTGCACTTTGCCATGCCATGCCTCATTAAACCGGACATGCATCATACTTGTTTGCGCATCGTTCCATGTTCATGTCGCGGTTGTTTACTATGTTGTGTGCTTCTTTCCAGTGTTGCTTCTTCGGGTTGGTTCCGATAACGTCGTGTGTGTGAGGATCCGTTCGACTATGTCCGTTTGTCTTCTTCATGGACTCGTTCTTCTTCCTTGCGGGATTTCAGGCAAGATGATCATACCCTCGAAATCACTTCTATATTTGCTTGCTAGTTGCTCGCTCTTTTGCTATGCCTATGCTGCGATACCTACCACTTGCTTATCACGCCTCCCATATTGTTGAGCCAAGCCTCTAACCCACCTTGTCCTAGCAAACCGTTGTTTGGCTATGTTACCGCTTTGCTCAGCCCCTCTTATAGCGTTGTTAGTTGCAGGTGAAGATTGAAGTTTGTTCCTTGTTGGAACATGGAGATGTTGTTCCTTGTTGGAACATGGAGATGTTGTTCCTTGTTGGAACATGTTTACTTGTTGGGATATCACAATATATCTTATTTAATTAATGCATCTATATACTTGGTAAAGGGTGGAAGGCTCGGCCTTATGCCTGGTGTTTTGTTCCACTCTTGCCACCCTAGTTTCTGACATATCGGTGTTATGTTCCCGGATTTTGCATTCCTTACGCGGTTGGGTTATAATGGGAACCCCTTGACAGTTCGCCTTGAGTAAAACTCCTCCTGCAATGCCCAACATTGCTTTTACCATTCGCCACCTAGCCTATTCTTTCCCTTGGGTTCTGCAGACTCAAGGGTCATCTTTATTTTAACCCCCTCGGGCCAGTGCTCCTCTGAGTGTTGGTCCAACCTGTCAGCTGCCGGTGTCCACCAGGGGCAACTCTGGGCTGGCCTACCCGTACCTAAGACAATCTGAGTGTGCCCTGAGAAAGAGATTTGTGCAGCTCCTATCGGGATTTGTCGGCACATTCGGGCAGTGTTGCTGGTTTAGTTTTACCTTGTCGAAATGTCTTGTAACCAGGATTCCGAGTCTGATCGGGTCTTCCCGCTACAAGGAATATCCTTCGTTGACCGTGAGAGCTTGTCATGTGCTAAGTTGGGACAGCCCTGCAGGGATTTGAACTTTCGAAAGCCGTGCCCGCGGTTATGGGAAGATGGGAATTTGTTAATGTCCGGTTGTAGAAAACCTGAAGTTGACCTTAATTAAAAATGCATCAACCGCGTGTGTAACCATGATGGTCTCTTTCCGGCGGTGTCCGGGAAGTGAACACGGTGTTGGAGTTATGCTTGACGTAGGTTGTTCTAGGATCACTTCTTGATCATACTTTTATCGACCGTGCTTTGCCTTCTCTTCTCGCTCTCATTTGCGTATGTTAGCCACCATCTATGCTAGTCGCTTGTTGCAGCTCCACCTCATACCTTTACCTTACCCATAAGCTTAAATAGTCTTGATTGCGAGGGTGCGAGATTGCTGAGTCCCTGTGGCTCACAGATACTTCCATAACCAGCTTGCAGGTGTCGATGAGTCCGTGCAGATGACGCAACCAAGCTCAGGAGGAGCTCGATGAAGATCTTGTCCTTTGTGTTGTTTCGTTCTAGTTGATCAGTAGTGGAGCCCAGTTAGGGTCGATCGGGGATTTGTGTAGCATTTGGGGTAGTCTTCTTTTATTTTGGTTCCGTAGTCGGACCTTGATTGTATTTGGATGATGTAATGCTTTATTCATGTAATTGTGTGAAGTGGCGATTGTAAGCCAACTATGTACCTGTTTCCCTTATGTATTACATGGGTTGTATGAAGATTACCCCACTTGCGACATTGCTTTCAATGCGGTTATGCCTCTAAGTCGTGCTTCGACACGTGGGAGATATAGCCGCATCGAGGGCGTTACAAGTTGGTAATCAGAGCCTTCCCCGACCTTAGGAGCCCCCACTGCTTCATCGAATTAGCAGCCATTGTTGAGTCTAGAAAAAAATGTTGAGTCATTTAGGAATTATATATCGGAGAGTTTAGGAATTCTTTTTACTCCCCAGTCCCTTCATCGCTCTGGTAAGGCATCCTGACATAGATTTTTGACTCTTCTCTTCTCAATTTTCACAAAAAAAATTTAGGATCACGCGGGTATCTTGGAATCGTTCCGATGGATTTGTGACGAGAACATTGTTCTTGGTGCCTCCTATCATTTAGGGGTTGTGGCAGTGTCCCGGGGAGTTGAGCTCCGAGGTGTTGTCGTGACAATTTTATCGTTGCAGTTCTAGAATACCTGAGTTTAGTTTCGCCGACATCGAAAATCTCTTTTATGCAGTTGTTGGTGAGATAACCTCGACGCCACCCAGTACTGCGGCGGGAGTTCAGGAGTATTGCCATAACTCGTATAACGGATGCTTTTCGAAGGTTGAGGTAGACGATTTCTGAAGGTTTCTTGGTTATATGTTGAAGGATGGATACAGCTGGATGTAGGATTTGCTAGTTTGGGTGAGATATTATGCTTCCCCTATATCCCCAACACCTGATTGCATAACCAGAAAGTTTTGGGAGTTTATAAGTGGGAATTCAAGTAGCTCCTAGGATTTCTTTCCAACATATGTATGATACGAAATTGGGGTTCGATGTCTAGTGGTCCGCCTATTCACGGTTGGTTTTACACTGGTCTCGTTGTGTCTTAAAGAGTCCTTGGCTATGCCGACTCGGGGATGCTTCGTATGTCATGTGCACTGTCTTGTACATGACGGTGCTGCACGATCGAGCCCGTGTAGGCCCTACCACGAAAACTTCGGACGAAATCTCTATCATATGTTTGTTCCGGCTTATTCTGCAAGCCAATCCTTTGTTTTGTTTTGAGTTGTGGTATTCGAGTTGCTTCGAAGTCAAATGTTGATTCCATACCTGTTCCTAAGCGGTGTTCTCATACTCCGATGTGATTACTAATCCTTTTTGATCATCGAGATTGTCTTGCCAACCCTTTTCAACCGGTGTGCTTCTCTTCAAGCGGATTCGCCCATTTGCAACATCCGCAAGATCTGGTATCAGTTCTTCTCAACGGTGTTTGTTTCATCCGTCTCCAAGTTGCCTTTGTTTTTCCCCCCCCCCCCCCCTTTTTCCTCAAGGACTCGGATTTCTTAATCAAGTATCCTTTTATTCATGAGAAGTCTCTCCATTCTTTTTTCGTCATGTTTTTACCCGGTGTTTCTCATGAAGATGTTCTACTAGTTCATCATTCTTCATTCTTTTCTTCTCCGGTGGATTCAAATTAATATTTGGTGTTGATCATATCCTTTTTCCTTGTTTCAAATGCTTTCTCATGCCGGTGCACCTCTTAATCATCCACTTCTCGCTATTCAATTGTTCCGGAGTGTTCAAGATATCTCGATTCTGTTATCTCATTCAAGTCTTTTAATTCAACCGGTGCATCCTCTCTTTTAAATCATTTCAACTGTGTTTCTTTTGAGTGGGCCCTAACCCACAGGTCTTTTCCCAGGATCTTACCGACTCTTCTTATTTTCCCGGAGCTATCCTTAATTCGTTTCAAAGTTTGACGTAAGAATGAGTTATCATCAGTCAAATGGCTTTCTCCAAGATCTTTCAATTTCTTTTCATCGTTGGCTCAACCTTTTACATTCTTCATTCCGGAGTGACTCAACAATTCTTGGTGGTGTTCTCATCATCATTCTCAACATTTGAAGACCGAAGAAGATTTTTCCTCTAAATCTTGCTCCTTTCTCTTCAAGATTTATGGTTCTAGTTCGAGGCCATCCTCTCATAATTGTTTTGATTGTGAAAATTTTTCTCACCTATCCGGAGCAATTCAAGATTTTGTTCAGTTCAATTATCCGGAGCCCATCATCTAAGATTTATTCATTCCAGCTTTCAGCTCTCATACTCTAAATCATACCGGTGTCTAAATCAAGGATTCTCTAATCAACTCATAATCTCTTCGTTCCCATGGATCTAAATTCTCTCAAGCATCTTCATTTAATTGCTAATTCTTCCCGGTGTTTCTTCATGTTTTAATCGTTCTTTTTCAATTCTGACGGTGGTTCGCTCAAGATTCTTCTTCCTTCATTTATCATATCAATTTATTCGTTGTTTCAATTCTTACGATGGTTCGTTGAAGACCTTCTCAAGTTGGCACGATATCTATCTTAATCCTTTCTTCGAGAATAAATAGTATGCCAAATCTGTTGTTTGTCATCAATTTAATTGGTGAAGGAAGGATAAGCATAATGTAATCCTTATTCTTATTTCATCCAAGTGATTAATTTCCTAGTCCGGAGGCTCATCAAATTCCTGATTTCAATTGTTTCATCTTCTCATTTCCCGGAGTTCTAACCTTTACAATTTTTTCACCACGGAGATCCATCTAAATCATTGCAAGGATTCACCTTGTGTTTTAATTTTCTCTTTCTTTTTATTCTTTTGTTACCGGAGTTTCTTCATGGAGGCTATACATGAGGGTTCATCAAGGATTATTTCCTTCTTGAAGCGTTCATTGAGATTCTTTTCAGAGGAGCTCAAGCATTCTTCATCTTGTAATCTGGAGTGCAATTCTTTCTACCGTATCATTGGAGGTGGTATTATGTCATTCTTGATAATTTGAGTTCATGTTTCATGATTCACATGTTGTTAAGAATGAGGTATTTTAAATCCATCAATCTCGTCATTGGAGTTATCTTGGGTTATGTTTCACCTAAAGCTTTCCCTAAGGATCTTGCTATTGTGAGGCGTATAATTGACCCAAGCTCTTCATTTATCCTCCCGGTGAAATAGTTTCTTGTCTCCTTGTTCTTATCAATCCAATTCTTCTTCCCGTGAGTGGCAGGTTGTCACCTCATAATTTGAGATGTATTCCATAAGACCATATCAAGTTTATCCTTTTCGTTATTGGTTTTTCCAATAATTCCGTTCTAGCATTTGGTGTCAGCGTGCTCCCTCAAGATCGTGCTTCCCTTCATTCACTCCATTCCATTCTTACTTTTGTTCCAGAGCCATTGTGATGTTGCTCTCTTCAACCTATCTTCTGGTCTTGTCAAGATCATGTTTGACTCGTGCTTATCCTTTCAACCGGAGTGTTGTGTCCCTTTGCTCAAGCTCTTTCATTTTATCAAGTTTTTCATCTCTTTTAAACTGGAGTGCTGTCTGAAATCTTTTTACCCATTGTGCCATTCTTTCATTAGTTCCGGAGGCAGTGTGTTGTTGATTTCATCAAGTATCCTCTCGTCTTGTAAAGTTCTAGTTAATTCCTTCCATTTTTCAGTCAGAGTGCTGTCCAAATTATATCATTCTTATTCCCTCTCTATTTTGTTTTGACCGGAGTGGCTTCGATGTCTATCTTGTCACTTAAGCTCGTCTTTTTCGCCGTATTTCTGACTCCTTGGCTAACAGAGTGTTTTCCACTTTGTTCATCTCCGTTGTATTATTCTTTTCAATTTGTTCAACCTTTTCAAGGTTCTTTGGTTTCACTCGTTTGTCAAAGGAGCAACTTAGTTTTACCTCTTCTCTGTTCTCTTCTATTTTCCCTCCGGTGCCATTCTTGATCTCGGGAAAAGATCCTCTCATAGTGGTGGAGTGTTGTGACGCCCCGAGACCGTTGTGCCAGGTGTCTTCGAGTTATTCGCTGCTGTTGCCAGGTCATTTGCTTGCGTGTTGCATTTCATCATGTCATCATGTGCATCGCATCATCATATTTTCAAAACTTGCATCCGTCCCGGTCTCCTCGTTTCGTCCGTTGTCCGTTCTGAGCCCAGACACACTTGCACGCGCTCGTGGCATGTCCGAAATATTATTTTATAAGTGTCCGGAAAATGTTCTCGGAATGGGATGAAAGTTGGCGTGTAGTCTTATTATAGTGTAGATAGACCGGCTGTCAAGTTTCATCGCATTCGGAGTTCGTTTGATAGCCCAACCGTTAAACTATAGCGGCATTATAGCCGGTCTAACGTCGGACGTTTTCGGTCTCCGGAAACAGTCGCCGGGTCTCTCTCTTCTCTTCTCTCAGCTCGAGACCGTCTACACTGCCCACTACTCACCGCCAGGACCTACCTAACCTCTCTCGTCAGCCCGCGACCCTCCTCGCGCGCGCCCGAAAGCTGTCCCGGACCCGACTCGGACAATCGTTACCGCTGTGTCCAGATCATCCCCAAACATCTACAAAATATCATAGTTTTATTTATTGGACTCTTTAGCATATTTATTCTCATCCGTCGGATTTTGATCCGATGATCCACATCCCTCTCTTTTCACCGACATGCTATATATAGCCCTAACCCTAAATCCTAGGGATCCGTCCCATCCATCCCGTGTCCGCCGCCGCCACCCACTCGAAATCTCTTGGGATCCATCCCCAATTCCTTCGTCCCATCAATCCATCCAGCCCGAAGCACTCCACTCCTCCCCTCGATTTCAGTCAACGACCAATCCATCGATCCGCTCCCTCTCTCGAGCTCCAAAGGGACCGTGCCCCTGGATCCCCTGCCCGAGCTCCTCCCCAGGCTTGCTCCAGCCGGCCGTCCTCACCGCCCTACGCCCGAGGCCCTGCCTCCACCTCGTCTGCGCCGACCGAAGCGAGCAGGTCGCCATCTCTTTGCGTCCCTTCTCCCCGTTTCTCCAATTCCCCTCTAACCTTCGCTCTCTACTACTCATGAACCAGCACCGAGCTCCGTCGCAAGCCCCTCCCATGGCCGCCTCCGCCCGAGAGCCACCAGCAGAGACCTCCCGCGAGCCTGCAGGCCGACGCCATTGCCGTTCCTCCTCTTATCCTTTCCTTCCCCTCGTTTCCTGCTTCCTCCTCTCACCTCTGTCTCTCTCTGAACCAGGCCGCCGCTGCTATGGCCTCAAGCTCCGTTGCTGCAGGGAACGAGGAGCACGCCGCACCGATGCATGGACCCCGCGCCCAGATCCCGCCATCCCCGGCGAGCTCCGCCTCCCGTTCCCGTTGCACCGCCGTCACCAGGACTCCTGCCGCATCGCTGCTGCCTTCGTTGATCGCGCCAGCTCCCCTGCATCGCTCAGTCCATGCTTCAGGAACGACACGACGAGCACACCAGCGAGGCCAGTTGACCGCATCGTTGTCTCCAGATCCAGGCCCAGCTGCCCCTGCAGGCCTCCCCTTTCCACATTTCTGGGCCACGGCCCATGGTGAGGACGCGTCCAGCCCCTCCCCTGTTCTTGTTGGGCCAGCCAGTTTCGGCCCGTATATGTTTTTTCCTGGTTCTGTGATTTGTCCAATTATCGAGAGAACTGCAGTTTTACAGAAAAACCCTTGCACTTCATGCATATCCTAACTAATTAACCGTGCATCGGATTAAAACAAACTTTATATGCAAAATGTCTAGAATTTTGCCTAGTTTAATAATATCCAACTTTCATCCATGTTTAAAATGTTTCAAATGCTGTTTGTTTAAATTTGTTTAAGTAACTTGGTAAAATGCTTTATTTCATAACTAAATAATCGTAGCTCCAAATTTAATAATATTTATATGTAAATGGGGTAGAAAAATGCCTAGTTTAACATGGTGTACTTGTTTTGCATGCCTAACAACTCTAAAATTATGTTTAGGGCAGATCGGTACCAAACCTAATATATGCATATGAGGAGTTTCCGGAATTGTTGTTCGTTGTTTCCGGTCTCATTTAAACTTGACTAGATAGGTAGTTTTCATTTGCTTCACCCTCTTGCCATGCTAACAACATTTAATCTTGATGGGTACATAAACGAGAGAGAACTAAATAAGTCATGTGGTGTTTTCTTCAACATGCAACTCCGTTGCATAGTGAGCTCCATTTAACTTGTAGGGTTGTTTGTGCACTTTGCCATGCCATGCCTCATTAAACCGGACATGCATCATACTTGTTTGCGCATCGTGCCATGTTCATGTCGCGGTTGTTTACTATGTTGTGTGCTTCTTTCCGGTGTTGCTTCTTCGGGTTGGTTCCGATAACATCGTGTGTGTGGGGATCCGTTCGACTACGTCCGTTTGTCTTCTTCATGGACTCATTCTTCCTCCTTGCGGGATTTCAGGCAAGATGATCATACCCTCGAAATCACTTCTATCTTTGCTTGCTAGTTGCTCGCTCTTTTGCTATGCCTATGCTGCGATACCTACCACTTGCTTATCATGCCTCCCATATTGTTGAGCCAAGCCTCTAATCCACCTTGTCCTAGCAAAGCGTTGTTTGACTATGTTACCGCTTTGCTCAGCCCCTCTTATAGCGTTGTTAGTTGAAGGTGAAGATTGAAGTTTGTTCCTTGTTGGAACATGGAGATGTTGTTCCTTGTTGGAACATGTTTACTTGTTGGGATATCACAATATATCTTATTTAATTAATGCATATATATACTTGGTAAAGGGTGGAAGGCTCGGCCTTATGCCTGGTGTTTTGTTCCACTCTTGCCGCCCTAGTTTCCGTCATATCGGTGTTATGTTCCCGGATTTTGCGTTCCTTACGCGGTTGGGTTATAATGGGAACCCCTTGACATTTCGCCTTGAGTAAAACTCCTCCAGCAATGCCCAACATTGGTTTTACCATTCGCCACCTAGCCTTTTCTTTCCCTTGGGTTCTGCAGACTCAAGGGTCATCTTTATTTTAACCCCCCCGGGCCAGTGCTCCTCTGAGTGTTGGTCCAACCTGTCAGCTGCCGGTGGCCACCAGGGGCAACTCTGGGCTGGCCTACCCGTACCTAAGACAATCTGAGTTTGCCCTGAGAAAGACATATGTGCAGCTCCTATCGGGATTTGTCGGCACATTCGGGCGGTGTTGCTGGTTTAGTTTTACCTTGTCGAAATGTCTTGTAACCAGGATTCCGAGTCTGATCGCATCTTCCCGCTAGAAGGAATATCCTTCATTGATCGTGAGAGCTTGTCATGTGCTAAGTTGGGACAGCCCTGCAGGGATTTGAACTTTCGAAAGCCGTGCCCGCGGTTATGGGCAGATGGGAATTTGTTAATGTCCGGTTGTAGAAAACCTGAAGTTGACCTTAATTAAAAATGCATCAACCGCGTGTGTAACCATGATGGTCTCTTTCCGGCAGAGTCCGGCAATGAACACGGTGTTGGAGTTATGCTTGACGTAGGTTGTTCTAGGATCACTTCTTGATCATACTTTTATCGACCGTGCTTTGCCTTCTCTTCTCGCTCTCATTTGCGTATGTTAGCCACCATCTATGCTAGTCGCTTGCTGCAGCTCCACCTCATACCTTTACCTTACCCATAAGCTTAAATAGTCTTGATCGCGAGGGTGCGAGATTGCTGAGTCCCTGTGGCTCACAGATACTTCCATAACCAGCTTGCAGGTGTCGATGAGTCCATGCAGATGACGCAACCAAGCTCAGGAGGAGCTCGATGAAGATCTTGTCCTTTGTGTTGTTTCGTTCTAGTTGATCAGTAGTGGAGCCCAGTTAGGGTCGATCGGGGATCTGTGTAGCATTTGGGGTAGTCTTCTTTTATTTTGGTTCCATAGTCGGACCTTGATTGTATTTGGATGATGTAATGCTTTATTCATGTAATTGTGTGAGGTGGCGATTGTAAGCCAACTATGTACCTGTTTCCCTTATGTATTACATGGGTTGTGTGAAGATTACCCCACTTGCGACATTGCTTTCAATGCGGTTATGCCTCTAAGTCGTGCTTCGACACGTGGGAGATATAGCCGCATCGAGGGCGTTACACTAACATACTTTCTCTTCTTGGATCATATGCACTTATGGTTGGAACTCTAGAAAGCATTCGCAACTACTAAAGATCATTAAGGTAAAACCCAACCATAGCATTATAAGGCATCAAGTCCTCTTTATTCGCATATGTAAACAACCTACTTACTCGGGTCTGTGTTTCTATCACTCACGCCACCCACCATAAGAAAATCATAAACATATTGAAAACCCTACAATAGGGATCCATCATGCTTGCGCGACACGGAGAGCACCATAGTACAGCACCAATAATAAAACATGCAACTCAAACCAATCACGATCATCAATTAACCCATAGGACAAAACGGATCTACTCAAACATCATAGGATAACCATACATCATTGGGAAATAATATATAGCATTGAGCACCATGTTTAAGTAGAGATTACAGTGGGTAAAAGAGGGGTTACACCCCTGCAAATAGGGGGGAAGAGTTGGTGATGATGGCGGTGAAGTTGTTGGTGTAGATTGCGGTGATGATGATGGCCCCGGTGGCACTCCGGTGCCACCGGAAGCGAGGGGGAGAGAGACCCCCTCCTTCTTCTTCTTCCTTGACCTTATCCCTAGATGGGAGAAGGGTTTCCCATCTGGTCCATGGCCGCTATGGCATGGGAGGGGCGAGAGCCCCTCCGAGATTGGATCTGTCTCTCTCAGTTTTTGCGTTCCCTGATTCTGCTCTTTCACCGTTTCCTAAATTCCCAGAGATCCGTAGCTCCGATTGGGCTAAATTTTGGACACAGTCTCTATCTGGATATTAGCTTTCTTGCAGCGGAGGAAGGGCACCAACCGCCTTACGCGGTGGCACGAGGGCCCAGGGCGTGCCTGACCCCCTGGGGCGCGCCCCTGCCTCGTGGCCCCCTCGGGCATTGTCTCATGTTGGTTCTTCTTCCCAAAAATCACATATATTCCAAAAAAATCTCCGTAAGTTTTTATCCCGTTTGGACTCCGTTTGATATGGATTTTCTGCGAAACCAAAAACATGCAACAAACAGGAACTGGGCACTAGATGAATATGTTAGTCCCAAAAATGGTATAAAAAGTTGCCAAAAGTATATGAAAGTTGTAGAATATTGGCATGGAACAATCAAAAATTATAGATACGACGGAGACGTATCATTTGTCATGCGCTTTTTATTTGGATGCCCAAGCTCTTAATGCAAAGGAACGTCACGTTATATTTCCCCTTATGATAGCAACCTTTATTATGCAGTATGTCGCTTTTATTACTTTGCCATCACAAGTTCATACAATGCTCTATTTTCCGTTACAATAAAAGATCAAATGTATTTAGTAGCAATTTTTATTGCTTTATGCACCAATGACAACTTACTTGAGGGATCTTATTAGTATGAATTTTTGGCTAGCAAAAGATCCTAGGCAAACATCACATGTTGGAGGATCCATGACAATATAACTTCTATGCAAATATACACAACCATAACTCATTACGTTGTCTTCCTTGTCCAACTTCAGCTAATTTTCTCAAGTTTTAAAATAATTAATGGGTATTCACAATCATGGATGATGTTTAAGATAATATATTTGCATGTGAAAGTTCTCTTCCTTCTACTAATCATTCATGAATTGCTTGTATGACCAATATTGTGATTGTCAAGCTTCAAAAGATTTCATTTTCTAAACCCAATGTGAAGCTACCACTGGGCATGATATAATTTCAACTTCATGATATTCAATTCATTCAACAATTTACTCATAGGATATAAGTGAAACACAGGAGTAAATGACAAGCTACTCCAAAAAGATACAAGTGAAGATCAAGCGAGTAGTTAAGTAAATAGGTAGCTAATTGTGGACTCTCTCTTATTCAAAAACTTTTAGATCTAAGTATTTTATTAAAACACCAAGCAAAACAAAACAAAATTACATTCCAAGAATAGCACAACTCATGTGACAAAGTAAAAACCTAGGCTCAACCGATACTAACCGATAATTGTTGATGCAGAAAGCTGGGATGCCTACCAGGGCATCCCCAAGATTAGATGCTTGAGACTTCTTGAAATATTATCTTTGTATGCCTTGGGAATCCCCAAGCTTGATCTTTTGTGTCTCCTTAAATATTTTTATATCACGGTTTCCCTAAATCTCAAAAACTTCATCCACATAAAACTCAACAAGAACTCGTAAGATACGCTAGTATAAATCAATGCAACACCTTATCATTCTATACTATAGAAAATCACTAAAATTATAATTTAACATTGCATACTAAATACCTCTGCATATTTAATACTCCTATCCGCAATTAGAATCATTAAACAAGCAAACATATGAAAACAATGCAACCATAACAACAATCTTCCAAAACAGTGAAGTTTGTAAAGAATGCAAGAAGAATCATAATTCTGTAACTCCAAAAATCCTAAAAGTTTACCACACTGTAGAAAATTTGTTAGATCTTATTTTTCAAAAAGTTTCAACATTTTATGAAATTCTGATTTTTCTCGGGAATTTTTGCAACAACGATAAACTTTCTGTTTTGAAATAGCCACATGTAGACTTGCAAAATAAGCATGGTAGAGGCTATCCTTGATAATTTTATTGAAAATAAAGATGCAAAACATTATTATAAATAATAGAAATAAAATAATAACAATATAAAATGATTCTCCAAGAAAAACTCATATCATGTGACGAATGAAAATATAGCCCTAGGTAAGATTACCGATAATGTTGGAGACGCAAGAGGGGATGCCTTCCGGGGCATCCCCAAGCTTAGTTGCTTGGATCTTCCTTGAATATTAATTTGGGGTGCCTTGGGAATCCCCAATATTAGGGTCTTGTCGCTCCTTATTCTCTTCATATCGATGTTTCACCCAAAACTTGAAAACTTCAATCACACAAAACTTAACGAAACATCGTGAGATAGGTTAGTATGATAAAGAGCAAACTATTCACTTTGGTACTGTCAAAGACAGGATTCATAATTGTTCTCACACAATGCTTACTATAACCTATCATTTCTACAATTTATATTGAGCAATATAAGCCATAGAAACTACAAAACAAGCAAACTATGCATTGGAAACAGAATCTGTCAAAAACAGAACAGTCTGTAGTAATCTGTACTCAAACCATACTTCTGCTACACCAAAAATTCTGAGAAAATAGGACAACCTGGGCAATTTGTATACCAATCTTGTACAAAAAGGATCATGATTTTATCATGCTTCTGTAAAAAAGTAAAATTATTTAATTGGGCACAAAAGTTTCTGTTTTTTAGCAAGATCAAATCAACTATTACCATAGACCATCCCAAAGGTCTTACTTGGCACTTTATTGGAATGAAAGCTATAAAACATGATTAATAAAGTATCCTAATCATGCGAACACACAAAAGAGAGTAGGTAAAAGTGTTGGGTTGTCTCCCAACAAGCATTTTTCTTTAATGCCTTTTTAGCTAGGTATGATGATTTCAACGATGCTCACATAAAAGATAAGAATTGCAACATAACAAGAGTATCATGAAACACATGGCAAGCACACTTAAGCCTAACCAATTTCCTATGCATAGGGATTTTGTGAGCAAACAACTTATGGGAACAAGAATCAACTAGCATAGGAAGGCAAAACAAGCATAACTTCAAAGTTTTCAACACATAGAGAGGAACCGTGCTATTATTGCAATATGTAGAAGCATATGTTCCTCTCTCATAATAATTTTCAGTAGCATCATGAATAAATTCAACAATATATCTATCACATAAAGCATTCTTTTCATGATCCACATGCAAAAAAAAATTATTACTCTCCACATAAGAAAATTTCTTCTCATCCATAATAGTGCGAGCAAACTCAACAACATAACTATCATGAGAGTGAAAATTAAAATCATGATGACATGTTTCATTGTTATCATTATTATTTATAGCATACATGTCATCACCATAAACATCATAGATAGCAACTTTGTCATCATAGTCAATTGAAGCCTCATCCAAAATGGCGGATTCATCACTAAATAAAGTCATGACCTCTCCGAATCTACTTTCATCATTATAATCATCATAACTAGGAGGCATGCAATCATTATAACAAATTTGCACATCAAATCTTGGGGGACTAAAAATATCATCTTCATCAAACATAACATCCCCAAGCTTATGGCTTTGCGTATCATTAGCATCATGGATATTCAAAGATTCATAGTAAAAACATTGCAATCATGCTCATCATTCAAAGAATTTTTGTCAAACATTTTATAGAATTCTTCTTCTGTCAATTGAGCACAATTTTCCTTTGCATCATTTTCACGAAAGACATTATAAAGATGAATAATATGATGCAACCTCAATTCCATTTTTTGTAGTTTTCTTTTTGTAAATCAAACTAGTGAGAAAACAAGAAACTAAAAGATTTAATTGCAAGATCTAAAGATGTACCTTCAAGCACTCACCACCCCCGGCAACGGCTCCAGAAAAGAGCTTGATGTCTAATACGCAACTTTATTCTTGTAGACTCGTGTTGGACCTCCAAGCGCAGAGTTTTGTAGGACAGTAGCAATTTCCCCTCAAGTGGATGACCTAAGGTTTATCAATCTATGGGAGGCGTAGGATGAAGATGGTCTCTCTCAAACAACCCTGAAACCAAATAACAAAGAGTCTCTTGTGTCCTCAACACACCAAATACAATGGTAATTTGTATAGGTGCACTAGTTCGGCGAAGAGATGGTGATACAAGTGTAATATGGAAAGTAGATATTGGTTTATGTAATAAGAACAATGAAAAACAGCAAGGTAGCAATTGATAAAACGGAGCACACATGGTATTGCAATGCTTGAAAATGAGGCCTAGGGTCCGTACTTTCGCTAGTGCAATCTCTCTACAATGCTAATATAATTGGATCATATAACCATCCCTCAATGTGCGATGAATAATCACTCCAAAGTTCCTATCTAGCAGAGAACATAAGAAGAAATTGTTTGTAGCTATTCTTTCTGATCAATCTATCAAAGTGTTCATACTAAAATAACACCAAGTTATTCTTTCCGATCGATCTATCAAGAGTTCGTACTAAAATAACACTAAGTTATTCTTTCCGATCGATCTATCAAGAGTTTGTAGTAAAATAACACCAAAGCAAATTCATATTCATAATACTCAATCCAACACAAAGAACTTCAAAGAGTGCCCCAAGATTTCTACCGGAGAAACCAAAGATGAGAACGTGTATCAACCCCTATGCATAGATTACCCCAATGTCACCTCGGGACTCCACAAGTTGAGTGCCAAAACATATATCAAGTGAATCAAAATAATACCCCATTGTCACCAAGGGTATTCATATGCAAGAAATATATCAAGTGCTCTCAAATCCATAAATGTATTCAACCCGATAAAACGAAATCTCAAAAAGGAAAACTCAATTCATTATAAGAAGATAGAGAGGGGAAAACACCATATGATCCAATTATATTAATAAAGTCACCGATATATCAAGATCGTGCCATCAAGAACACGGGAGAGATAGAGAGAGATGAAACACATAGCTACTGGTACAAACCCTCAGCCCCGAGGGTGGACTACTCCCTCATCATCATGGAGACCATAGGGATGATGGAGATGGCCTCCAGTGATGATCTCCCCCTCCGACGGAGTGCTGAAAGAGTGTCTAGATTAGTTTTTTGTGGCTACAGAGGCTTGCGGCGGCGGAACTTCTGATCTAGGGTTACCCCTGAAGGTTTCTCTATTTATAGGATTTTTTGGCGTTGGTTTCACGTGAAGATGGGCCTCAAGGTGAGAACAACCCACCAGGGCAAGCCGGGCCCACCAGGTGCGTCCCGGTGTCTTGTGCCCTACTCCTTCACCTTCTCATCCTTCCACGAAGCTTCGGGGGTCTCTTTTGTTCCAAAAAGTTATCAAAGTTTCAGCTCATTTAGAGAACTTTCATTTCTACACAAACAACAACACCACGGTAGTTCTGCTGAAAATAGCGCCAGTCCGGGTTAGTTCCATGCAAATCATACCAAAACCATATAAAATTATTGTAAACATGGCATTAATACTTCATAAATTATAGATATGTTGGAGTCGTATCACCCGACTATTGTCACCCCGGGGTTTATGGATCATAAGATGTAATAGGTGAATATACTTGCAAGGTTGGATCTAGAACATATATATAATGGTGAAAACATAAACGGTTTAGATATGAAATCATGGCACCCAGGCCCAAAGTCACAAGCATTAAGCATGGCAAAGTCATAACAACATCAATCTCAGAACATAATGGATACTGGGGATCAAGCCCTAACAAAACTAATTCGATTACATGATGAATCTCATCCAACTCCTCACCGACCAAAGATCCTACAAAGGAATTACTCACTCCCGGTGAGGAGCATCATGGAATTGGCAATGTAGAAGGGTTGGTGATGACGAATACCGAACAACCCCCTCTCCAGAGCCCCGAACGCACTCCAGATCTAGCCTCGCGATGAAGAACGGGAGGTGAAGGCAGCTTCGTATCATGAAACGCGATGAAAATTTCTCCCTATTTTTTTCTCCAAAAATAAGATTTTATAGCGTCAGTTTCAGGGCATGCGGGGCCACCGGGTGGGCACAACCTACCTGGGCGGTCTTGGAGTGGGGGGCACCCTGGTGGGTTGTTCTCACCCACGGGCCCCCCTCTGGTGGTTCTTGGCTTCAGTATTTTTATATGTTCTGAAATAATTCTCCAAAATGTTTCATTCCATTCCGAGAACTTTTATTTCAGCACAAAAACAAAACTGATACGTCTTCGTCGTATCTATAATTTTTGATTGTTTCATGCCAATATTATATAACTTTCAGATATTTTGGCACCTTTTTATATGATTTGTTGGAATACCCTATTGATCCAGTGCCCAGTGCCAGTTCATGTTTGTTGCATGTTTTTTGTTTCACAGAAAATACATATGAAACGAAGTCCAAATGCAATAAATTTTACGGAGAATTATTTTGGAATATATGTGATTTTTGGGAGTTGGAATTATCGCAAACGGGGGCCCAAAGTGCCCACAAGACACCAGGGTGCACCCGAGGGGCCAGGCGCGTGGTGGTGGGTTGTGCTCACCTCGTACGTCGGTTGGAGCTCTACTTCGGGGACAAGGAAGCTTCTATTCGGAAAAAAAAATCATCTTAAAATCTCATCGCAATCGCAGTTGTGGATCTCCGGGAATATAAGAAATGATTTTCGGCCAGATTTGGGGAACGCAAAACAGAAGAGAACAGAGAGGGAGATCCAATCTCGGAGGGGTCCCTCGCCTCCGACTCCATGGAGGCTACGGACCAGAGGGGAAACTCTCCTCCAATCTAGGGGGGAGGCCAAGGAAGAAGAAGGAGGAGGGGGGTTCTCTCCCCCCCTCTCTCCCGGTGGCGCTGCAGTGCTGCCAGGGCAAGGATCGTGACGGCGATCTACATCAACAATCTTGCTACCATCAACACCAACTTTCTCCCCCTTTATGCAGCGGTGTAACTCCATATATTATTTCCCAATGATCTATGGTTATCCTATGATGTTTGAGTAGATCCGTTTTGTCATGTGGGTTAATCGTGATCTTGGTTGGTATGATTGTATATTTTACTTATTGTGCTGTCCTACAGTGCCCTCCGTCCTGCACAAACGTGGGGGACCCTTGTTGTAGGGTGCTGCAATATGTCCATGGTTCACTTATGGTGGGTTGCGAGAGTGACAGAAGCTGAAACCCGAGTAAGTGGGGCATGGCGATGGGAGTAAAGAGGACTTGATACTTAATGCTATGGATGGGTTTCACGACCTTAATGATCTTTAGTAGTTGCGGATGCTTTCTAGAGTTCCAATTATAAGTGCATATGATCCAAGTAGAGAAAGTATGTTAGCTCATGCCTCTCCCTCATGCAAAATTGCAAGAATGATTACCGGTACTTGTTATCGATTACCTAGGGACAAATGACTTTCTTGTTGACAAAAGCTATCCACTTTATTAACCTTGCAATTTATTCTTAGTTTTATTCTCGCAAAGTACTCGTTGTTTTATTCTTGCCAAATAGTCTCATACCTGGTCTAGGCAAAGCAAACATTAAGTGTGCGTAGAGCTTTATCGGTGGTCGATATAACTTGAGGGAATATTTGTCATATCTTTAGCTCCTCGTTGGGTTTGACACTCTTATTTATCGAAGAAGGCTACAAACGATCCCCTATACTTGTGGGTTACCAAGACCTTTTTCTGGCGCTGTTGACAGGGAGCAATAGCATGGGGTGAATATTCTTGTGTGTGCTTGTTTGCATTATCACTAAGTAGTTTTTATTTCCTATTCTAAGTTGTTCTCTATCTTCAGTTATGGATATGGAACACGAAACACCCAAAAAAAATAGTTGTACTTGCTACTCATGGAGATGGGGAACCTCCTAAAACCCTCGATGCTCGATATGTATAAAATATTAATCACTACTTCGATAATCCTAAGAAAACCGCATTCAACTTTATAATGGGAGTAACTTTGGATCAACGTGAATACTTTAGGGATTATCGCTTGACTCAAAAAGGAAAACTGTTATAGGATCAAATTCATATGTTGCATTGGTATGCTCACGAGCAATGTTTGAGATATGATTATACTTGTTGCTCTAGGATGAAGTCTCCACACCTTCCATTTTCATGCAAATTTAATGATAATGAAACCTTAGCTTCTTGTGCTAATGGTATATATGATTACTATGATGTGGAATGAATAGAAGAATTTGTTGCTTTTAAGGGTGCTTATGAAATTGAATCTTTGTTTGAAAATTTTGATGATTCAGTTTATAGGCCTGAAAATTTTCCATCCTTAAATATTGGTATGATAATTATAAATATAATTCCGATATTGATGAATTTATTGAGAAAATCTCCGCTGTCCAAGAAGAGACTACTATTTTGCAGGAGTTTATGGAAGAAGGAATTGATGAAACTATGAGGTCATTGGATGAAAAAGATGATGAAGAGAGTGAAGAACAAAAGGAGGAAGAGCGGATTAGCTACCTATGCCTAGGTTGTAATGAGAGTAACCCTCCAACTCATACATTGTTTAATGTCCCTTCATTCTTACCGAAGGATGAATGCTATGGTCCCATTGATTCGTTTGAAATATCCCATTTTGATGAACTTGATGCTTGCTATCCTTGTGGCCAAGATGCCAATATGAATTATGCTTATGGAGATGATCTTGCTATAGTTCCTTATATTAAGAATGAAATTGTTGCTATTCCACCCACACATTATATTCCTATTATCCTTTTGAATTCTCCCAACTACACTATATCGGAGAAGTTTGCACTTATTAAGGATTACACTGATGGGTTGCCTTTTGCCGTTGCACATAATGATTTTTATGAATGTAATATGCATGTGCTTGCTTCTCCTACATGCAATTATTATAATAGAGGAACTACATCTCCGCCTCTCTATGTTTCCAACATGAAAGAATTGCACGAAACTTCTTATGCCATGTATTGGACTTTACTTGATGTGCATGAATTGTTCTTGTATGGCGTGCCGATACATAGGAAGAGAGTTAGACTTCGTCATTGCATGATATATGTTGCTTTGTGCTCACTACTAAATGCCAAATCATTGTTAATTAAAATTGGCTTTGATATACCTTGGGATCCGGGTGGATTCATTACTTGAGAACTTTATGCCTAGCTTAATGGCTTTAAAGAAAGCGCTGCCAGGGAGACAACCTAGAAGTTTTAGAGAGTCATTTACTTCTTTTGAGTGCTTTTATAAAGTTTAAAAACAAAAAATTATAGAGGGGAACTAAAAACTTTTCAACAAAAGAGAAGCGATTGAAAGGTGATGCATTGGAGAAGTGATGGTCGACCTTGAACACTTGTGCTCATGCTCATGGAAACAATGTAGAATTTTTCATGAAGATTATCACAAGAATAATTATTGCCTTGTACAAATCCTTTGTATTGTAAAATCATTGTGCCAAGTTTTGCCTTTAGGATGGGTAGATTGCTTGTTGGTATGCGGAGTGCAAAAACAGAAACTTTGGTTGTAGCGCGTGAATTTTCATTTTTTACTGGAACGTCAAAAGTTTCTGAAACTTTTTGCACAGTATTGATATACAATTTTTTATTATTTCCTAAGTTTTAAGAAGTTTTGGAGTTCCATAAGTATGGTAGATGTTCAGATTGCTACAGACTATCCTGTTTAAGACAAATTCTGTTTTTGATGCATTGTTTTGCTTGTTTTGATAAAACTACTGATTTTTATTGGTTTTATAAGCCATGGAAAAGTTAGATTATAGTAGCTACAATGTAAAAACATAATATGAATTGGTTTGCAACAGTACTTAGAGTAGTGATTTGCTCTATTATACTAACGGATCTTATCGAGCTTTCTGTTGAGTTTTGTGTGGATGAAGTGATCAAAGATCGAGGAGGACTCGATATGAGGAGGAGGAGAGGCAAGAGCTCAAGCTTGGGGATTCCCAAGGCACCCCAAGTAAATATTCAAGGAGACTCAACAATCTAAGCTTGGGGATGCCCCGGAAGGCATCCCATCTCTTTCAACAAGTATCAGTATGTTTTCGTTCTCGTTTCGTTCATGTGAAATGTATAAATCTTGGAGTGACTTTTGTGTTTATTATTCACATTTCTTTTATGCACCATGTAACAGCCTGGATTTTTCCCCTTTTATTTTTCCTTTCATTTTCTTGGATTTCCTGATTTGATTTGCTTTTCCGTGGCTATGTGGTTTTGAAACTTGGGAATATCATGTCTTCCTAGGTTTTATAGTGGCTTGTCACCCTCATGATCATCCCAAGATCATGTCATTTCCATCCTTGACCTAACCCAATATTATTTTTATTGGGAATATTCATTTTCTAATAAAGGAATAACCCATTAAACCCTAGGTTGTGAAGCAACCTATATTTCTGTTACTCCAAACATTCCCAAATATTTCTCATAAATTATTTGGGTCATATCTCCACAAATATGGCAAAATATTTCATTGGCCATGTTTCCATCATGCTCAGTTAATTCCTTTTCTGTTATATCCTGAATGGCAGTTTGTGAAGCAAGTGTCATTTATCTTTTCCCAATTCAACCCAAACTTCTTGGACATCTTTTACTATCCAAATAATTGCCTCATCCCAAAATTCAACTCAATTTGCCTAGTAAATATTCTTGAGCAAATTTTCAAAGTTCCTATTTGAGGGAAGTGATTGTGAAGGAAGTAAAAACTAGGCATATCCAAATAAGTTGAAATTTTGCAAGTTCCTTCATATGATCAAATAATGACTCTCTACCAAATATGAGCTCATGTAACTCATCTATGTGAGCCCAGCTCCAAATCTTGGTTTCTGGTCAGATTTTCAGGTTGTGAAGCAACTATATTTTATATTGCTTCATTTAAGCTGAAAATTTTCAAGGGCATTCTTCTATCGATATAAAATCTCTCCCCCAAGTTTTGGCTCAATCCATTACACCATTTTCCCTGTTAAATTTTTCCAAGTTTCTGTCCAGAGCAAAGCTAAATGAAGCAAGTGCTATTTTGGTTCATCCAAATGGCCTGAAACTTCTCAAGCATCTTAATATCTTCAAATCATTGGGCCATGCCCAAATGCAGCTTAATCCCAATTGATATGTGAGTGCTACTTCATGTTTTGTATTTCTTTCTAGTCTGGTGGTTTCTACAGCAACCACTAGCTAAACTCCCCTTCTTGAGATGAAAATTTTCCATCTTAATCACCTTAGTATGCGATCATCACCAGACAAATTATTTACCACGTTACCAAGCTAGTGTCACCACAGCAAGTTACGAACACCTTCCTGTTGATTTACTTTGGAGCTAAGTGCAAATCTCTTCTTTGCCCCTGGACCGATTTTTTCCCTCATTTTGACTAAGGGCACGACGGTCTATCTACTAGACATGGTCGGCCCAGCCAGAATGCGTCGTTTGCACCAGTGCGCGTGGCGATCACGCTGGCGTCACACACATTGCAAGCTCTGGCTCGGTCCGGCCACTATTCTCGTCTCCTCCCTCCACGTCTCGACATCCAACCATGTCCTGGAGCTTCCCCGTGATCGACTGCATCTCACTACGTCGCTGCCTCGTCGTGGTTTGCCTTAAATGCGTCGCAAACGGCATGCCTGTGCCATGCCTAGCCTCTGTCCACCACTAGAGCACTACACAAGCTCGCTAGCGTTGCTCTAGAGCCCTCCCGTCGGCTATATAAGCGTGCCCCAAGCCCTCCCGCAACTCACTCACGCCTCCCTTGCCTCTTTTTCCCACCGGAGCAGCTCTCCCTCGCCGTTTCTTCCTCAGATCGCCGTGACCTCGCCGGAGTTGGTCTCGGTTCCAACCACCACAGCTCTCCTCTCCTCCAGAGCTGTCCACTAGCTTCCCCGCATCCTCGCGTGTTGCCCCATCCTCTTGTCCATCACCGGAGAGCCGCATGGCCGCGTCTCCCGAGTCCGGCCGCCGCCTCCGCCATTCGGCCTCCATCTCGTCCAGCCGTCCCGAGCCTCCTTGTGTTTGCCCGACTCCACCAACAAACTCCCCACATCCTGTAGAGCCGCCCCACCCCCACATCTCTCGCCGGAGCGCCTTACTTCGCCGAGCATCACCACCGGCAGCTGTCGGATCACGGGTTCCGGCAAAACCCTTAAGGTTCGAACACTAGGGTGCGCACGAAGATTTCCCCCCTACCGACCCACATCCTAACTCACCTGAAATCTTACGAACTAACTCGACGAAGTCGCAACACAGAGGACACAAGATTTATACTAGTTCGGGCCATCGTTGTGGTGTAATACCCTACTCCAGGGTGGTGGTGGATTGCCTCTGGGCTGATGATGAATAGTACAAGGGGAAGAACAACCTCCTGAGGTTGAGGTGTTCTTGTGCTTGGTGAACTTGGGTGTGTGTGGATCCGGTTCAAGATGACCTCCCTCTCTCTATGGTGGTGGCCAGTCCTATTTATAGAGGCCCTGGTCCTCTCCCCAAATATTGAGCAGGAAGGGAGTGAACAACGGCCAAATTTAAAGGGGACAACTAGTACAGCTTATCTTGACAAAAGTGGTCTTCGCCTGCAAAAGGCTCTGGTGGTGACGCCGCCTTGGGCTCCATGGTGACCTCCGCCTTGCCGTCTTGCTGGTGTTGCTCTCATTGCACCGATATGGAAACCTTTGCTTGATGCCTCGGTACTCCGCGCCTGCGCTTGCCTCCTTAGCACAAAAGAGGAAACAAGGACACTGCGCGCTGGCACCCGCCTGGCGCACGCCTGGTCTCGATCGTCATGGCTCACGTCACGAGAACCTCGCAAGGTTTGCCTGGCCTTGAAATCTCCGCCGCTCGCGAGCCTGCCTGGCGAGGCCGCTCCTGAGGAGGTATTGCATCGTCCGCCTAGCGAGGCTTGGCCCCTCCGAGGGTCTTGATTCCTTGCTGGTGAAGATGGGCCGTACAGGCCTGCTAGAAAAGCCACATCATTGGCCGCAGGCAGGCAAGTCTGGGGACCCTCATTCCCAGAACACCGATAGTAGCCCCCGGGCCCAAGGCATGCTCGGTCTTGACTTTGAGGCGAAGCCAATGGTCATGTGCGGAGCACCGCGGGCCCCAATATCCCACGGCCTTGGTCGACGCGTGGCGGTTGATTGGTCGTCGGCGTCTCCGCTTCCCCACTCTCCCTTGGCAACTGCCTGACTTGACAAGTCCCTGCGACATGCAAGGAAAACCATCATTACCTATGATCGTGGGGGGCTGGTTGGCCTTCTCCTGGTATGAATAGGAAGGGGCGGAGCACCCATCGCCCATCCTTCCTCTGCCTCTCTCGCTTCTTCTCCTTCCTTGCTCCACTCCTTGCTTGTGCAGACATGGCACCGATCCGGAGTTTCTCAGCCACAGAGAAGGGCAAGGCTCCCCTCAACGAGCCCGAGTTGCTCCTGCCGAAGAAGAGGAGGTATCTTCGCCGCGACATGGTCGTGAGGCCTGTGGTGTCGCGGCCTTGGTATGAGAGGCCGCCTCCTGGGTACCCGTTGCCCTTGTACGCTCACGCCGACGATTCCGGAGGGAGGAGCGGTGAGCGGCGCCGCCTGCGCCAGGGCCGTGGCCGCCGTGCCACGGAGGCGCACGCCATCGCCCTAGGGGTCCATGCCGTGGACTCTTCACGCGAGTTCGTGCTGTGGGCGGCGATGCCCCCAAGCACCTGGATACGCCTCCCGCAGTTCTTCACAACCGAGATGCCGCCGAGGGGCCTTCGCGAGCTTCGGCTGCAACACGCCAATTGCGACACCCCAGCGACTGGAGCGGAGATTGGAGCCATTGCCTCTGGGAAGATCTTCATGACCCGAGGCTGGGGCGAGATTGCCCGAGTCTGCCGTGCGGAGGGCACCCTCGTGATCCACTTCGAATACGACGGCGCCTCCATGCTGTTCTTCAAGGTGTTCGACAAGGAAGGCTGCCGCTTGGAGTGCTGCCCTGAAGGAGGTCGCTAGGATGACGCTGCCGCGGGTGCTTGGCCCGCCACAGGTATCGTCTGCAGCTCCTGCAGCGACAGAGGCAACTCCTGGTGGTCCAGCGACTCTCCTGAGCTCGCAGAGTCTCCGGAGATGAGCGATGACAGCTACATACCCCTGAGCTCCCGTTGAGCCCAGAGCAGGGCTGCGGCGTCCAACCGCCGTCGCCGCTGATCTGGATGGGGTTGGCAGCGGCCTCACATGGCCCACTGTTGATGATGGCATCAGCGACATCTGGTGCGTGTAGATAGAACTCCTAGGAATTCCTTCCCTTTTGTTCCCTGCGAGGAATCAAGAAATGAACCCCGTTGGGGCGTGTAAAGCGTCTGTAATGCCTTTTGTCAATATAGCCCTCATTATGAAGATTTGCGTGCACATATCCTGCCGAGGCTCGGCCTCCCCTTTCCAATATGCGGCAGCTTGGTGCTCTACGCTGACAGGTCCTGGTTCCCAGGCAGGCTGCAGCCGTTGCTAGTATGCCAGGTCACGGGACGTGGTCAAGGCCAGGAGGTGAGCAGCCCGAGGTCCAGTAAGAGCTCCCGAGGCGCGATGCTCAAGAGGTCCCCTTTAGCGCGCAAGCAGCTGTCTTAGGATGGGAAAGGAAGAAAACGTTGCCGCAGCAGGGCAGCGAAGGGAGTGAGCGAGAGTCTTGTGCCGTAGCACAGGTGGATCCAGAGCAAGAACTTATCTTGGCTGTCCTGGGTCGGCTCCTCGAGTCGTGCCGGACTCACACATCGGTCATCGTAGTGTAGCTAGGTTAGGCCCGTGCGGGTCTCCCCCTCCCCTCCATGTTCTTCTTCGTGCTCTACATCCTCAGGTCCTGGCCCTCGAGCGAGCTCAGCCACCGCTGGTATGCCAGGTCGCGTGCCATGGTCAAGGCCAGGGGGTGAGGGCTGGAGAGCCAGTAAGAGCTCCTGAGGTAAGACCCCCCCATTTAACGCGCAAGCGAATCGCATTAGAGAAAAGGGAGAGTCCATGGTACAGCCTGCTGCGGCCCTCAGGAAGTTCCTACAAGTTAGCGCGAGGAAGGGCACCGATCGCCGTGGTGTTTGCTAGTTTGCTTCTGGCGAGTGAGAGGGGACTCCCTACTGCGGAGAGCCCCCGGGGCATGTACAGCCCCGCCCTGACACGTGGCTTGCACGGCAGGGCTAGACGAGGTGTGTCTGGACACTTGTGAGCCAGCGCGGGACACACGAGGCCCTACCGCAAGGCGGGTTGCGCCTGGACTTGGTTCTTGTTCGCTGTCCTGGTCCTGCGAGGTGGTTAGACAACCCGCGCCGAATGAATCTCCTGAGGTTATCGCGTGAGAAAGATAAGAACCAACGGCCCCAGGAGGTGACATGAACGGGGCCGGCCTGCCAGACAGAGCTCAGCCACTGGATTTATCGACGCTGCAGGGATGGGCCCGAGCACAGGCGTCGTGCTTAACTTACTCACGTGAAGGGTCCTGAAGAAAGATGGCCGGCGCGCGGCTCCCATGGTGGGTGGCAATCAAGCAGGTGATAGTCATAGATAGACTAAGCATGAAAGGCAACCTAGCTCAGGTAAATGCATAACGATACGCGCCACTGGGTCCTGCCTGAGCGGCTTGGGGATGATGCAGCCCGAGGGGCGCCCCCAACAAGGTAAGCTAAAGACATAAAAGGAAATATACATGCCATAGGGATGGACCCACGCGGCCTGGGAATGATGCAGCCCTGGGGGCGCTCCCAGCTGAATGAACTTGGAAAATGTCACCTGGTTCTGTTGATGAAGCAGAGTTGGGGCAGCAGAAGGTATGCAGCGAAGGGGCTACTCCTCATAAGCCGCCGGGGCCCTAATCCTCGGGAGGCTCTGGGGGTTCATCGAGGACCGTCTTCATCTCCGTGAGCACAGCATGGTGCCTGGCCTCCTGAGCCGCCAGGACGCTCCACAGGTTGCGCTAATAGGCGGTCACCACGCTCGGCAGGCCAAAAGGCATGCGAACGTAGCTGTGAGGTGGGCCCTCGCAGCGTCCCACGCGCGAAGGCCAGAAAAGCTCTTGAGAGGCGGCCCGGTTGAGCCCTGGGACGTCAATGCAGACGCGCAGCCCAGCATCCTTGCATGGCTGGGGAGCTGCGCCTGGTGAGCGGCAGCCGCCGTGCATGGCCCTTGCGTCTTGCAGTTCCTGAGTGGTCTTGGTGATGAACTCCTGAACGGTGGGCACTCCTTGCCATGTGTTCTCCTAAGGGAAACGTGTCGTGAAGCACGCCTCCAAGTGGTGCCCAAGCGCCTCCATCGTGATGTTGGCAAAGTCTGAGGCCCTCCAGAAGAGAGCCCTCGAGCCCTGCCCGAGAGGGGCGCTGGGCACGCTTTCCTATGCGATGGAGGGAGGCTCCGCAGGCGCGGGCACCGATCCTGACGAGGCGCCGCTTGCCTGGGGCCCTACGTGGTGCAACTGCTTCTTCTTGGGGGTATCCTCAGGAGGGCGCTCGCCCTGGCTGTCGGGGTCATCGATTGCTACAGCTTGGAAGGCACGCTCGAGGGAGCACACCGCGTCTCTTTCCTCGCACGGGAATGTGACGATTCCGCTGCTTCCCGGCATCTTGAGGACATTGTATCCATGGTGGGTCACTGCCATGAACTTGGCCAGGGCTGGGCACCCGAGGATAGCGTTTTATGGCAGGTGGATGTAGGCGACGTCGAAGTCGATGAGTTCGGTGCGGTAGTTGTTGCATTCTTCGAAGGTAACGGGGAGGCGGACCTGCCCAATCGGGGTAGTAGAGCCGTCGGTCACTCCTGAGAAAGGCTTGGTAGGCTGAAGCTGGTCGTATGGCACTTGGAGGCTGCCGAACATGTAGACGGACAGGACGTTGAGCCCTACGCCGCCGTCGACGAGGGTCTTGGTAACTTGCACGTTGCTGATGACTAGTGAGCAAAGCATCAGGAGGACGCCTGCAGTAGCTGCGCACTTGAGCTGATCTGTCGAACTGAACATTACGGGGCACCTGGATCATCTGAGCGGGCGTGTGGCCTCGAGCTTGGGGAGAACTGCATTCACTTCATGAGCAAACTGTTTGAAGATACGCTGAGAGGCTGGGGCTTGAGCTCCGCCCAAGATGCAAGCAATAGCATGCAGCTCCTGGAAGCCCCCAGCCCCCTCGTCTTGATGGTGGTCGTCATTCCTTCTGGGTGGTGGAGGTAGTGGAGGAAGGCCAGCGTTGCCCTGACGATGATCCTCCCGAGGCTGGTCCCTCCAGGCACCCTCACGAGGCTGACCTTGCCAGCGGTCCTCACGAGGCTGGTCGCGCCACTCCTAGTGCGGGCCATGGTCGTCCCAGCGTCCGCCACCACGTCCTCCTCCTCGGTCGTAGCCCCGGTCACTGCGCTCGGAGCATCGACCGAAGCGTCTTTCTCGAATGGCTCTGATCTCCTGACAGTCGCTGGTGTTGTGGGTATGCAGGTTATGGAAGGCGCAGAACGGTCGGTTGCTCTTGGATGACTCGAGCTGGTTTCTCCCGCGCTTGGTGTCTGGTTCCGCCGCGAGCATGGCTGCTCCGTTGCGCTTCACGTCCTTGGCCTTGGTCTTCTTCTCCTCTGGGTCCGTAGCAGGGAGCTCGAGGAGGGAGAGGCGCCCCTCCTCAGCTCTTGCACACTTGGTCGCAATGTTGAACAGCTCCAAGGTCGTGCACATCAACTCATGGATGGCGAACTTCTCCTTCATCTTGACGTCGCGGACGCCATCGGAGAACGATGAGATGATGGCCTCGTCGGTCACCATGGGGATCTTGATTCGCGCGCTATTGAAGTGCTGGATGTACTTCTATAGGGTCTCTCCAGGTTGTTGCTAGATGCGGCATAGGTCACCCGCGACCGGGGGGCGGTCACGAGTGCCCTGGACGTTGGCGATGAAGTGGCTGCGCATCTCGTCCCAGGAGGAAATCGAGCCTGGAGGCAGGTTCAGGAGCCAGGAGCGGGGCCATCCTTGAGGGCCATGGGAAACCAGTTCGCCATGACTTTCTCATCGCCGTTGGCCGCCTCGATGCTCAGCTCATAGAGCTACAGGAACTCCGCGGGGTCAGGGGTGCCGTCGTAGCGAGGAGGCAGATCTGGCTTGAACTTGCCCGGCCAGGCGACGCTACGCAACTCGGGGGTGAAGGCGCGGCAGTCGACCGTGGTAACCGGGGCCCGCCTTGGAGGTGGAACATGGTTTTGGCACCCGCGCGCCGCTACGGCAAGCGGCGCGGGGCCTTGCCACAACAAACGATCCTGGCGCGGAGGTGCGAGGAGTGGCGGAGCGTTCACTTGTGGTCGAGGGACTACTTGACAACTTCTTTCTTCACTCGCAGGAGCCGGACGCGGTGGGTCGCGCCATGGAGCCGCGTGCCTTGGCGCTAGGGCGCCATCTTGGTGCAGAGGTGGCGGAGGTGCTTTGTGAGTTGCGTCGCCCGTGGCTGGCGGAGGGCGAGGCAGAGAGTGGGATGGCACAGGGGAGCACCCTGCAGCGCGGACAAGCTTGGCGGTGTGGTCAAGCCAGTCCTCGTAGAGGTCGTCGACTGGGCCGTAGCGCAGGAGCTTGTGCTCCATGAGGAGCGTGGCCCGCGCGTCCATGGGAACGCGACGAGCGTGAGACGACTAACCAGTGGGAGTCAGTGATGGAGTGGCAGTGCGGTCGTCCTGTCGCTCCAAAGGGTGCGGCGAGGATGCTTGCTGCTCGTTCCCCACCGGGCTGGTGGCGGCATTGGCGGCAGGCGACGGAGAGCGACGGGGTGGCCCGCCGACAGGGGTCGTCTGAGCAACGCGGGTGAAGAAGGCAGCCCGACGCTCGGCGTGGGCATGGTGTGCGTCCGCCATGGAGACGATGAACCTGCGTGACATGGAGCGAAGGAAGGGAAGCTTCGGCGCACCCCTACCCGGTGCGCCAAATGTGGGATCACGGGTTCCGGAAAAACCCTTAAGGTTCAAACACTGGGATGTGCAGAAAGATTTCCCCCCCAACCAATCCACCTCCTAACTCAGCTGAGATCTTATGAACTAACTCGACGAACTCGCAACATAAAGGACACAAGATTTATACTGGTTCGGGCCACTATTGTGGGGTAATACCCTACTCCAGTGTGGTGGTGGTGGATTGCCTCTGGGGCTGATGATGAACAGTACAAGGGGAAGAACAGCCTCCTGAGGTTGAGGTGTTCTTGTGCTTGGTGAACTTGGGTGTGTGAGGATCCAGTTCAAGATGACCTCCCTCTCTCTATGGTGGTGGCTAGTCATATTTATAGAGGCCCTCGTCCTCTCCACAAATATTGAGCGGGAAGGGAGCGAACAACGGCCAAATTGAAAGGGGACAGCTAGTACAACTTGTCCTGACAAAAGTGGTCTTCGCCTGCAAAAGGATGTGGTGGTGACGCCGCCTTGCGCTCCATGATGACCTCCGTCTTGCCGTCCTGCTGGTCTTGGTCTCATTGCATCGATATGGAAACCTTTGCTTGATGCCTCAGTACTCTGCGCCTGCGCTTGCTCCGTTAGCACCAAAGAGGAAACAAGGACGCTGCGCGCGCTAGCGCCCGCCTGGTCTCGATCGTCATGGCTCACGTCATGAGACCCTCGCGAGGTTTGCCTGGCCTTGAACTCTCCGCCCCTCGCGAGCCTGCCTGGCGAGGCCGCTCCTGAGGATGTCTTGCGTCATCCGCCTCACGAGGCTTGGCCCCTCGCGAGGGTCTTGATTCCTTGTTGGTGAAGATTGGCCGTACAGGCCTACTAGCAAAGCCACGCCGTGGGCCGCAGGCAGGCATGTCTGGGGACCCCCGTTCCCAGAACGCTGACAGCCGCCCGCCTCTGCTCCTCCCTGCCGCCACTCACCGCAGCCGCTCCCAGCCGTCTCGTCGCTCCCTCTCTACGGGGTTGGACGCAGGAGGCTGAGCCGCACCCGCCGGTGGCCTCTGCTCGCCCGGGCCTGGCCGGAGCCGCAAGGGCCCCTCACCGGCAGCGCCCCTGCCCTCCTCCTCTGCTTTTGTCGTGACCAGACATGGGTGGAGGAAGACGACGTGCCTGGCCCCCTCCCCCTACGTGCGGGCCCCTTCTGTCAGCTGATGATATGCACATTTGATATATATAATTTTGGTATACAATTATACCATTCATTGGGTTATGCCCATCTATTCTTCCTAAGTTTAGTTGAATATTTGCATGAAAATCATATAATGAATCATTTACTAGTCATTGTGTTTCTTTTGCAGAAGAGTGCGCAAAGGCACTATATACTTCAAGATCCAGACTAGTGTCTAAGAGAATGAAGAGGAGGAGGAAGAATGGACTTGTGCGAGAAGAAAAGAAGTTACCAGGGGCAAGCTAAAGATGTGGGAGGATCTTCTTGTGAATAAAGAAGAGAAGTAAGAGGGCCAAATCACAAAGTGCAGATGAGAGGAGGGGAACAAAATCCCTAGGTGCTGGAGGGATCCAATCGGGCCTGGCACATCTCTCTCTCACGCCTCCTTTTCCACCTCCGGCCGCCGCCGCGGCCAGGCCGGCGTGGCGGCGCGCCATCCATCCAGCCACCACTCCATCATCCATCTACCAGCACCACCGCGCCGCACCATCCATTCGCCACTCCACCAGTGCCGCATCTCCATCATCCAGCACCGCCGCGTCACACCACCAGCAACCTCCATCCACCAGCACCATCTCTCCATGCTGCTTTGCCAACTTCTTCTTCCCCAATTTCTCTCGCTTCTCATCACCACATCTGAACTGCTGCCACTCCTTCCTCTCACGTCCCCCTGCTGCTGCTCTTCTTCTTGCGCCGATTTGGAGCTGCTCTCTCTAACCTCCCCACGTCTCTGCTGCTGCTTCTCATCTTACCCTTGCTGCTGCCCTTCTTCCCCGAACCTTGCCGCTACTCTTCTTCCCCTCAACTTCCTGCTGCTATCTTTGCTTCTTCTCTAAACCCCAATCCCACTCTGCTGCTTCTCCTTCGCCTGCTGCTGCTCTTCTTTCCCCATGCCTCTGCTGCTCCTCCTCTTAAAACCTCGCTGCTCCCTCTCCCACGTTCCTGCTGCAGCACTCCTTCTTAGAACTTCTCCCTTCTTTACTGCTGTGTGTGTGGGTGTGTGTGTAATTTTGCAAACTATTAGTGTTGAGACTTGATCAACTAGATTTTGTACTAGTGCAATATTGGTGCCCTGTCCGCCAGTTAGTGGTTTGTAAAACTTCAGATTGCTTCTTGTTAATTATCTGTTGAACTTTAAGGATGGTTGATAGCTCCAGTGCATGTGATTTTTATATTGTCTCAGTTTCTTATGATAAATGTACTTGTGATGTGAAGCATTTCTAGTCTATAGTATAATCTTGTTTCTTCTCTCTTCTGCATGTCAATAGTTATATGTGTTCATGTCTTGTTGACTCCCGTTTGGCGTTGATGTTTGTCTATGTTAGTGTTTTAATTTCTCAAGCCTAATAAAAATACCAAAACGACAGTGAGTAAAAATCTTAATCTCCCTGTGCATATTTTCATTTTCTTTGTCGTCCACTTTGGTTAGTTTAGATCTATATTTCCTCGCAATCATCATCTGAATTATGTCACCTAGCTTTAGCCGAGCATCGTTGCCGTTGCCTAGTCCCTGTGGAGAACACGACACTCGCAGTTTGGGCGTAAAACCCTGCTATACTTTCAATTGATTAGCTGCTCAAGCCAGGGCCCGCTACCGCCACGTCACGTAAGTGGAAACGTTTTCTTTAAATGCGTTTTCGTTAAGTGAAAGCATATTTCCTTCCTCTTTTATCCAAAATGCGTTGTCCCTTCAGGAAAGCGTATTCTCTCCTACGACTGAAAATATGTTTCCCTTTTCAGAAAATGTATTCAGCCCGAAGGCATGTTCAGTTTTTCCTCCAGGGGCCTGTTTGTTGAAAAAAAGTCATCGATAGGTCCCTGATCTTCATCCCTTCGTATCTCGTCGACTGTAACTCCGATTGAGGTGAAACCAACGCTCATCATCGAGATCTTTTTGTTGGTACCACTATCATAAAGTGTTCACACTATGAAAATAACCATTATGCCGTTGCCTGTAATCAGCCCCCTCCGAGAAAGAACCGCCTAGTGTCGGTGTACAAAAGTAGGGGCTCTCCTTTGTACCCGTTAACTTGTGCACGGGCAGTCAGAGCCGCGCCCGCGGCCGCCCTGAGCAGGGCAGAGGAGGGAAGCCGGAGCACAAGACAACCGAAGCAACGCCAAGACCTGAGTAACAAAGAGCAAGGGAGCAAAGTGGACTCCCCCAGCAAGACCCTTGCCGGGGCAGTCTCCGCAGCCCCGGCAAGAGCCTTCTCGGGGCAACTTGCCCAATGCCAGCAGAGCGTGCTACCCTTAAGCCAAGGGGTTCCAACGCCGTCAAACACATTGGAACCAAGGCTCGGGAGACACCTCCATGGTGGCATGCAGATCTTTGTTGAGATCATAAATACATAATATTAGATGAGGACCAGAAGACAACGATCCTTGGCAAGGTCCTTGTCAAGGAAATCCACGAGACCCTCGGCAAGGTGTTTGTCGGGGACGACCATAGTGCCACGGCAAGTCCCTTGCTGGGGACATATGCGGGGCCGCAGCCAGGCCCACAGCTGCCAAGACTCCACCGCCGCTCCCATGCAGCTGCTAGCTCAACCAGCTGGGAAGGCATCTGCGTGGCAGCGTGCGGCCTCCACACCGACTCAGCAAGCACCTTCGTGGTGGCATGCAGATCTTCGTGAAGACTCCGCCACCACGCCAGCCCAGAAGCCAGCCAACGTGGCGCTATAATTCCTCGTCAGCTCGGACGCGCGTCGGAGCCAGGTGAGGCGGCGACATCTGGGACGAGCTTCCTTGCCGTCCCCGATAAAGCAAAAGGGGCACATCGGCAGTGCATTAAATGCATTTCTCCGACGGTGCCAGAGGATAGACTCAGCCACTGTACACCTTTCCACCTCCTATGTGCCACTATGGCGACCCCTTTTTGGCTATAAAAGGAGGCCCGAGGCGTACTGGAGGGGGATTCGGATCTTTGGAACTAGACACAAACCGTAGCTAGTTCAAGAACTCAAGACCACTCAAATATACATCAAAGCAGGACTAGGGTATTACGCGTCTCCTCGGCCCGAACCTAGGTAAACGATCCTTGTGCTGACCGCCAGACCCGCTCTTTGCACAAATCCGCGCCCGCCAACCGTAGAAGGGATCCAAGTGATCCCATATGTGTCATTTCCACGGACATCTCTGGTGCGCCAGGTAGGGGGCGCAGTTGTGGAAATCTGGTCTAATTGAAGTAGCGGCTTCGTCATGGTCGTCACTCCAAGGAAGAAGACGACCGAACAAGTGGCATCCTCGGTGGATGTAGTGAACGCTCATGCAGCAGCAGAAAAGCTAATTCATGCAAAACTTTGAGCAATTCCTTTTTATATATAAGGTTATCGTGCTCGACGATCTTGCCCTGTGTATGGAAAACTTGCACGCAATCTGGCCCTGCCACTATTGGCAACGCCCTCATTCTGTTCGAGTCCGCTCTCGTTCTGTCTCAAGTCCGCTCATGGTGCATCGAGAACGGCAGGGTGACCTTCTGCAATTGGCAACACTCTCGTTCTGTCTCAAGTCCGCTCGACAATTCAGGCGGCCGCGTTAAGAGCAGTGAGGTGGTTTGCCCGGCAGCAAGCACACACGGCAGGCCATTGGGGATCCGTCCTCAGGGTGCCGTGGCCTGGGTTTCCGTGCCGACAAGCCTACCCGGTTAACGTAGGGTGGACATACAAAGGGAGATCAAAGGGGAAAATAACACGCGTCGTTTCAAAAGTAGTGCAGAGTTATATTACATCAATTGTTGTTGTGGTTATAACAAAAGATAAAGATTGTCGTGGTCATGAACCTGCAGTGGCGATAAGAAATGGGGTGCCTAGTCCCGGCGCTGGCCTTCTATCCTTTGAACTCCGTTGATGCGGCTGATGATGGGCTCGATACGCTCCTAGAGCGGCGCGAGGTCCACATCCTCCGGCAAGCTATCTAGCGCAGCGTCGAAGTCGAGGTCGGGGTTCAGTATGCCACCTTGGTGAGGACTGTCGTTGTCAAAACCGGCGGATCTCGGGTAGGGGTCCCGAACTATGCGTCTAGGCGGATGGTAATAGGAGGCAGGGGACACGATGTTTTACCCAGGTTTGGGCCCTCTTGATGGAGGTAAAACCCTACGCCCTGCTTGATTAATATTCATGATATGGGTAGTACAAGAGTAGATCTACCACGAGATTAGAGAGGCTAAACCCTAGAAGCTAGCCTATGGTATGATTGTATGTTGTCCTACGGACTAAAACCCTCCAGTTTATATAGACACCGGAGAGGGCTAGGGTTACACAAGGTCGGTTACAAAAGAGGAGATATACATATCCGTATTGCCTAGCTTGCCTTCCACGCCAAGTAGAGTCCCATCCGGACACGAGACAAAGTCTTCAATCTTGTATCTTCATAGTCCAATAGTCCGGCCAAAGGATATAATCTGGCTGTCCGGAGACCCCCTAATCTAGGACTCCCTCAGTAGCCCCTGAACCAGGCTTTCAATGACGATGAGTCCGGCGCGCAGTATTGTCTTCGGCATTGCAAGGCGGGTTCCTCCTCCGAATACATCACGGAAGAATTTGAATACAAGGATAGTGTCCGACCCTGCAAAATAAGTTCCACATACCACCGTAGAGAGAATAATACTTCCACAAATCTAATCTGCTGAAACGTCTTGGCAACATGACATTATGTCATGGCCCGGTGATTATTCAAACTGTTTCCTTTAACTAGCCCTACACATAACGCGAGGCAGTTTTTTGACACGTCTTGTCAAAGCAGAGATCGTGTCCCCATATCACGGGATTCTCATCAATACGGGCGTGGGTAACCCAACCACGCCATCGATTACGGCGCTTGGGGGATAAGCGAGTTTTACCAGGCTAGTGGGGCGCATAGTTTCGGCCGCCCATATAAAGGGACAAGGATTCACCTTTTCATCCATGCCTTCTTCCTCCTTCGCTCATCCACTTTCGCACACTCGAGCTCCAGCGCCCAAGTCCGCATTTCCCACCTCGACCTTCTCCAATCATGTCCGGAGCGGGAGGCAGGTGGATGGTCTCCTCCATCACGGAGGGACACATCAAGAAGCTGAGGAGAGCCGGATACCTGCCCGACGACACCGCGCACCAGCTCCCAGATGAGGGGCAGCTCATCCCCACCCCTAGGCCCCATGAGAGGGTAGTGTTCCTTACCCACTTCCTCCGTGGACTGGGATTCCCTCTCCACCCATTCGTCCGGGGGCTCATGTTCTACTACGGCATGGATTTCCACAATCTGGACCCGAACTTCATCCTCAACATCTTGGCGTTTATCGTCGTTTGCGAGGCCTTCCTCCGTATCAAGCCCCACTTCGGCTTATGGCTGAAGACCTTCAACATCAAGCCGAAGGTAGAGAGCGGCTGTCAGGCGGAGTGTGGAGGCGCCATGGTGGGCAAGATGCCCAACGTTACATGGCAAGAGGGCTCCTTCGTGGAGAACATAAAGGGGTGGCAATCGGGGTCGTTCTACATCACCGAGCCGCGCGACCCTAAATGGGCAGCAGCCCCCGAGTTCCAATCTGGCTTCCCGACGCGGCTCACCTCCTGGCAAGAGAAGGGCCTGTCCTGGGGTAGTTCGGGAGAGCTGACCGGACTCCAAACATGTATTCAAAACATGGTGAACAAGAAGCTCAAACTTGTCAACGTGGTCCAGGTCATGCTCATCCGCCGGATCCTCCAGTGCCAACAACGGGCTTTCAACTTGTGGGAGTTTGACCCGGCCCAACACCGAACTCTGAACAGGCTCTTCGACACAACTCACAAAGATGCCTGGAAGGTGCTATTCAAGAGCGCCGAGGGTTCCCCCTCCCACTACCGAGGACCGTGGATTCTGCGCGAAGCGCCAAGCCAGCGCGGTAAGCTGTTTTACCTCTCACAGGATACTTGTTTTCCATAGTTAGATTCTATGCGAGATCTAAGCTCCCGTACCTTTGACAGGACTGGCAGGAGACGGCCGGACAGATCGACTGTCCGGCTCCTTTGCCCGAAGGCCCAGCAGACGCTCTCCTGGCGAAGATGCTGACTCCGTCTCCTTATACGGTGCCAGAGAAGACCAAGAAGGCCAAGGGAACCCGAAAGAGTTCCCGATGCTAGGCGTCATCAGACTCACCGTGTGATGACTCTACGGCACACTCCTCCCCTTCCAGGCGGGGGAGACAAGAAAAGGTAGGCCGCCCCAACTGGGGGGCCGAAGGGTCCAAGAAGGGAAGGACTCTCCTTCTGGATAGTTCCACCGCCGCCGTCGAAGGCGAAGACGAGTGGTTGCCCAGGGCCAAGCCCCTGGGGAGGTCATAAGTATTCGGATACCAGAGTAACTCATAGCATTCGTTTATCACACTGCTTTCCCTAACGCCGAACATGATTATGCAGGCCGCCACGAGCCCGTATCGATGTATCGTCGGACGGCTCCCTGGGCTCGTCGGATATGGATAGCGATACGCTTCCGACCGCCACCTCCCCTTGCCCTGCGGACGAAGCCGAGGTGCTGTCTCAAGAGGCACCGGGTCGAGAGGAGACAGTCCCGGAGGCACCTCAAGGTGACCTTCCGGACTCTGGGAGCAGAGGGGACAAGGCCCCTGAGGGCTCCGAGTTCGGCCCTCAGCCGAACACCGTGCGGGAACCTCCATTGGTTCCGGACTCGGGCAGGCGGCCTCATTCCAAGAGAGGCGAGACGCCTGTGCCGGTGACCTCTGTCCATCCATAGGTGCCGGACAATCTGCTGGGAGCGCTTCGCAGCGCTTCCATCGACGAGGAGCACCGTACTATTATGAGTGCGGTGGTCCAGAAGGTTCAGTCCGCCAAGAGCGGATTGACTGAAGCCTGCGCCAGCCTTCTAACAGGCTTTGAGGTAAGTGTTTAAAATATAGGAAAAATATTACTGCATAGACAGTAGCCCCTGATGCTCTGTTCAGTGTTCACAAAGAAAAGCCGAACAAAGGATCAAACAACATCGCAGGAATCTAATATTAATATGTCAATATGCATATGCAGGCTTCGCTGCTGGCATCTGCTGCACTGACTGCGGAGGTCGCCGCACTAAAGCAGGACCTTAAAGTGTCCAAGGATGAGCTCGGCCTTGCCAAGAGGCAGCTCGAGGAGAACTAAGGTAAGTAATACCTAGTTTATGGATATGTATAAAAAGAATGTGATTGCAAAATGACAGGAACATCAAAATTTGCTAGGGGCCACGACCGAAGTGGCGACCTTAAGGCAAGCGCTGTAGGCCGAAGATAAAGCGGCCAAGGAGCGCACCGAGCGGGAAAGGCAAGAGGCTCGGGTGGGCGAGGTGCAGCAAGAGCTCCAAGCTCTCGTGACGAAGCACGAGGCATTTTAACTTGACTCGAAGAAGCGAGAGTCTGAGCTTGTCGCAGCCCTCGAGAGCGCGAAAAGTGCCAAGGCCGAAGCCCAAAATGCCCTCCAAGAGATTGACGCGATGAAGAAAATAGCGGTGGGTAAGGCATTCTATATGCAAAGCAAGCATGTGAATGTAAATTACCTATTACTTACCCAAATCCGGAGCTCTCCAGGAGCATTCGCAGATTTGCCCCGCAGCATGTCGGATGCCACACAGTTTTACCAGGCCGATGAGGGAAGCTCAACGGAGAAGTTGTTATGGACTCAATATACTGGGACCGAACACCCGGTGCCTATGAGCGACCAGCTGAAGCAGCTGGTCGAGCTACACAAAGCGGCCGAACAGGCCATGAAGGGCTTTATAGTCTGGCTGTGGCCTGGCGACACCCTTCCGAACAGCTACTTCGGCCTGGTGAGGCGGCTTGTGGACGCCTACCCACGGCTGGAGGTCGTCAACCGGTCTGTCTGCATCGAAGGTGCACGCCGGGCTTTCGCCCGCGTGAAGGTGCAATGGGCCAAGCTAGACGCCGTGAAGCTGATCAAGGAGGGACCGCAGCAGGGCCAGGAGCATCGCACCCCCGAAATTTATTATGAGTGAAAGTGCGTTATATCGACTAGAGGGGGGTGAATAGGCGATTTTTATGGAAGTCTTCAGAACATGGGAGTTTTGAAGACAAACGATAAAAATAGACCTATTACCATGCAGCGGAAGGTAGACTACACTAGGCAAACCATAGTCAAGTATTCAATGAAGTGAAAGCACAAAGACTAATAGCAGCTAGGTAGTAAGGATCAGATAGGAAGATATTGTGAGGCCAAACAGAACATGCAGTCACTTAGTGAAGACAAATGATAAAGCAAACATACAATGACTTCACAAGGAGTAAAAGTAAGTAACGTGAAGTGAAGATGAAACCAATGACTCGTTGAAGACAATGATATGTTGAACCAGTTCCAGTTGCTGTGACAACTGTACGTCTGGTTAGAGCGGCTAGGTATTTAAACATTAGGACACACAGTCCCAGACACCTAGTCCTGAACACGCAGCTCAGGACACCCAGTCCTCACCGTATTCTCCTTGAGCTAAGGTCACATAGACCTCGCCCAATCACTCTGGTAAGTCTTCAAGGTAGACTCCCAAACCTTCACAGACTTCGTTCACTGGCAATCCACAATGTCTCTTCGAAGCTCAGAATGCGACGCCTAACCGGCTGGAGGATGCACAGTCCTCAAGTGTAATAAGTCTTTAGATCACACAGACAAGAAGACTTAAGTGATGCCCAATTCTCTCTGGCTCTGGTGGTTAGGTCTTTATCCTCGCAAGGAATTCTCTCTCAAAGGCTTCGAGGCGGGTTGCTCTCAAACGACAAAAGCCGTGCTTTCAATCTGAGCAGCCAACCATTTATGGTTGTAGGGGGTGGGCTATTTATAGCCACTTGGCAACCCGACCTGATTTGTCCGAAATGACCCTGGGTCACTAAGGAACTGACACGTGTTCCAACGGTCAGATTTCAAACTCACACGGCAACTTTACTTGGGCTACAAGCAAAGCTGACTTGTCCGACTCTGGACAAGATTCGCTCTCATTGTATTCACGCGAAGACATAGGTTTTTGGTTTAGGCATCACTTCAGTCATTCTGACTGGTTCTCTTGGACCCCACTTAACAGTACGGTGGTTCCTATGACTCAACACAAAAGAAAAAGAACTACGAAAGATCTAAATCTTCGAGCTCCATAGGCTTCATATCGTGTCTTCTCTTGTCATAGTCTTCAATGTTAATATCTTCATATACCACCTTTGACTTCAATATCTTCATACATTTTTAGGGGTCATCTCTGGTAGTAAAACCGAATCATGAGGGACTTCTACCTATGTTATTCTGCAATTCTCACAAACACATTAGTCCCTCAACTAGGTTTGTCGTCAATACTCCAAAACCAACTAGGGGTGGCACTAGATGCACTTACAATCTCCCCCTTTTTGGTGATTGATGACAAACTAGTTGAAGTTTTCAACGGGGAATATAATCTGTGAAACTGTAAAGAATAAGAAATTGTCTTCATAAGTTGCAAGGGCTCCCCCTGAAGATGTGCATATAAGTTAATTTTCTTTTGGAATGCAAATGCACATGGCAGGTGGTACTTGTGGAGATCCACTTCAACTTATGATGACAATCCACTATGCATGTGAAAGTATATGAAGATAATGCCATGCATAATGGAAAATGGACGACTGCAGAATGATCTAAGTGCGGAATTTATCGTCGCACATGCGGAATTTATCTTCACAAAACAAGGTGGCAAATAAGTAGCAGACGACCATCTAGTTTAAGTGTTACAACTCATAAGAACCAAATGTAGCAAAAAAAACGAGAGTTGTAAGCACGAAGAAAAATATAAGGCACCCGCCCATATGAACCCGCTTGAAGACTATCAATCTCATATGCTTCTCCCCCTTTTGTCAGTAATGACCAAAAAGGTTTGAAGACATGGAGCCTCTACTCGTTCCCATGAGGAGTAGGTGAAGTAGCAGGGTTGTTGGTGTTGTTTGGTGGTGCAAAAGAGCTTGGAGGTGCTGAAGGAGGTGGCGGTGAAGTAGCATCGTCTTCTTCCTCAATAATTCTGGCAGTGACTTTGGCAGCAGAGGAAGAGAACTCAGAGTCTTCAAGGGATGGAGTTCCCAACAGCACAACCCTTCGAGGAGGTGTGGAGTCAAACTTGAATCTCTCAGTGAAGCCATCCTCTTGAAGATCAGCTTCAGAAAGCATCATCGTTAGCCATTTCCATGTGCGGTGACAGGTTTCATGGGCAACGAAAGCATTCTTGGTGGCAAGATTTCGAGTGCGATTAACATCCACTAAGAGGCTTTTCATCTGACGCTTTAGCCAGTCATGATGCCTATCTTGTTTCTGATGTAGGGCCACAAGAAGCTCTCGGTCGTTGAGAACACGAGTGCGCTTCATGGGTCTTGAAGCAGTGGCACTGTCAGTGGCTTCAGTGGAAGCAGGGTGTGGTGCACGTGTAGTGCCAGCCAAAGGATACACCCGAGAAACTGCTTCAATGCCTTCAACGTTCTGTGTAAAACTCTAATGTTCTACATTCTAAAGACTTAGAGGTTGCTTGGAAGGCTCAGAATATATGGCTTCAGTAGACATGTCCACGTCAGGCAAGAAAATCCGATGGTTGCGGGCTGAGGGCTGATAAGAGATGGCGGAGTGTAGCTTGATCAGCCGCATGACCCAAGGGGCGTAGAACTTCAAACCAAACAGATCAATGCCTGATGCAGCAAGTTGGCGTATGAAGAAGTCCTGTGCATTGAAGCATTTGCTATGAAGTATATAGAAGACCAAAGTCTTCATTGCACCTTGAAGCTTGGCATTTGGAGAGTTCCCTTTGATAGGCCAGAGAGTTCGCCTGATGATGTGATAGATGGTTCTGGGCAGGTACTCAAGGTCTTCAACGAAGAACTCTGTGGGATACGCAACATCTTAAGGCAATGGCTTCATCATGCTGAGAATTTGACTCATATTAGGTTCTGGCCGCTGAAAGATGCTCTCAATAGCTTCAGCATGCAGCTGGCAGCCTTGCTCGAAGAGATCGCCAGGAGTGGGCAAGCCAGTGAGCTCAATGATGTCAAATTCATGGGCTTCGTGATGAACGTTGCCAGTCATCCACTCCAGGACCCAAGTCTTCGGATCTCTGCTGTATCCTTTGATGTGAAGTGTGGCATAGAATTGTAGCAGCAGCTCTTCATTCCAATGCTCTTCAGAAGTAACAAATTGCAGCAGACCCACTTGCTTGAAGCAATCCAATGCTTCTTCTAGACAGGGCAGACCAGCTATAGCTTCAACGTCAAGGCGCTTATGTGGGAAGATGCGACCTTGGTTGTAAAGAATGCAAGAGTAATAGCTTTGCTGAGGATAGCTCCAGAACCGATCAGATGATATCCGTTCCCTTGAGTAGGGGTTCCTGGAGCTATTGAAGAACGTGTTGTCTGCCCTGAAGCCATTGATGTTGAAGGAGCTAGGTGCTAATGCAGGACCTAGAAACCTTGGCAGTCTTGGGATTGGCTTCTGGACCTGAGGCCTATGCTCAACATGATAGTTGAATTGGGGACCGGCAGCAGACTCAGGAACAGAAGTGGCGGGATCAGTGGCTTCGCTATCTTTTGAAGCTTTTGCTGGGGAGGGCTCCACATTAGCTTCGTTGTTGGTTGTGGCAGCCTCAAGATTTTCATCCTCCACTTGACTAGCTGGAGGGTCGGTCACAGGCACGTTCTCCTGGAGAACTGCTTCTTGGTGGAGCAGGGGAGTGGGATTTTGTGGTACTTCTTCTTCTGCGGCTGATGCAGCCGGAATATCTTCAGCATAGACTTGAGGCCTTGGACCTTTGCAAAGCCTGCGGAATGCAGACGACGCCTGTGGAGTTGGAGTGGGCTGGGCCTCATAGTCTTCTTCCTCTTGAGGGCGATCCGCCCATGAAGCATACTGTGCAATTGGCGTCAGTGGACGACCAATGCTGATGAGTTCGCTGTTTTCTAACTGAGGAAGGGCTGCATCATCTTCTACATTGTCATGATGACCAATGTCTTCAGCAGCGATGGGATCAGCTGCTGGAATGTCTTCAGCTTCAGGAGCCTCTATGGAAGCTGGCTCATGAACCGTCAGTTGACGTTCTGCATCAGGAGGAACCATAGAAATGGGTTCAACTATCAAGGGCTCTGTGGGAGCAGCCCGAGCTTTCTTGGTTTTTCGCTTTTTCTTGGTGGGGGTAGTAGGATAGTCTTCAGAGTGTTTCCTCTTGGCTTCAACTTAATGTCTGTCTCAATGCTTTGCGATTTGAACATGATCGTAATGTTTGGAAAATATCGTTGCCTTGTACTAATGGAATCTGACAAGTCTCTAGTGTTTGAAGGGTATCGAAAAGATGATTTGTACGTGGTAGATTTCTCAGCAGGGCCACAGCTTGCAGTATGTCTTCTAGCAAAGGCTTCAGAATGTTGGCTCTGGCATCGGAGGCTTGGACATGCTGGCATGAGGAACCTCCACACCCTTGCGAAGAAGAAGCATGTCATAGGCATCAAGGGCGTCAAGTTCAAGAAAGACCACTTATGCGGTGCCTGTGAAGCAGGGAAGATGACGAGGGCCAAACATCCCTTGAAGACAATCATGACCACTACTCAACCCTTCGAACTGCTTCACATGGATCTTTTCAGTCCCACTCATTACTCAACTCTAACTACTACTGATTGCCTCTATGGCTTCGTTATTGTTGATGATTATTCTAGATATACTTGGGTGCACATAATCCTTTACAAGACTGAACTGCAGGATGTCTTCAGACGCATCGCCAATCGAGCTATGAACAATGTTGGTGCCAAGATAAGGACATCAGAAGTGACAATGGCACTGAATTCAAGAACACTGGCCTTGATACATATCTTGATACCTTGGGCATCACACATGAATTCTCAGCCCGTACACGCCACAGCAGAATGGCGTCGTCGAACGCAAGAACAGAACACTAATTGAAATGGCCACAACGATGCTAGATGAATACAAGACCCTAAGAAAATTTTGGCCCGAAGCCATTGATACTGCATGCCATACAATCAATCGTGTTTATCTTCACAAGCTACTGAACAAGACATCTTATGAGCTCCTTACTGGCAAGAAGCCAAATGTCAGTTACTTCAGAGTATTTGGCGCAAGGTGCTGGATCAAGGACCCACATCACACCTCAAAGTTTGCACCAAAAGCACATGAGGGTTTTATGCTTGGATATGGAAAGGATTCTCACTCGTACAGAGTCTTCAATCTCTTTCATTACAAAGTGGTTGAAACAGTGGATGTGCGGTTCGATGAGACCAATGGTTCACAAAGAGAGCAACTGCCAAATGTGCCAGATGAAGTTCCATCCAGTGAATCAATCAAGCTAATGGGAATTGGAGAAATTATACCTTCTGAAGCTCATCCTGAAGAAGAACTTATCATTTCAGCACCTGATCAACATGAAGACAATGCTCAGCCTGAAGATATTCCTTCCAACAATGACAATGAACAGCAAGAGCAAAGTCTTCGCCCTGTACATCCTCGCGTTGCCAATGAAGTGCAGATTGAAAGAATAATTGATAGCATCAATGCACCTGGTCCACTCACTCGTTCAAGGGCAACTCAGCTAGCAAATTTCTGTGGGCACTTCGCATTCGTCTCAATAGCAGAACCCAAGAAAGTTGAAGAAGCCTTCATGGAACCTGAATGGATTCAAGCTATGCAAGAAGAGCTTCAACAGTTTGAGCTGAATAATGTATGGGAATTGGTTAAGTGTCCTGATCCACGGAAGCACAATATAATAGGCACCAAATGGATATACCGCAACAAGCAAGATGAGCATGGTCAAGTTGTCAGAAACAAAGCTCGTCTTGTTGCTCAAGGATATACTCAAGTGGAAGGCATTGACTTCGATGAAACATTTGCTCCTGTGGCTAGACTTGAAGCCATACACATACTGCTGGCCTATGCAAATCATCATAACATACTTCTATATCAAATGGATGTGAAGAGTGCCTTTCTCAATGGCAAGATTGAAGAAGAAGTGTATGTTGCACAACCACCTGGCTTTGAAAATCCAAAACATCCTGACATGGTATACAAGCTCAACAAGGCATTGTATGGCCTCAAACAAGCCCCTCGGGCCTGGTATGACACACTCAAATACTTCCTGAAGAGCAAAGGCTTCATACCTGGTTCCCTAGATCCCACTCTTTTCACGAAGACATATGATGGTGAACTGTTTGTGTGCCAAATATATGTGGATGACATTATCTTCGGCTGCACCAATCAGAAGTACAGTGAAGAGTTTGGATATATGATGCAAGAGCAATATCAGATGTCCATGATGGGGGAGCTGAAGTTCTTCCTTGGTCTTCAAATACGACAACAACGCAATGGCATCTTCATATCTCAAGAGAAGTATCTCAAAGATTGCCTGAAGAAGTTCGGTATGCAAGACTGCAAAGGCTTCACAACACCAATGCCAGCCAAACATCATCTGGGTCTTGACGACAATGGTAAAGAGTTCGATCAAAAGGTATACCGCTCCATGATTGGTTCTTTACTTTATCTATGTGCATCTAGGCCAGATATTATGCTTAGTGTTTGCATGTGTGCTCGATTTCAAGCGGCACCAAAGGAGTCGCATCACTTAGCTGTGAAGCGAATTCTTCGATATTTGGCTCACACTCCAACTCTAGGATTATGGTATCCAAAGGGCTCAGAGTTTGATCTGGTTGGATTCTCGGATGCTGATTATGCTGGTGACAAAGTTGATCGCAAGTCTACATCAGGCACATGTCACTTTCTGGGACGATCACTTGTATGTTGGTCTTCAAAGAAGCAGAACTGTGTATCTCTCTCCACTGCTGAATCTGAATACATTGCTGCAGGATCTTGCTGCGCTCAGCTTCTGTGGATGAAGCAAACACTCATGGACTATGGCATTCATCTGAAGAAAGTGCCACTTTACTGCGACAAGGAAAGCGCCATCAAGATTGCTAACAACCCAGTTCAGCACTCGAAGACAAAGCACATTGAAATTCGTCATCACTTTCTCAGAGATCATGTTGTTAAGGAAGACATTGATATCATACACGTCAACACTGAAGAGCAATTGGCAAATATCTTCACCAAGCCCTTGGATGAGAAGAGGTTTTGCAAGTTACGGTGTGAGCTAAATATCTTGGAATCCTCAAATGTCCTGTGATCAGGCACACATCCTAACCCTTATGCATATTGATGACTTAGATGTGCAACACACGAAGTGAAGTATATCTTCAATCAATGAAGACATACATTCTAAGTGTGAATACATTAATGTGGAGTTTGACTTCGGAGCGCCATGATAATTGTGCACCGTGTCTGGGTCTAATACTTCCTATACAGTGGGTAACGCCACCACCAAACGTTCTATTTTGAAGTGTTTCACTCATGGCGTTACCTTGCAATGTCTTCACATCTGGTTTGGCTTCGATCTCAACATATTTTCATGATTATCTTCACTATGTTGATTATATATATATATATATATGCTAGTATTCTGTCCTCTACAGCATTCACTTATAGCTATGTCTTCGTGTTGAATCTTTTGAACTAAGTGAATGTGATCGGACCCTAACCTCTCTATGCTTTCTATCTCAAACTCTATCTCTCCAAGTCATATGCATTCTATTGAGACTGTCGAATGTCTTCTCTGCGTCCTTGTCAGCAGAAGATACAGAGACAACCATTAAGCCCGTTTTCAATGCTCATTCCTCCACATGAATTCCAGAGAAGTAGGAACGACCACCCGACAATCCAGGCGTGCGTGGGACGTGGAACAAACCCCAAAATTCCGCATAATGGCCACGTGTTCCCCAAATGCGAATCGCCAGGGGCACCTGTGTAATAGCACAGTGCCGCCCATGTGCCTATAAATACACACTTACAGCGGTCATTATCTCTTCTTCCACCCTTGCACGAACCCTAGCGCCACCGCTAGCTCTCGACGACGCCGTCGACGAAGCGCTTCGCTGCCACAACCTCTCCGACGCCGTCTTCACGCTGACCGCGGACATCGTCCTCTCCGCCATCGCCGTAGGTGTCCTCCGTCGCCATGTTAGGGCACGGAGGATCGAACTGCTCTACCTCATCTCCCACTTCGTCTAGCAGTTCTCAGTGTGGTAAATAAAACTCCCTTTTTACAGCACCGTTGATCCTATTGATCTGTCACTTTCTACCACAAGCAGTTTCTGTTCACACAAGCTAGATCTCTCTCATACTGCATCTCATAAACATGCCTAGTATATTCACTTCTGCTTCACAAAGTAGTTAGATTCCTCACTTGTACTGATCTATGGATTCGTACAAATCTGGAACCAACTTCTTATCTATGAGTGAATGTCTTCGCACGATGAGGTCAATGTCTTCTAAACTAATTTATCTTCAAAATCTTCTGAGAATGCATATGACCTCTTCCCCTTCCCTCGCACCTTAATGCTGTCACAGGTACATGTCCGTGGGAGAATCCTTTGGTTCTCATAGTTTGCATTCATTTGCAGAATTCTTACAGCATCAGATAAATTCTCCCGAAGCCAGTTCCTGTTGGTCCAGCAAACGAAAACCTTTGAAGCCTTTGAACATCTTGAAGCCTTTCAAGTTAAAGTTTATGGCTTCAGAGAAAGCAGCAAGGAAGGGTGGCAGAAAGTGTCATGGTGAGACCTCCAGAGATCTGCCAGATGAACTCTCAGAAATGTACAAGATAGATCCTGAAGAGGATTACAGTCAGCGCAAGACCCGAATCCAATGGATTCGAAGATATTGGGCAGAACAATGGTTCAAATATAGATTTGTGACCCAGGAGTATGCTGAGAAAAGCGCCATCAAGAGATCGTGGGGAGACATCCTATTCAAGAATCTTCTACCCAGGTCCAGAGATGAAGCCATTGCTCAAGGCTTCTATCCATTCATGGTCCGTGGACCACAGCCTGCTGATGCACACTCGTCGTCACTGCTATGGTGTCGTGACGACAATCTGTTCAAGTGCAACTTCCAGTTTTCTCAGAATTTAGCGAAGCAGAACAAGAAGACTTTTGGGTTAGACTTCAACCCTGGTCCCTCATCTCCAAGGGCAGATGGCACACGACATGCAGAACCCAATGTCATTGGCCCTTTCGCCAACCTTGAAGGCCTCATCACCTACATCTTGGTTCAAGGGACTGCAGTGAATGAGCCTGCAGCTGACACTGAGTCTGATGACGCGCCTGCAGTGCCGAAGCCAAAGCAGTTGAAGAAGCCAAAAGCTTCAAAGCCGTCCCCTTCACCAAAAATCTCAAGGGCGAAGCCATTGGCAACTGCACCTCCTGAAGGCAGTGTGCAGTCTGAAGACTTATCACGCGTCTCAAGGCCCCAGAAGGCCAAGATGCCTCTGTTTCACACTGGCAAAGAGCTAACAGCTGCTGCCATTCTGCGCAACGACGACATTGATCTGTCAAGTGATGAAGATCTTGCAGATGACGCTCTTGAGCAACTCATCAAGAGCAAAGAAGAAGCAGAAATCTTCAATGATCTGCCTCTCTTTGATGTCACCATCATCCACAACTTCATTGACGAGTGGTTTGACACGCAAAACATCAGCTTTGAAGATCTGCAGCTATCCATTGGCCTCAGTGTCGCCTTCCAAGGCGCCATTGCTTCAGAACTTGCTATTGCCCAACGCATTGTTGAGCTGAAGCAGAAGATTGACTATGAAAAGGCTCAGTTCAAGAAGCATATGGCCAAGCTCAGCGTGCAAGAAGTGAAGAACTTCAAGACAATGATGCACGAGCTCAAAGAAGCCTTTGTGAAGAAGCGTGCAGAAGCTCTGGCTTCGCGTGAGCGCATGAAGACTCTGGCTGACAGATGTGTGCAAGCCTATAATGAGGCTGAGAAGCGCAAGGCACTTGGGCGTCCTGGCATCGACCCCAGGATGGCCGCAAAGAAGAAGAAGAAGCCTGCTACGACTGAATCTGATGCACCAAGGCAAGAAGCAGTTCCAATTGTCTTCCCAACAAGAATGACTGGCTCGAAGCCAAAGAGTCGGTCAACAGCTTCAGAGCTCAAGAAGACAAGAACTGCTGAGGCTGAAGCCAGGAAGAGGAAACACACTGAAGACTCTCCTACTGCCCCCACCAAGAAAAAGCGAAAAACCAAGAAAGCTCGGGCTGCTCCCACAGAGCCCTTGATAGTTGAACCCATTTCTATGGTTCCTCCTGACGCAGAAAGTCAACTGACGGTTCATGAGCCTGCTTCCACAGAGGCTCCTGAAGCTGAAGACATTCCAGCAGCTGATCCCATCGCTACTGAAGACATTGGTCATCATGACAATGTAGAAGATGATGCAGACCTTCCTCAGTTAGAAAACAGCGAACTCATCAGCATTGGCCGTCCACTAACGCCAATTGCACAGGATACTGACATCATTTGATTCAGGTACGAAGTACATAGTAAGACCATTTGGGCATTTGATCTTGCGCCCTACAAGATGTTTAAGGTCCCCAGCAATAGCGTCAGACGATTTTGGTTTTCTGCTGGAGACCTTTCCCTGCAAAAGAGAGTTAAGCTTTCTTAGCCACCCACATCATCAAGGGCGGCTTAGAAGCAATGAGTCTAAGTGCAGCATCTGAGAATTTTGGCTTCGAAGCCCTAGCAAACAGTCTTGCAGGCGGACAATAGTACTCATAAGAATAAGCAGAATAGTTCTTGGTCTTATGAACATGGCGGTTTGATGAACCGCTCCCATATTCATATGCCTGAGTATGGTTTCCCTGCAAAACATTTGCGTTAGTGCGACTCAGGTGAGTCCTCTGTCTGTATGAAGCCTTTGGACCGTATGGAGCCTTTGGTCTGAGGTTTGTCTTCTTCACGTGAGGTGTCATGAAGACATTCACAGGAAGATTTTCCAGACACCTTTTTAGAACCCAGATCTTCTTCATAGGCGGTCCATTCCTGCAGTTAGTACCAATGTACCTGGCAAACACTTCACCATTCTGATTCTTAAACAGTATATAGTTTGCATCAAAGGATTCATCAATTATAATGGGGTTAGCACAGGTGAAGCCAGTTAGATTGGATGGATCTGCTGAAGGTTCCTTTGCAGCAACCCACATGGTTTTGGGGTACTGCTCAAGGTTTCCAGTAAGAGCCATCTGCATTCATTTTCCTTACGAACCCTACACCCTCTTTCCTAGGGTTTCGGTTCAGAATCTGCTTTTTCAGGACATCACATAGTCGTCTGATGCCCTTTAAGACTTTTGTACATCCCTGTTTCAAGCAATGTCTTCAACCTAGCATTCTCATCAGCAATAGCGGTGGTATCCTCAAGCAGAGGGGTTAGTTACCACATCAACAGTTGAAGATATTGCAACAGCAGTAGCAGTAGAACATTCAGCAACAGAAGTAGCATTATCACGCTCAATGCATTTAAGACATGGTGGTTCAAATCCTTCCTGAGCGGGACTGATCTGTTTGGCGCGAAGTGACTCGTTTTCCGTTTGAAGATCTTCATGAACCGCTCTCAATTTCTCAAGATCTTGCTTCCTTTGAAGATAATCATAGGAAAGCTTTTCATGAGTTGTTGAGAGAGTTTCATGACGACTTTCAAGTTCCTGATACTTAACGTGAAGATTTTTTATGTCTTCAATTAAGGATTCTGATCGAGTCATTTCAGCACCTAACAGATCATCGCTTCTGTCTAACAGTTTTTGAATATGTTCCATAGCTTTCTGTTGTTCAGTTGCAATTTTAGCAAGTGTTTTGTAGCTAGGTTTTGAACCACAATCAGAGTCATCGTCACTAGATGTTTGATAGTGAGTAGTGCGTGTGTTACCTTGGCACCGCGTGCCATGAAGCAGTAGGTAGAAGCGGAGTAGTCCTTGTCATTTGCATCGGTGTCGGTGATGAAGTCATTGTCTTCAGTGTTGAAGATGGACTTGGCAACGTATGCTGTAGCCAGACTTGCGACGCCTGAGTCGGATTCCTCCTCAGACTCCACCTCCGCTCCTCAGAAGCAGACTCCTCCTCTGAATCCATTTCCTTGCCAACAAACGCACGTGCCTTGCCAGATGAGCTCTTCTTATGTGATGAAGACTTTGAGGAAGACTTGGAAGAAGACTTTGAGTATTTCTTCTTCTTCTTCTTGTCGTCAGAGTCATATTCCTTGCTCTTCTTCTTCTTTTTGTTCTCATTGTCCCACTGTGGACACTCAGAGATGAAGTGGCCAAGTTTCTTGCACTTGTGACATGTTTTCTTCTTGTAGTCATGAGCAGAAGCTTCATCATTCCTTGAACTTGATCGGGAAGACTTTCTGAAGCCTTTCTTCTTGGTGAATTTTTGGAACTTCTTGACAAGCATAGCAAGTTCCCTTCCAATGTCTTCAGGATCATCAGAACTGCTGTCAGATTCTTCTTCAGATGAGGAAACAGCTTTTGCCTTCAAGGCACGAGTTCGCCCATAGTTTGGACCGTAGATATCTCTTTTCTCAGAAAGCTGAAACTCATGTGTGTTGAGCCTCTCAAGTATGTCAGACGGATCGAGTGTCTTGAAATCAGGACGTTCTTGAATCATCAGGGCTAGGGTGTCAAACGAACTATCAAGTGATCTCAGGAGTGTCTTGACGACTTCATGCTTGGTGATCTCAGTAGCGCCGAGGGCTTGAAGCTCATTTGTGATGTCAGTGAGTCGATCAAACGTGAGCTGACATTCTCATTGTCATTTCTCTTGAAGCGGTTGAAGAGGTTGCGAAGGACACTGATTCTCTATCTCTCTTTGAGACGATCCTTCATTGACCTTGGAGAGCCAGTCCCAGACCAGCTTGATGTCTTCAAAGCACTCACACGGCCATACTGTCCTTTGGTCAGATGACCACAGATGATATTCTTGGCAGTAGATCCAGTTGAACGAATTCTTGACATCAGCAGCTGACACCTTCTCCAGCCTTGGGAACGCCGTTCTCGACGACATACCATAGGTCGACGTCAATGGCTTCAAGATGCATACGCATCTTATTCTTCCAATAGGGATATTCAGTTCCATCGAAGACGGGGCACGCAGCGGAGACTTTGATTATCCCTGCAGTCGACATAGCTAAAACTCCAGGTGGTTAAACCGAATCACACAGAACAAGGGAGCACCTTGCTCTGATACCAATTGAAAGTGCGTTATATCGACTAGAGGGGGGGTGAATAGGCGATTTTTATGAAAGTCTTCAAACATGGGAGTTTTGAAGACAAACGATGATAAAAATACCTATTACCATGCAGCGGAAGGTAGACTACACTAGGCAAACCATAGTCAAGTATTCAATGAAGTGAAAGCACAAAGACTAATAGCAGCTAGGTAGTAAGGATCAGATAGGAAGATATTGTGAAGCCAAACAGAACACGCAGTCACTTAGTGAAGACAAATGATAGAGCAAACATACAATGACTTCACAAGGAGTAACAGTAAGTAACGTGAAGTGAAGATGAAACCAGTGACTCGTTGAAGACAATGATATGTTGGACCAGTTCCAGTTGCTGTGACAACTGTACGTCTGGTTGGAGCGGCTAGGTATTTAAACCTTAGGACACACAGTCCCGGACACCCAGTCCTGAACACGCAGCTCAGGACACCCAGTCCTCACCGTATTCTCCTTGAGCTAAGGTCACATAGACCTCGCCCAATCACTCTTGTAAGTCTTCAAGGTAGACTCCCAAACCTTCACAGACTTCGTTCACCGGCAATCCACAATGTCTCTTGGATGCTCAGAATGCGACGCCTAACCGGCTGGAGGATGCACAGTCCTCAAGTGTAATAAGTCTTCAGATCACACAGACAAGAAGACTTAAGTGATGCCCATTCTCTTTGGCTCTGGGTGGTTAGGGCTTTATCCTCGCAAGGAATTCTCTCTCAAAGGCTTCGAGGTGGGTTGCTCTCAAACGACAAAAGCCGTACTCAATCTGAGCAGCCAACCGTTTATGGTTGTAGGGGGTGGGATTTATAGCCACTTGGCAACCCGACCTGATTTGTCCGAAATGACCCTGGGTCACTAAGGAACTGACACGTGTCCCAACGGTCAGATTTCAAACTCACACGACAACTTTACTTGGGCTACAAGCAAAGTTGACTTGTCCGACTCTGGACAAGATTCGCTCTCATTGTCTTCACTCGAAGACATAGGTTTTTGGTTTAGGCATCACTTCAGTCATTCTGACTGGTTCTCTTGGACCCCACTTAACAGTACGGTGGTTCCTATGACTCAACACAAAAGAAAAAGAACTACGAAAGATCTAAGTCTTCGAGCTCCATAGGCTTCATATCGTGTCTTCTCTTGTCATACTCTTCAATGTGAATATCTTCATATACCACCTTTGAATTCAATATCTTCATACATTTTTAGGGGTCATCTCTGGTAGTAAAACCGAATCATGAGGGACTTCTACCTGTGTTATTCTGCAATTCTCACAAACACATTAGTCCCTCAACTAGGTTTGTCGTCAATACTCCAAAACCAACTAGGGGTGGCACTAGATGCACTTACAATGAGGGTGTCCTGAAGGGTGCCCGTCTTGTAGCGGACGAATGTTCAAAGGATGTAATATTTGAGTAAACTTGCTCGTGTGATCCTGTATGATGAAAACTTGTTTCATATGTGCTATGCAACGCTTGTTTGAATTTAAAATATTACCTTCTGTTTGGCTGTTTATCCAATCTGAGATATGGCTAGTCCTCGGCTTCTGCCCCAATGCCGCGAGTGCTAGGGTGTTCGGGATAAACCTGAGCACTCTTCTTCCCATTATTGGGTCCTTCGAGGGAGGTGCTCAGCACAGCGAACAAGGCAACCGGACTAATAATGCTTTATCACTCTCACTTAGCCATAGAATTCTATAATTTTAAATTTCGACGAAGCCCCTATTATTCGGAAGGCCGAATTCGGGGCGCGATACATGCCTTCAAGCCGGACAGGACCGACTCCTCGTTCTAAGCGGCATAAGTCTTTAGGGACTCGAAACCTCGCCGAACAGCGACCAGTCTCTCGCCTTATCATGACAGTCAGTTTTAGCTTTCTCTACTGAGGTGCTTAGCCCAGCAGAACCGGGGCACAATCGCAATAGTTCTCCTAGCGCTACCTTAGCTGATAGAGAGGAACGTAAGGTACCGAAACATAGGAGCCGGGCAAACCCAACATTTGACCAAAGACATGATTCAGAGCTGATGCATATAATGCTATAAGTTTGGGGTGCCGCACTTGTGAAAGTGTTCGGACTTCTCACACCATATTGTGGGGTACTTAAGCCCCTGGTGTGTTGGCCGTACCAAAGTGTACGGTTGCAAGGCGTCATTAATGAACACATATATATAACAATAATGCCACAATAGTCGTAATGTTATGCGTTGTTTATTCAAAGAGGTGCGTTAAAGCAGAATGATATAGATAGTGCAATAAGCAAAAAGTAGGACTATGTACCTTCCAAGGGCAAGCTGAGGAATAGTATTAAAGCAAATATTTCACTTGTTATCATAATCCACCTGGGAGTTCCGTGGTGTGGTGTAGCTTTCTGCCTCTCTTGGTTGCTGCATCATGTGTTCGGCAATCATGCTGCCGGACAAGGTTTCCAGAGATTAAAGTCCTGAAAGAGAAAAACAACAAAACGGGAAGCCCCTAGTGCGGTTTAGGCCGCGTCTTGGAGCGTGCCGTAGTTGTGCCCCCCTCCCCACCTGTGCCCATGGTATTTTTAATGCGTAATTATGTATGCGTGGCACGAATTTTGTCGTTTGGCTTGGGCCGGGGTGGGGGCTGTATTGCTACGCGAGCTCAGACCGTGCCGGTCGGTGTAGTTGCTGATTACTCTGAGCGCGTTTGAAGGTGTTCGGGTCTTGAAACGCCGAACTGGTGGATTGCTTTGAGAGGCCTCTTTGCGCTTCTGCTGTGAGGGCCGCAGTGTGCTCCTCCGTGGGAGAGAGCGCTCTGTGTTTCCGTTAACTGTGATGACCCCCCGGGGTCCTGGCATCTCGAGCTTGAGGTATGAATAATGCGGTACCGCATCGAATCTCACAAATGCGGTTTGCCCGAGCAGTGCATGATAGCCACTGCGGAATGGGACTATATCGAAGATTAATTCTTCGCTTCGGAAGTTATCCGGGGATCCGAAGACCACTTCCAGTGTAATTGAGCCTGTGCAATGGGCCTCTACACCTGGAATGACGCCTTTAAAGGTCGTTTTTGTGGGTTTGATCCTTGAGGGGTCTATACCCATTTTGCACAATGTGTCCTGGTAAAGCAGGTTCAGACTACTGTCGCCATCCATAAGGACTCGAGTGAGGTGAAATCCGTCAATGATTGGGTCTAAGACCCGTGCGGCGAATCCGCCGTGACGGATACTAGTGGGGTGGTCCCTGTAATCGAAGGTGATCGGGCAGGAGGACCATGGGTTGAACTTTGGGGCGACTGGCTCCAACGCATATACGTCCCTGAGCGCACGCTTCCGCACCCTCTTGGGGATGTGGGTTGCGTATATCATGTTCACCGTCCGCACTTGTGGGGGGGACCTCTTCTGTCCTCCGGTGTTCGGCTGCCGGGGCTCCTCTTCGTCATGGCTGTGTGACCCCTTATCTTTATCTTCGGCAATTAACTTGCCGACCTGCTTGAACACCCAGCATTCCTTGTTGGTGTGGTTGGCTGGCTTGTCAGGGTACCATGTATTTGACACGAGCGATCGAGTATGTGGTCCAAACTGGACGGGCCCGGAGTGCTTCTTTTAAATGGATTTTTCCGCTGACCGGGTTTAGAGCCTTCGAATCTGGCATTGACTGTCGTATCCTCAGTATTATCGCTGTTAATGCGGCGCTTATGTTTGTTGCGACGTGACCTGCTATTGCCGTCCTTGGTATCCGAAGTACCATGGTTTTTTGATATGTTGTTACTGCGAGCCAGCCAGCTGTCTTCTCCCGCACAAAAGCGGGTCATGAGTGTCGTGAGGGCTGCCATAGATTTCGGCTTTTCCCGTCCAAGGTGCCGGGCAAGCCACCCGTCGCGGATGTTATGCTTGAAGGCTGCTAGGGCCTCTACATCCGGAAAGTCGACGATTTGATTTTTCTTTGTTAGGAACCGTGTCTAGAATTGCCTGGCCGATTCTTTTGGCTGCTTAATTATGTGGCTCAAGTCATCGGTGTCTGGTGGTCGCACATAAGTGCCCTGAAAGTTGTCGAGGAATGCGGCTTCCAGATCTTCCCAACAACTAATGGACTCTGCTGGCAAGCTGTTAAGACAATGCCGCGCTGGTCCTTTGAGCTTTAGTGGGAGGTATTTGATGGCGTGTAAGTCATCGCTGCGGGCCATGTGGATGTGGAGAAGGAAATCCTCGATCCATACCGCAGGATCTGTTGTGCCGTCGTATGATTCAATATTTATGGGTTTGAAACCCTCTGGGATTTGATGATCCATTACTTCGTCTGTGAAGCATAGGGGGTGTGCGGCGCCTCTGTATTGGGCTATATCACGACGCAGCTCGAATGGTCTTGCCCGCTGTGTTCGGCCCGGCCAGATTGACTTTTACTGTATCCGGCATGATGTTTATTGTCTCGCATAGTGGCGCGCCCTCATGATCCGTAGACTGATCTTGCATGTTTTGCTTTGTCCTCCAATATGTCTCGCAGGTCTGGCGTATTTCCCCATGCCTTTTTATTTGAATGGCGTCGGGGTGCAGGCTGAGTTTTTGGATGGAATGCCTCTCTATCGCGGCCACAAGGTGGCCGATCAGCCGTGTCATACGCTTCTTCCTCCAGTCGGGTTAGCAACCTGCATTTTGGGTAACTCTTGGAGGGGCGCTCGGGTTTATATTCCTCGGCCGCGAGGACTTCAGTCCATCTGTCAGCTAGCAGATCTTGATCAGCTTGAAGCTACTGCTGCTTTTTCTTAAGGCTATTCGCCGTGGCTATAAGCCGGCGCTTGAAGCGCTCTTGTTCGACGGGATCCTCTGGCATGGAAAATTCGTCATCGCCAAGGCTTGCCTCGTCTTCGGAGGGGGGCATGTAATTATCATCCTCGGCTTCTCCATCTGCCGCTCTCTCAGGAGGGCTGGCTCCTCCATCCTCCAGCTCTAAATCTTGCTGGTGGGGATTGTTGTTATCTTCGGCACTATCCGAAGTGTTATTATCTCCTGTCCCGATATCACCACTTTTGCTTTGGCGGGACATAGAGCGGCGCCGCTGACGTTGGCGCTTGGGTTGCTTCTTGGAGGAGTCATCCGCCGCTATCTCGTCGCCATTGCCTTCTTTGGGTGTGTCCACCATATATATATCGTATGATGAGGTGGCTGTCCAGTGCCCTATGGGCAGTGGTTCATCTTCGTCTCCCGCATCGTCGTCCATACCGTCAATGTCTTCGGAGTCAAAGTCGAGCATGTCGGTTAAGTCATCGACAGTGGCTACTAAGTGGGTGGTGGGCGGGCCGCGAATTTCTTCGTCGTCCGCATCCCAATCCTGCCTGACATAGTTCGGCCAGGATCCTCCTGACAAGGAGAGAGACCTTAACGAGCTCAGTATGTCGCCAAAGGGCGAGTGCTAAAAAATATCCGCGGAGGTAAACTCCATGATCGGAGCCCAATCGGATTCGCTAGGAATGGGCCCAGGCGGTTTGGAGTCCATGGCCGGAGAGAGATGCGGCAGTTTGTCAACACGGCTCTTGTGCAGTGTAAGGTCGATGTTCGGCTCGATCGCCGATGAGGGTAAGGCCTCCGTGGCGGGGTCCATCCACCCATCCATGGATGGCGCAACTGGCTCCGAATTGAGGGTCGGAGCGGCTGCCGGTGCGATCTCCTGAACACTGTCGGATGGTAGAGCAAAATCGTACTCATCATGACCACGTGACGCACAAGGCAGAGGCTCGAATCTGTCGAAGATCAAGTCTCCACGGATATCGGCCATGTAGCTTAAGCTTCCAAACCTGACCTGATGGCCAGGGGCGTAGCTTTCAATCTGCTCCAGATGGCCAAGCGAATTGGCCCGCAGTGCAAAGCCACCGAATACAAAAATCTATCTGGGGAGAAAAGTCTCGCCCTGGACTGCATCGCTAACGATGATAGATGGAGCCATCAAGCCTAACGGCGACGACATAGAGGAACTCTCAATGAAAGCACCAATGTCGGTGTCAAAACCGGCGGATCTCGGGTAGGGGGTCCCGAACTGTGCGTCTAGGCGGATGGTAACAGGAGGAAGGGGACACGAAGTTTTACCCAGGTTCGAGCCCTCTTGATGGAGGTAAGACCCTACGTCCTGCTTGATTAGTATTGATGATATGGGTAGTACAAGAGTAGATATACCACAAGATCAGAGAGGCTAAACCCTAGAAGCTAGCCTATGGTATGATTGTATGTTGTCCTACGGACTAAAACCCTCCAGTTTATATAGACACCGATGACGGCTAGGGTTACACAAGGTCAGTTACAAAAGAGGAGATATACATATCCGTATTGCCTAGCTTGCCTTCCATGCCAAGTAGAGTCCCATCCGGACACGAGACGAAGTATTTAATCTTGTATCTTCATAGTCCAATAGTCCGGCCAAAGGATATAATCTGGCTGTCCAGAGACCACCTAATCCAGGACTCCCTCAAGGACCTTGGTCATGGCACCCCGGCAAAGCCTCCGGGCCTCATCAGCTTGAGAGGCCGCCTTGTTGGAGCGGAACTGCTCCACGGCCCCGAGAACACCCACGAAGAGCAGGGTGAGCCTGGCATTGGGACTCACGTTCAGCTGCGTGGTGATCCTGCCGACGACGCCGGCGAGCAGGTTGATCCAGAGGTTCTCGCCATTCACAAAATCCTCGTGGTTGGTGGCTTGGTTCTTCCGTAGCTGCCTCTCCTTCTCTAGATTCTTGGTCAGGGTGTCCTCTAGGGCCCTGACCTCCGACAGCATCCCCTCAAGTTCCTCCAGCTTCAGCTTCAGGTCTTGGATGGAGTCGTTGGCCATGGAGAGTAGCCCGGCCTTGCCGAGGACTATGTCCTGCGCGTCAGCCAAAGCACCTTTCGCCGCGTCCCTCTCCCTCGTCAACTCCAGGATCTGCTTCTTCAGCTCGTCCCGCTCCACCTCCAGCTCATTCACCTTGCCGGCGTGGACCTAGGCCTGAGCATTGAGTGCCTCCTCATGCCTCTGCTCCAGTTCCTGGGTCCAATGCACGACAAGCTTCTTGACCTCCTCGTCCTTGCCGCGGAGTGTCGCGGCGAGTTTCTCCTCGCGAGCGGCAAGGTCCTCCTCCTGGGAGTTTAGCGCGGCCTGGTGCTAGCGCCGAGCAGCCTCGTCCTTGGCGGCCTGTTGTCTCGCCACCTCCTGGGCCTTCTCGATATCGGCCTGCTTCATGACAAGCTCCAGCTTGTGCTCGGCCAACAGATGATGGGCGGTCTTCAGTTCCTCACAGTCCTGGCGGAACCAAGCCTGCATCTCGGCGACGCGCCCCTCGAGGTCCGCCTCCGCCTTGTCCACCGCCGCCATCCTAGACTTGGCTTTGTCCAGGCGGGCATGGTGAAGCGCCTGGAGCTTATGGAAGTTGGCGCTCATGCCCTGGAGGAACCGCTCTTCCTGGGAACCGCCGCCACCGGCGCTCGGTTCGTCAACGACCTCAAGCCCGGCATTTGCAAGCACCTTGTCATCGAACACCTCCCCCTCGGCGGGCGCCCTGGTGCTCACCGTCCATGGGAGGTGGACGAACAGGTCATTGCTCACCTTCAGGTACTAGCCCGAGCTAGAGGCGGCAGAGGAGGAAGGATGGTCGTCAACCAACTCCTCCTCAGCAGTGGCCTTGCATGCCTCCGTGGGCAGCGGTCTCCCCGGCAGGCCCCTTGGCGACCTCCTCAGCAGCACCCTTGGTGGCTTTCTCAACAACACCCTTGGCGGCCTCCTCAGCGGAGATCTTGTCGGCCTCGGCTGCGGCATCCCTGGCGACCTCCTCGATGACAGTGTCCACGTCCTCCCGGTCCGCTAAGCAAGGATCTGGATACCGAGAAAGGGAATGAGGCGAAGTCAAGACCAAAATTCGAAAGAAGAAAAACGAGCGGGGACAGAAGGCAAACAACTCACGCATGCCAAGCTGGGAAGAAGTGGCCCCCTCCCCACCAACATTCGGTGCCGGGACGGAGCCGCCGGCGCCCGGGTTCGCCTCCTCCTCCTCCTCCATGCGCATGGGCTAGGTGCTTGGCGCCCTTGCTGGGGACGCCCCTTGGGGTGGTGTGGTTGATGGGGCCGGCGTGTTTGGGGTGGCCCTCAGTGGCTCCTCCTGCAACCACGACAGGGTCAGCACCAAGAGATTGTGTCCCAGCAGCAGAAATCGATGGGGGTGAGTGATGAACGCACGTTGGCGGCTGCACCGAGGGCTGCTGTCCGGGCTGCTCTCCACCACCAGCGGTGTACTCGAGGTGCCCGCCGGGGGCTGGCCGCCCGTCGAGGCCCTGGCCCTCTTCGCCACCCTCTGGGCCAACGTCTCCATAACCCTGCAAAGATGAAGACAAGTCAAGAAAAGCGGCACATTCTAAGGGGAAGGAGATGACAAAAGACAAGATACTTACCCATCCTTCGCCTCCACTTTCGCTGCCTTTCTCTTCCTCCTCGGGCTAAGGGACCCGAGGTCGAAGATGACCTCCGTGTCGTCGTCTGCGGGAGGAGGGGAAGCGAGTGGAGTCCGAGGAAGCTTGGATGAAGAAGAGGCAGTCGCTTTCTTCTTCTCCACCGCAGCCTTCACCGCCTTCCTCGCCGCCGCGGCCCTCGTTTGGCGCACGGATGCCTCCTGAGTTTGTTGCGGTTGCACGGCCCTGCCGGGCCAGACCGGCTCACCAGAGCTGGCCCGCCGCAGGACACGCCCTCTCCCCATGGCCGGGGGGTCAACAGCCTCAACCTCCTCCTCGGACGACTCATCGACCACATCTTTAATGAGAGGGGCCCCGGTGCCGGCGCTGCTAGCCTCGCCAGTGGATTCCGCCCACTAGGCGAGCTCCTTCTCCTCCGTGGCCGCCGCGGCCTCGTCCTCCACGCCGCCAGCGCTGCCGGCCTCCTTGGCAAGCTCCGCCTCCGCCGCCCTGGCGGTGATATAGTCCACATCCGCTTGGGTGGTGTCCTGGATGAGCAGGGGCTCTTCGCGGATGTACTTCTCCGACAAGGTGTCGAAGAACTTCTACACCTGATCCGTCTCCTGCTCGGCCCAATTTGGGTCAAGGCCATGCGCATTACAGTCCGGCACCATGGCGATGATGTCGGTTTGGCGGGAGTTGTTGCTCAGCGGGACCACCCCGCCGGCAACCCAAATAGAGGCCCCTTGGCGACCTTGTCGGCTTTCTGGACTTGCCCGTCCTCTCGGCCCTGCCGTCATGGTTCACGTCGAGCTGAAAAAGCCACTGGTAGAAGTGGGCGTGCCCCGTCACCATGAAGTTGTGGATCAAACCGGGGTGAAGCCGCATGATGTTAGCTGCATTCCTAAAAAGCCAGGCCGGTCTCCCCTTGTTCTGAAGTGGAGCGATCGGCGGCGGATGAAATCCGCCCCAATCATATCCAGGCTGAGCCCGGCAATGGTGAGGCGATGGATCCTAGTGATGGCGACCTTGAGCTTCTCATCCTGGGCATCGACATCGCCCCAGTCATCTCTGCGAACCGGCGGCACTTGGCGAACTTGGCAAAATTCCAATGGGTCCTCCTCCTCAATCCAGCACCACAGGCTCCACCACTCCTCCCACCTCTCCTTCTGAGTGCCCTCCGGATATGTCCCCTTCTCCTGGGTCCTTGGGATCTAGGAAACACAATGGAAGATGGCGCCTCCCTTCTAGATCCAAGGATAGAAGTAGTGGTGGAAAAGCGCCGTGTTGGGATGCACTCCGGCGAAGCCCTCGCAGAGATGGACGAAAAGGGCCATGCACGCCACGGCATTTGGAGTGAAATGCAGAAGGTGGAAGCCATAGGTGTGCATGACATCATTGAAGAAATCGGAGAGAGGGGGCAGACACCGCAGGAAAAGTAATCGACGAAGAATGGGTACCGATTCGGGCCGGCCTTGGTGAAATCAGCGGGGATGATACGCGTGGCCGGATGCCCCGTGATCTCCCCCCCGTATTGCACCCCCACAGGGGCTTGAAGTTGTCCTGGAGATGGACCGCATCGACCGTCAAGGGAAAGTAGTAGAGCTGCGTCCGCCCCGCCGCCAGCTCACTCTCTGGTGGCTCCTTCCCCCCGGCATCCTGGGCCACTCCTTTGCCTTTGCTGGTTTTGGGTGCCATGGCGGCTGCGAGAGGTGAAGGATGAAGGACAGAGAAGACACGACGGCGGTGAGCGAGAGCGAGAGCTTGAGAAGGAAGAAGGAGGGGACGGCGGTTTTGAGATTGGAGAAGGCATAGAGGGTAAATGAGCAGCGCGCCCGCGGTTATTCCTTTTTATGGGGAAGGCGCGGGCCGCCTCTTTACCATTTACTACAACATGACGCATGCGTGCGGAAACCGCCCCATGCATGACCCCCACGTCATGCATGACCCTCCACGTCGCGGGTTCAACGCGGGTCGTCGGGAAGCGCAGCGAGCGAAGCAATTACTACAAGTAAAAATCCGCCCCGCCTGCCCACGCACCGTTCTGGGCCTAGCCCAACAACGCGTCGCGCTTATGTGTGGCCCAGGCCCGGGGGCTCCTATCAGTGTACAAAAGTAGGGGCTCTCCTTTGTACCCCTTTACTTGTGCACGGGCAGTCAGAGCCGCACCCGTAGACGCAATGAGCAGGGCAGAGGAGGGAAGCCGGAGCACAAGACAATCGAAGCAACGCCAAGACCCTAGACACAAAGAGCAAGGGAGCGAAGTGGACTCCCCCAGCAAGACCCTTGCTGAGGCAGCCTCCGCAGCCTTGGAAAGAGCCTTGCTGGGGCAACTTTCCCAATGCCAGCAGAGTGCACCGCCCTTAAGCCAAGGGGTTCCAACGCCGGCAACCACATTGGAACCAAGGCTCGGGAGACACCTCCATGCTGGCATGCAGATCTTTGTGGAGATCATAAATACACAAGATCAGATGAGGACCAGAAGACGACGATCCTTGGCAAGATTCTTGCCAAGGAAATCCACGAGATCCCCAGCAAGATCCTTGCCGGGGAAGACCGCGGTGCCATGGCAAGACCCATGCCGGGCCCCCGGCAAGACCCTTGTCGAGGACGTCTGCGGGGCCATAGCTAGGCCCATAGCTGCCAAGACTCTACCGCCACTCCCATGGAACTGCTAGCTCAACCAGCTGGGCAGGCATCTGCGTGGCAGCGTGCGGCCTACACACCAACTCAGCAAGCACCTACGTGGTGGCATGTAGATCTTCATGAAGACTCTACCACCACGCCAGCCCAGCAGCCAGCCAACGTGGCGCTACAACGCCTCGTTAGCTCGGACGCGCATCGGAGCCAGGCGTGGCGGCGACAGCTGGGACGAGCTTCCTTGCTGTCCCCGATAAAGCAAGAGGGGCACGTCGGCAGCGCATTAAATGCATTTGTCCGACGGTGCCAGAGGATAGACTCAGCCACTGTACACCTTGCCACCTCCTGTGTGCCACTGTGGCAACCCCTTTTTGGCCATAAGAGGAGGCCTGAGGCGTACTGGAGGAGGATTCAGATCTTTGGAACTAGACACACACCATAGCTAGTTCAAGAACTCAAGAACACTCAAATATACATCAAAACAGGACTAGGGTATTACGCGTCTCCGCGGCCCAAACCTGGGTAAACGATCCTTGTGCTGACCGCCAGACCCGCTCTTTGCACAACCCCGCGCCCGCCAACTGTAGAAGGGATCCAGTGTTCCCATAGGTGTCATTTCCACCGACACCCGACATTTCATTCCGCGGCTTCACCACACTTCTTCCCGGAGTCTCCATCACCCCCAGGCAAGCCACAACAACCACTTGCATGATAGTCATGCAGTAGCCATCGTTTTCAATTTGAATATTTAGTAAATGTTTGCTTGTTTTGATACGGTTATCGTTGTTTTAGTGATACTTACAGATTCGTGTTCACGTTCATACTATGCTCTTCTGCATCTTGTTATCTTGCACTTATTACTAGTATTGTTGTTATCTGTCATGCTTGATAGTAGTAGCAGTGTGTTCTTTCGGATGCATATTTATGATTTGTTATCTAGTGTCGTTGCTATGCATGTTACTTTGTATCCCGCTGGTTATATGCTTACTTGGTAGTAGTCTGGATGTGTTCTTGCATGTTATTTATTTATGATGCCAGTGGTCATGATATGCTCGTGTGTAATGTTATGTCCGTCAGCTTACCATGCTCATCTAGTTAATGTTTCATTATGGTTGTTCTGGATGAACATGTTGCACGTCCATGTTTATGTTGATTCATGTTCATGAATTGTTGTTGCATAATGTTATTTTATTAGGACTCAGCTTATTGCATTCAAGTTTAACCGGACTTAATTGAACTTGAAAAACTGTTGGCTGAGTCATGGTGCCACCATGTCGAGCTGACCAGTGCAACCACGCTTACCTAATGGGAAGGTCCTAACTGGGTCTATTGCCGTGCCTCTCGCCGGTGCCTCCAACGAGGGAAGGTTATGGGCGCGCGCTACCTTGATTAGGTAGGCCAACATAAGCCTTGTGTGCCCGTAGTTTTTAGGCGCCCTTTTGTCCCCGTTTGGGACTGTTTATGTTTTGCCACTTCGGTGGCTGTTGGTGCCATTGGTAGGCACGGGGCCACCCAGGACTGAACCCTGCGGGGGTGTTGGTCGGAGTGGCCGGGAGAGTGTCATGGCAGTAGGACGGTTTTGTTGCAACGCCGTTGGTCCACCTGAATGGGAGTGCGAGGCCATGGGTTCTGTGGTGTGGGTACAGTGTGCTAACCTCTGCAGGGTGTGTATTAAATCTATCAATAGTCGTGCCCGCGGATAATGGCAGTTCGTGTCGGTCACACTATGAGTCAACAGTTATAATAATAACTTCCTTAATAACAACCCTGGTTCGATGATGAGATGAGTTGGTTTTGTGATCCGTGAATGATCACCGTGTGGTTATGAGGTAACCCGTTGAACCAAGAATGGTTCTGTTTGTGATCCGTCAATAATCACCGTCATATCAAGGATACCGAGTTGTTGGATATCCGTGATGTTGTGCGAGAATCGTGGGTAAAGATCAAGCTCCTTGTGGTCATTTAATGATTACTACGGTATTGTTTATACCAAGATTGATTTGATCATGAGATGATCATGTAATGTCCAAGGTTGGTAAGTGATGCATATGATGGTTATGAGGTAACTCAAGCAGAATAAGTGGTGCATATAGTGTCATCATGTTGCATGCTAGTATCGTCAGATTTATAAGTTCATGCCATGCTCATATTGTTCTAGCAATATTATGTTCATGTTGTTCCTGCCATGTTATCCTGATGATCTCATGATAATTCCTGCTTAACCTGTAATTGCCATGCTGTTGTTTGTCTTGGATGCTTCTGGTTATTGTGAGCTTGCAAGTACATTCAATGTACTGACCTGGTGTGTCATGCCAGTTTGCAGGTCGTGCCTGGATTGCTTGTTTTTTGGTGTGGTTCCTGTGTTCGCGAGCTAGGATAAACGTTCCAGCCAGAGTCCCTGCAGATTGGAGTCCACCATCACCGTTCGCTGTTCCGTTGCCAATAGTTGTTCCGCTGCCCCCAAATTGTTATGCTGCTTGCATAGAGCAACCGAGGATGCGCGTAGTGTCATCTGCCGATGTTATTCACTATAATATCGGAGACCTTGTATTCATATTCATGTAATAATAAAAAGATGGTTTGTTCTATGCTAAGTAGTGTCGTATTCCAGAAGACTTCACCTTGATCTCTGGGCTGGAATACGGGGTGTTCCGGTTTTCTCTAAGCCTGGGTGCCACACACCATGGTGGTATCAGATAGTCCACGGTTGATTTATAGAATTGTCATTGTAGTTCACTTATATCTTTTGAGTGTGGCTTTCTAGAATGCTTCATGTGCATCACTTATATCATTTGAAGTTTGGATTCCATGTTTCTCTTCACATAGAAAATCATTATTCGAAGAATGCTCTTTTGCTTCACTTATATTTATTAGAGCACAATCTTTTGTAGAAAGAATTAAGCCCTCATGCTTCACTTATATCTATTTAGAGAGTCAACAAGAATTGGTCATTTTCATAATTAGTCATAAAATCCTACATAAAACTTGTGGATCACTGAATATGATATGTTTGATTCCTTGCAATAGTTTTGTGATATAGAGAGAGGGATATGTGGGAGGTACTAGTAAACGGTTGTGGTTAGCAAGAATTTTGGTGTTAAGGTTTGTGATTCCCGAAGCATGCACGTATAGTCTCTCATTATGATATGAAGTTGGAGCATGATTTATTATTGATTGTCTTCTTTATGAGTGGCGATCGGGGACGAGCAATGGTCCTTTCCTACCAATATATCCCCCTAGGGGCATGCGTAGTAGTACTTTGCTTCAAGGGCTAATAAACTTTTGCAATAAGCATATGGGTTCTTTATGACTAATGTGAGTCCATGGATTATACGCACTATTACCTTTCCGCAATTTGCTAGCCTCTATGGTACCGTGTGTTGCCCTTTCTCACCTCGAGAGTCGGTGCAAACTTTGCTGGTGCATCCAAACCCCATGATATGATACGCTCTATCACACATAAGCCTTATTATATCTTCCTCAAAACAGCCACCATACCTACCTATTATGGCCTTTCCATAGCCATTCCGAGATATATTGCCATGCAACTTCCACCGCTTCATTTTGATGACTTGAGCATTCATTGTCCAATTGCTTTGCATGATCATATAGTTGACATCGTGGTTATCCTATGATGTTTGAGTAGATCTGTTTTGTCATGTGGGTTAATCGTGATCTTGGTTTGTACGATTGTATATTTTATTTATGGTGTTGTCCTACAGTGCCCTCCATCTCGCACAAACGTGGGGGCCCCTCATTGTAGGGTGTTGCAATATGTGCATGGTTCGCTTATGGTGGGTTAAGAAAGTGACAGAAGCTTAAACCCGAGTAAGTGGGGTATGGCGTATGGGTGTAAAGAGGACTTGATACTTAATGATATGGTTGGGTTTCACGACCTTAATGATCTTTAGTAGTTGCATATGCTTGCTAGAGTTCCAATCATAAGTGCATATGATCCAAGTAGAGAAAGTATGTTAGCTCATGCCTCTCCCTCATGTAAAATTGCAAGAATGATTACCGGTACTCGTTATCGATTACCTAGGGACAAATGACTTTCTTTTTGACAAAAGCTATACACTTTATTTACCTTGCAATTTATTTGTAGTTTTATTCCTGCCAAATAGTATCATACTTGTTCTAGGTAAAGCAAACGTTAAGTGTGTGTAGAGTTGTATCGGTAGTCGATAGAACTTGAGGAAATATTTGTTCTACCTTTAGCATCTCGTTGGGTTCGACACTCTTATTTATCGAAGAAGGCTACAAACGGTCCCCTATACTTGTGGGTTATCAAACACCATGGTAGTTCCGCTGAAAACAGCGCCAGTCCGGGTTAGTTTCATTCAAATCATGCAAATTAAAGTCCAAAACAAGAGCAAAAGCTTTAGGAAAAGTAGATATGACAGAGACGTATCAATTCCCCCAAGCTTAAGCCCTTTCTTGTCCTCAAGCAATTCAGTTGATAAACTGAAAGAGAAAAAGAAAAACTTTGATGAACTCTTTTTTTCTTGTTTACATAAATAAGCTTAAGTAGCACCCAGGTGTTCAACAAAGATTATGACTAACCATGTCAACAATAGCTCTTAAGAATTATATTAACTCATATAAATGGCATAAGCAACTAGCGAGCAATAATAAAATATCTCAAATGACAACACTTTGTCAAAACAACCGTGATATAATATGACAATAGTGGTATCTCACTAGCCCTTTCTGAGAACGCAAAACATAAATACGGAGCACCTCAAAAGTCCAAGCAGTGACTAAACATTGTAATTCATGGTAGAAAACATCCAGTCATGATGCATCCCACATTAACTATGCACAATGCTTGAGTATGACAATAGTGCTCTCAGATCTGGCACTTATTTGCGAAGGTGATGACTCAACATAAAAGTAAAAAGATAGTCCCTTCACGGAGGGAAGCAGGGATTTTCAGCGGTGCCAGAGCTCAGATTTTTAAAATAGAGATAAATGTAACTTTGGGAAATGCACCCTTCGAGTTTACTTCACTACCAAAAGTTATCAATATCTTCCATGCTAAACACATTAGTGGCGGTTCCCAAGCAATAAAAAGTAAAGGTTTACTCCCCCTTCCACCAACAAACACAGCACACGGCTAGCGGAATCCACGGGTACCGTCCATACCAACATCAATCCTGGTGGAGTTATTTTTAATTATTTGCAATTTTTGAATTTAGAAATGGGAATCCCTATTACCGCCCCTCTCATGTAAGGAAGAGTGAATAAGCACTCATCATGAGAATAACCCACTTAGCATGGAGGATACCGACTACCCCCTGTCTCTCTATGAACAATCCGGGAACACAAAAACATATTTATTTGAAGTTTGTAGAGGTGGCACATGCAAATTTATTTGGAACAGTAGGGTAATACAACATATAGGTAGATATGGTGGACTCATCTTGGATAACTTGGTTTTTAGGATTTAACGCACAAGCAGTATTCCCACTTAGTATAGGCGAAGGCTAGCAAATAGATTGGGAAGCGGCCAGCTAGAGAGCAAAAACGGTCATGAACATGCATTATGCATAATTAACATTGAACAATAGCAAGAGTAGGATATGGACACCATGAACATAAATATCGTAGAGGCTATGTTGGTTCTGATTCAACTACATGCATTAACGTGTGCCAAGTCAAGGAACTTGAAGCATTTAGAGGAGGATATCATATCATCATACTACATCACAATCATTTTAATGCATGTTAACATCCAAGATAAATCATTATCCACTCCTAGCTACTTAGGCATGGCATGAGAAACTATAATCTCTAATTGTCATTGCAAACATGTTTGATCATAATATGTTGAATCATGGATACTAGGTTTAACATATTTACAAAACCAGAACAAGTTAAGTTCATGCCCGCTTCTCTCTGCCACAACCGATTCATCAAATATCGTCATTATTTCCTTTCACTTGCACGATCAAATGATATGGAAATAATAATAATGCAAGAGTGTCGTGGACTAAGCTGGAATCTAAAACATTTTATTCAAGAGGAGAAGACAAGGTAATATGGGTTCTTTGTTAGATCAACAATAATGCATATGAGAGCCACTCAACATTTTCATCATGGTCTTATCCTTGGTACAACTAAATAAAAAGAAAAGAAATTCAGAGAAACATACTGAAATATTTTTGTACTTTTTAGTTTTTCTTGAAGAAAGCAATTTAAAGAAAAGCAAAACAAAACCGAGAAAAACTACTTACACGTGAAAGCTCCCGACAAGCAAAAGAAGAACAAGGAAATCTTTTTGGGTTTTCTTTTTAATACTACAACTAACTAAACTAGAAAGAAATACCGAAAATAAGCAAGAAACATTTTTTGGATTTTCTAAAAGTTTTTCAAACACACAAGAAAGCAAGAAAATAAATCTAGCATGGATAATACAATGAAAAAGTGTCAACACCGACAACTGGAATGAAATGTGTGAACCTAAATGTAATGTCGGCGAAAATACGTACTCCCCCAAGCTTTGGCTTTTGGCCTAGCTTTGTAATCACCATCCGTAGTAGCCATCCAGTCCCATGTCAAAGTGCTGCGGTGGCGGCACCTGAGCGTCCCACTCCTGAGGCTCCTCCTGTGCAGCTGCTTGGGCGTTCCGGTAGGCAATGATGTCATATGGCATAATCCTATATCCACCCCTGGCAATAGAATCAAACCAAGCAGGTGCAGGCAACAAAATTATATCATGGGTATCCACACTGAAAATTAAGTTGTAAGGAATATTATGAATAGAGTTATCAATATCAGTAAACTGGTGACCCTCCATCGCCTGGTGATCTAAATAAACCTTGGGTAAATGATAATCATGTTGGCGGATCTGAACATTAAAGTGACTCACTAAACGAGTAGCATCACCACAAAAAAAGACACTTCCGTGATGATACGTGGTTGTCAAAGTAGGTCACGTTTTCTGTCATGCATGTACATCCATGAAAATTTTACGACAGAATCAAGATAGTCATACCTGTGCTGTCGTAGAAGTGTTCCATGAGATTACCAAAATTATCATCACAGAAGTGTCCACTTCCATGAAGATAAATCGCGCGTCATAGAAGTGCTTTCGTCAAGGGTGACCAACACATGGCATCGACTGTAACGGGTCGCCGTTAAGCTATCGAGTTTGGTTTTGGATCCGACAACCCGTTAGTGCCCGGACCAATGGGGATTTTCCATGTGTAAAATTCTCATTGGCCGGAGGAAATACGTGTTGACTCAACATTCGGATAGATGTCATCCACTCATTGGACATGAGGCGTCTATGACACGTCGACATGTGGCACGACCCAACAGAGGCCCATTCCGTTGAAAAGGCCGGCCGAACTTAAGGCCCACCATGTTTTTTCAGACACTAGTGGGCTGGCCCGTTAATAGCCTGCCATGTTTTGGGTCAAATTGAGGCCCATACCTGATCAGGCCCGTTCACAGTCTGCCATGTTTTTGGCCAAATTACGGCCCATATCGGATCAGGTCCATTAACAGGCCACTGTTCTTTTGGGCCCATACTAAGACAAGTTTGTATCTCAGCCTGTTAAATGCCCGTTTACCAGTTGGGCCTGATAATAGTTTCAGCCTCTTAGCGACCCATGGTGCATCTGGGATGTTGTTGGCCCGGTATAACTTTAGGCCATTTAACGGCCCATGCCAAAAATGGGCTATTTATTGTCCGAAGTAACTTTACGCCTCTTAACGGCGCGTAGTCTTCGTGGATAAATTTCAGCCCAACTGGCCAATCGGCCAGTTAGTGGCCTGTGTAATAGTTGGGCCTAATTACGGCCCGCGTTGAATCCGGCCTACTTACATCCCATCTGTTAATGGATCGTGACACTTTTAGGCCTAAGGCCCACGTAGATACCGGCCTTCTTAAAGCCCATTATTTTATTGGGCCAAACAGGCCCGAGATATATTTTGGCTTGTTAACTACTCGTCCTACTTGGGTCAAACATGGGCCTTAGGCAATTTCAGCCTGTATTGGCCTGCGATTTTTTTGGCCCAACGTTAGCCCAATCTATGTTTTAGCCTGTTAAAATCCCATGGTATTCTCCGGCCCAGCTGGACAGAACTTTACTCGGCCTGTTAAAGGCGGGAAACAACTATAGGTTTAGACCTGCTAATGGCCCAAGATGATTATAGCATATGAGTAACGGGACGGCCTGAAGACCGACAACACTGAGATCCACTAAACCTTCCAGCCTAAATTATAGCATACCGACCAAGAATAAACCTAGACTATACAACAAAGAAATTACAGCATATTACATCCCCTCGGCATCAAAGTTTGGCGCTTGTGATAATAAAGGGCAACCAGACAGCAGATTACATAAACTGTGCAGGTCGCCACCAGTGGAAGTTAACAGGCGAACAAAATAATAGACAGAACCGATAGCACTTCAACACAGTTCAAGAAATGTTAGCCCGGCCCAGGAGCTGCAGCGCAAGCAGCTTAGCAAACTGATGAGACTGCGCTTCCTTGGTGCTCATATCCACCAAACTAAGCTGCATAGCATCAATAAACGTCCTATACTTACGGTTAATCTTGCATAGAGATTGGAGTTCCAGTCGTATTTGAGCAGAAGCATGTATTTCTGCTTGAATTTTAGACTGAAGAAGTCGAACAGATTCAGGCGGCGACTTCATCGAGCTTGTGTCACTGAGTAAGTTTGACACTACATCAAGATGTGACTTCGTGGTTGTATTCCTACCCTCAATATGTGTTGCCTTCTCCTTTGGAATATGTGTTAGAGGGACAAACAATGGGTTTGTCTCACTATCATTGTGACAGTTCTTCCTAGTAGCAGTGTTGTCACCCTGAAAGAGAAACAAGTAGGTAGATAACAGGTTTTGCATGTATAAGCATCAGTGCTATCAATTCATCTCATTTCTTTGTCATAAATAAATAGACACGGTTTAAAATAGCATTAACATAATAGGAATTGTTCATAGTTAAGACGACAGCAAATGGCATTGTGCAGGACCGGCCAGCTTCACCAGACCACTATATTACAGATCAAGAAGACAAGCATAGATGTAGTTCTAAACAACGTATAAGCATGAATGGTGAGTGCACTGTCAATTTATACAATTTCAGATTGGTAAATAAAGAGACATGATTTAAATAACATTAATATAATATGGCATTGTTCATAGTTGAGACATAGCAGGATATGACATTGTGATGTTGTTGGTAGTCTCACCACACCACTGGATTACAGATCAAGAACACAACCATACACATAGTGCTAAATAAGATAACTTGCTATGTTTAGTTTAATTTACATGGTACGAATAAGGAACTAGATTGTACAACTAAATATTGAAATTGAGAAGGACAAACTTATGTTTATGTACTTCTACTTTATAAACTTTGAACAAGCAATTTGATGCAGATGACAAAAATAAACAGCACTTGCACTCATAGCTATCCAAATATAAACAACAAAGTTTGAAGGCTCAAGGAGGACAAACTTACATTAGTAGTGAAGACATGCTCTAAATAGGCCTTGTCCATATTAATGGGGGGAGCAATTCAAGAAGTTTACCGCACACTCTTCTTCAAGGGTATTGCCTTTATTCTACATTTTGTTAAGAGTAAATATAGAAACAAATGGCGATTATTTAACTTACGATGCAGAGTAAAAATGTAAATACAACATACAGGCAAAATGCACTAACAAGAGCTATGCGGAGCTAAACTTCTTCAGTAACATTGGTTTTATTCAATATTTTGGCAAGAGTAAATGTAGATCTAATGTGTAGAAAAATGGAGGACAAGGGAAAATAAGCTGCAAAGTTTACATGAAGAACTAGATGACAAATATAAGTACAGTGATGAAGGACAACAAATACTTACAAGAACAATGCAGAACTAAATTTCTTCATAGGCATTGGGTTTATTCTACATTAATTTAAGCATTAATACAAATCTGATAATTTGTAGCGTACAGTGGACAAGCAAGCTATAATGCACAATGATGTCACATAATCCACCAGGTATGAATGTAAGGACAGCGATAGGACAATAGGTACTCACAAGAGCAAAGTTGCGACCAGCATAGTTGCGATATCCCAGGTTTTGCAGCGCTGGTTCGATCGCCAATATACGTCGGGTGCTATGTGATTTCTCCGATAGCACCATTTTTTTCAAGGACTTTGCTTGTACTCTTTCAGGTTCTGCAATCAGCCTCTTCCTTTTGGATGTCTGAAACACAAGAACAACATTTGAATGGAAAAGCATGGTATCACGACAAATGGAATAGGTGTTGATAATGTATGGGCATGGCATGTTCACATATATCATGAGTAAACTAAGCAGATGGCGGTGCAACGAAGCAAAAGAAATGCAAGACACCTTACGCAACATATGTGCAACCAATAAAACCTTGGCAAATTAGAACAGGCACCTTATTGGTGAACATGATAGGCCATCTTCCTTGGACTCCTTGAGCTCAGAAGAGTCATTAGGATCATATTCTGAATACCAACACTACAAGAAATATGTCAACTTGTGACCTTGACTATTGGTCACTGAATGGTCATTATTTTCCATTTGTGACCTTTTTGTGACCAAAAAAAGATGGTCAAAAGTTGGCGGTCATAAACTGAAATTAACGACCTTCTCTGTGAGAAGGTCGTAGACGTTTACGACAAAATATGCCTACTGTTTTGTTTTGGTCACTACAAGCCTCCCCAGGCCACGTAGGCATCCGACATGGCAATCTGATGTGGCAAAAGAATCATCCCGGTCCAGTTCGGTGTTTTACATGGCTCAAGCCTATTAATTCAGCCTTTTTAGTGTATTTTTCTGTCAATTTTTGATCAGCTTCATGGGCCAAGCCCATTATTGCAGCCTTTTTAATCGTTGGGCCATGGCCTTTTCAATCCATCGTTTTTATAGTTTCGGGGGCCATGGCCTTTTTAATCCATTGATTTTCTAGTTTCGGCCATATATATTGGAGCTAGGCCCACTAGTCAGACAAGCACCACATATCAAAATCTCATACATAATGCTCAAAAATAATCATAATGTCATACATCGGTCCCACACGTCAGATATTTCAACATTGCTCAGATTCTTTTGGTAAGTAGATCCCACTAATCAGGTTTCCATTTCACAAATTTTTAAATCACTATTTCAAACAAAACAAAACAAACATAATTTATCAAATCTGTTACAATGTCACAATCTCTACTGCCTATTACAGTTAAACACAAACAAATCACTGGCATCATGGCTTTGCACTTCAAATTTGTCCTGGTGCTCCTGTAAAAGAGTGAACACAAATACTTCCAGCATTAGTGTACTGCTACTGGTCAAAACCAAACAAATGCAATGGCAACATATATGTAAGCAGGAAAGTACTAGAAAGGGCAAATAAAACAACAGACTTGCATAGTGAAATGTTTGCTTTTACAAATCTTATAGAATAATTTGTATAAATTATACATTTAATATAGGCTTCGTGAAGATGCGTAGAAAAAGAAGGTACTTCAACCACTTTGCACAACAAGATCACAAGCAGGAAACAATGAGGAGACATTACAAAGTTTGTGGTGGAGAACATGTGTAGCTTCAGCAGCACCATGCATGTCCACAAGCAATATGTTCCTAATAGTTATCAGCTCATCTCAATTTACTTTCTTAAGTTTCTAATATTTGACGATAAAAAGAGACCAATAAATCAAGTTTTTTCTTGACTAGGCCACAATTAGAACTCACAAGCAATATGTATAATTTCAGGCAATGGTGTTTATGTAGACTTTCACTTGTCACTATATTGTTGAATGGGAATCAAAAGCATCCATTTTAGTAAACACAAGTTTAAGTTGTTGCATGATCATGGACAAGTTTAAGTAAACACAAGTTTAATTTGCTGCATAATCATGGACAAGTCACACAAAATTTCAGTAAACCGTAGATGCTCAAAATTTTAGTGAACTTTGCATAATTTTGCATAAATATTACTACTCTAGCAGCAATTTTTATAATTTTGCAAACTTACAACACTAACCCAATAAAATGAATTCCTACTTCTAGTTTAGTTCAAAAAAGAAAAAGAACAGACACTTCCAGTTTGTATAATCTGAAATTGAACACTGAAATTTAAGAATGAAAAGATGATTGAACACTGAAAGAGGTTAGCAAGTTGCTTGTTGGTTTCATCACAAGTACCAGGAGTATTTTTAAACCTACGCAAGTCATTTTTTTAACCTACGCAAGTACCAGGAGTATTTCACTCCTTTCCAGTGCAAGTACACAAAATTTGTTTGAGTACCAAATCTAGGAGTACTAGAGAACTCCAAGTTAAATGTACTCAAAGTAACCACCAAAATCTCACAATACCGGTCCTTAACTAGACACGTTATATAGACAATTAGGATGCATGCAGTAAACATACAGAAGTTATATAGAGCAGCAGCAATGGCATCACAGTTGAGTTGCTAGACCAAAACAAAGCCATGTATGTATGTAACAAAATCAGGCAAACTGAATATGCATCATCAACTGATTAAAAGTAGTGGATAATAGTATAGTTCATCAACTGATATGGGCAGCTAGCCAAGTTTCCTAATGGGAGTACCAACATAGCAGCAATAAAAATAACAGAAAATTAAAATATAAGTGTGGCAGCGCATAGAACATTTGCTAGAAAAAACATGCTTCCACATTGTTTTAACAGAACTTTTAAACTTAATAGTAATGTGCTTATCCATGGCATCATCAGTCTTAACCAAACAGAGCAAGTAAAGGAGCTAATAGTCCTAATTCAGGTCATGTTATCATATCAGGTATTGCACAAAGACATCTTGGGACATATATAAAGCATCCTCAAATAATCAGCATACACCTCCAATGACGGCGAGGCCAGCAAGAAAAATTCTGGTGAGAGCCATCTCTTACCTGAAAAGAGATGCATCAAACATGTCATGTACCGAACATCGTCAAGTAATTTATGCATGTCTTACTCGAAAGGTTAAAAGCCTGCCTTCACATAAAATGATCATGCATATGAACTAGATAGAAGAACAATCTTCATCCTAATGAGAAAAGTGACAGGTGAATAACTGAATACTGGGATATATGCGACAGGGTAGAGAGCACAACATGCACTTGGGTGACAAATTAAATCCACAATGAAGTTGCAGCTAATCGACAATCAAGATGCAGTAGTACAGTTGGGCTGTTGGGCAAACAAAACAACATGACATCGCTACTACTCAATCAAGGTCCATGGCGACCTTGCTCCGATGGATCTGGGAGGGAGAGAAGGAGAGGTGAGGAAGAACCTACACAGAGAGGGTGGAGGGGGGTCATACCAGATCGGTTGTCACCATGTCTAGCTTCCTCCTGTGCTGCGTGCGAGGTCTCCATGGCATCGAGCTTGTCCATGGCGTCCTCCTTGACTAGAAGATCTGCAAAAAACCACACAAATGCAAGGATATTCCAGCAAGCTGAAGAAATCTAGAAGAAGAAAGGGGGATCCATACCAGATCTCACCGGTGTCGCCATGGACGGGCTCCTCCTGCGCGCGTCACCTGTGAGGTGGCCATGGCGTCGATCTACGGTTTCGACATGGAGAGAAGGAGAGGGTGGAGTAGAAGGCGGAGGTCGATGACGGGTATGAAGGAGACGACGTCGCCGAGGAATTGAGGAGTGGGGGAGGAGGTCGCCGGCGGGGCTAGGGCTGGGATTGGAGGAGTGGAGATCAGCAGTGGGGCCGGGTTTGGGGTTGTAGGAGAGGAGAGGATGAAGGCGTGGCTCGGGAAGGAGGGCGCCGCCTCCGGTGACGGGAAGCTAGGGTTAGAGAGGGGCGAGGGAGAGGACATGGCTATGGCTCGCCGGGCGTGACCCCATCGTTGATGAGCGGCGATGCGTCTGTTGTCGACGAGGCCGAGGCGGGCGGCGCGCATGTCTACTGGGGAAGAGGCACCGGGGCCATGGGAGAAGGGACGGCGGCGGACAGGACGCGTAGGTGGGAGATCTGAATCGGGGGATCGAGTGAGGAGGCTAGGTTTTCGGTGGGAGGGGGCTAGGGTTTCCGTAGGAAGCATCTCTTTTATTCCAGACACGCGCGCTCAACACTGTCGGATCGAGATCTGAGGGCAGGCGGTGCTCGAGCTGCTATCTCATTGGGCCTAAGGCCCAGGAAAGACTGGCTGGATAAGTTTCAGCCCAGTTGAGCAGAATAGATATTACAGAAAAAAACATTAACTCCCTCTATTTATGTGAAGAATCTACCAAATATTAGTTGCAAAATTGACCCCAAAATTTTTAAAATATGTGTAGAAAGTTGCATCTCGTAATTCCAAACAATGTTGCCTAAGGGAGTTTTCATTTTTTATGCACGGAAAATTCATTTTCCATTTTCCGAGTGCCCGAATTGAGTTCTTTTTGTGAAAGACCTACCATATATTTGTTGCAAAATTGGACCAAATCATTTTTCTAAAATACTAGGCCATATTTGATTCACAATTGACCAAATGGTTGGGTGTCAAAAGCCTTGATCCACCTCTGGTGAAAAAGAAAAATTCCCGCCGATTCAGAAGGAAGCGGGTCAAATTTGAACTGCAGATGCCTTATAGTTCTCTCTTTATTTTTTAAAATATCATTTCTAGGTACATAAGTATCTATTTAATCAGAGAAACATAAAAAGTTTTCCAAGATTCAACCACTAGCGAGGAACGGTCAAGCCCACCGTTTTGATCGCATTTCGAAACAGCCATAAAAAATTCAAAAAAACAAAAAATTGGAAAACCTTCGCATTGTGTCATTATATGTGACCAAGTTTCCAGAAAAAATAACAAACTTGTAATACGGAAATTATTTTTAAAAAGTGTTCTCAGAAATGAGCTATCATGCGTGAAGATTCATGGCTTTCAAGCCAAATGATCAATCTTATGACCATATTCATGGCATAGTTTCTTCAAATGATCTCATATTGTGCACAAGGGTGCATATTGGAATTCCAAACAATGTTGCCTAAGGGACTTTTTATTTTCTTTGCACGGAAAATTCATTTTCCATTTTCCGAGTGCCCGAATTGAGTTCTTTTTGTGAAGGACCTACCATATATTTGTTGCAAAATTGGACCAAATCATTTTTCTAAAATACTAGGCCATATTTGATTCACAACTGACCAAATGGTTTGGTGTCAAAAGCCTTGATCCACCTCTGGTGAAAAAGACAAATTCCCGCCGATTCAGCAGGAAGCGGGTCAAATTTGAACTGCAGCTGCCTCATAGTTTGCTCTTTATTTTTTCAAAAAATCATTTCTAGATACATAAGTATCTATTTAATCAGAGAAACATCAAAAGTTTTCCAAGATTCAACCACTAGCTATGAACGGTCAAACCCGCCGTTTTCATCGCATCTCGAAACGGGCATAAAAAATTCAAAAAAAATCAAAAAATTGGGAAACCTTCGAATTGTGTCATTATATGTGACCAAGTTTCCAGGAAAAATAATAAACTTGTAATACGGCAATTATTTTAAAAAAGTGTTCTCAGAAATGAGCTATCATGCGTGAAGATTCATGGCTTTCAAGCCAAATGATCAATCTTATGGCCACATTCATGGCATAGTTTGTTCAAATGATCTCATATTGTGCACAAGGGTGCATATTGGAATTCCAAACAATGTTGCCTAAGGGACTTTTTATTTTCTTTGCACGGAAAATTCATTTTCCATTTTCCAAGTGCCCGAATTGAGTTCTTTTTGTGAAGGAGCTACCATATATTTGTTGCAAAATTGGACCAAATAAATTTTCTAAAATACTAGGCCATATTTGATTCACAATTTACCAAATGGTTGGGTGTCAAAATCCTTGATCCACCTTTGGTGAAAAAGACAAATTCCCACCGATTCAGTAGGAAGCAGGTCAATTTTGAACTGCAGCTGCCTCATAGTTTGCTCTTTATTTTTTCTAAAAATCATTTGTAGATACATAAGTATCTATTTAATCAGAGAAACACCAAAATTTTTCCAAGATTCAACCACTAGCTAGGAACGGTCAAGCCCACCGTTTTGACCGCATTTTGAAACGGGCTTGAAAAATTCAAAAAAAATCAAAAAAATGGAAACCCTTTGCATTTTGTCATTATATGTGACCAAGTTTCCAGGAAAAATAATAAACTTGTAATACGGCAATTATTTTAAAAAAGTGCTCTCAGAAATGAGCTATCATGCGTGAAGATTCATGGCTTTAAAGCCAAATGATCAATCTTATGGCCACATTCATGGCATAGTTTGTTCAAATGATCTCATATTATGCACAAGGGTGCATATTGGAATGGAAAACAATGTTGCCTAAGGGACTTTTTATTTTCTTCGCACAAAAAATTCATTTTCCATTTTCCGAGTGCCCGAATTGAGTTCTTTTGGTGAAGGACCTACCATATATTTGTTGCAAAATTGGACCAAATCATTTTTATAAAATATGAGGCCATATTTAATGCATAATTGACAAATGGTTTGGTGTCAAATGTTTTGATCCACCACTTGTGAAAAAGACAAATTTCTGCCGATTCAGTAGGAAGCGGGTCAATTTTGAACTGCATCTACCTTATTGTTTCCTCTTTATTTTTTTGAAAAATCATTTCTAGTTATATAAGTATCTATTTAATCATAAATACATGGTTTGGATGTGGCCCAGGGCCCCAACTCCAAAGCGCGTAAACTCGCATACCCACCGCGTGGTCACCGCGTGACCTTGGCGTTGACATGCTTTCTGGGAGACCTAGGCATGTCTAGTGGGTTGGGCACTCCACAGGTAGGTGCTAGGAAGAAAATTACAACAGAAGAATGTCACGAGGAGACTGACCTATGCTCAAAGATGAATTAGCAGCCAAGTGTTTGATTAGCGGTACGGCAAATGCACATGGCCAATGGGCGTGAGTTTTTGGCTGAGGATGATCATCTACTAAGGAGAATGTCTTCACAAATTTTTAGCTCAAAAGGAGGATCCTAGGTGGTACTTGCTTTGCAAAGTACCATGCTGGACAAAAATATGAATGTTGAAGCTGGGCTCAAAATAATGAATGGATTGAGCTGAAATTTGGTGGAGGATGGTTATTTGGGCATTGGAAAGCATTGTAGAAAATTGATACCATTTGGACATGCCAAAGTAGTACTTCCTTCACAATGCTCTTCTATGGATAGAAACTTGGGAAAACTAGTGAGAGAGATTGGATGAATGAAATGAGCAAAAAATTGGTGTAGGTAAGCTACATAGGTATGGTCATGCGCTGGTAATTTTTCAGATCATTTGGGTAAGCCTAGCTAGTACTTACTTCACAAAGCTTCTCTCGAGGTAGAAACTTTGGAAATTTCCTGAGAAAGATTTACTAGGAAAATTGAGCTGAATATTATCATGTGGCAATGATTTGGGTATGGAAGAGTGCCCGAAAAGTTTGAGGGTAATAGGAGGGGTCTATATAACACTTGCTTTGCAACGTGCCAATTTGGCCATAAAATATAAATTGAACCTGGGCTCACATAGATGATTTGACTGAGCTACAATTTGGAGGAGGGTGATAATTTGGGCATATGAAGGAACTGTATAAATTTCATGTCATTTCGATATATAAAAAAGGTACTTCCTTCACAATGCTTCTAGGTGGACAAAAACTTAGGAAATTTGCCGAGGAAGATTTGCTAGGCAAATTGAGCTGAATTTTGTCATGCGGTAATGATTGGGATAGCAAAGAGTGCCCAAAAATTCCGAGGGAAATCAAGAATATATAAATAACACTTCCTTCATAAAGTGCTGTTGTGAACAGAATAGGAAAATGAATATTGTTGAATTAGTTTTGAACTAGGCAAGGAAGGATTTTTACATATTTGATGAAGATATGACCCAAAGAATTTATGAGATTTTTTTGGGAATTTTGGGAATGACAGAAATATAGGTTGCTTCACAACCTAGGGCAAAAACTGCCACATGGACATGACACATAGGCAAAACTGATGAGGTGGCGCCTAGTCATAGCAACCCACCACAATTTACAACGTTATGACCATCTATATTGGTCATGATCAGCTAGAAATAAGGCAGCAGACCAGTGCTATCTGCTTGATGACCATTTCGTGTAAGGAAATTACGACCTTTCTGACCAAAATGGTTGCTATAGTTTAGGGTTTGGAGCCCCCCGAACAGCTTTTGACCAATTGGTCTGAAATGGTCATAGATCTATGACCAATTCTTCTAGGGTCACTGACAGAAGGTCACTAGTTGACATATTTCTTGTAGTGCAATCTATAGGTCGGGAGCATGTGGGTTTCATTGCATCCACAATGGATCTCAATCCCTTGATGCCAAGTTTGTTACCCACTGAATTGTTCCACAATATTCTTCTGATGTGCGCATTCTTATATTCATTGTGATTACATACAATATCTGTAAAGCATGAAAACAAAAATAGTAGTGAGATTATCTTTTTAATGCAGAGGATATTGTAATATAATAGAGGCTCCCTGTAAACGCTTGTGTGCTATCACTGGATTCTGATGAGAGAGCCCATGTGTGCTGTAATATGGTGGGTAGATTAATTTAATCTAGCACAACTACACAAAAAAATCGGGAAATAATAGGGGTAGATCGTAGTGTAGATAATAGGGGTACACCATAACAACCATAAATAAATCGGGAAAGCAGAACTGGCTGGAAAACATGGGGTTTTGCCGCTACTAATATGTAGCCTATCGGTCACCTATAGGCCAGCTCTATTCATCTAAAGGCGCACAGCTGTTACTACCAGTTTAGTCTATCAAAGAATGCGCAGCTCCCACCATTTGCGGGGTATTATGGTAGACCAATTCGAAGTGCGAAATCATTTAGCAGAATCGGCCCAATAGAGGTGTCGACTGCAGATGTCCCTGCTCCCCTTCCTGACAAGGAACATATTGTGCTTACTAAAGAAGAACAGAAGAGGAACATGTTAAAGAACAGAAGAGGAAGCATATTCTGCATGTCTGCATGCAAGTCACGTGACTTTTTTCATTTGGGTTAGTCGACCATTTCAGGCTGTTGGATGAAGATCCTATGTCTCCTAACCCTTCTTCTTCCTCATCTCTGATTCCTCCCATACAGAACACCGCACGGGCCGCCGACCGAACCACCGGCCACCACCGCCTGTGTTCCTCTGCCACCCCCGCCCGCCCCCACCTGCGTCGAGTTTTCTTCGTTCGGCGAGGCTCCACCACCGCCCCCATAACCACCATCCCCACCCGAGCCCCTTCCTTCGCACCGACAAGCTCCAGCGAGCTCTGAAAAATCGACTGACCCAATTTTGCAATTTAGTCTATTGTCATTTAACTAGTGTGGAATAAAAAGCGGAAAACCATTAGCATTGCGAGTGTAGTGTTGAGCGTGCCATGGCGGATCTGAAGGTGCAAACCGGACAAAGGCAACTTCGCAACTAGTGTTTGCTTTCAACTAGCAAGTAAGTGATGGACAAGAAATCAGAGTAAAGCAGTGGCGCTCTATTATCTTGCTGCGATAAATAAGTTGAGCAGATATGAAAGAGTACCGCCTCTGGTGCGGCGCCATGTATGCATCTGCTGAGAATTTGATGGTGCTGCGGTAGCGATGGCTATCGGCGGCGTGGAAGTAGATCTAGGAGGGTAGACGGTGGCGGCAGGGCGCGGCGGACGAGACGATCGTAGGAGCAGCACCGGCAAGGTGGACGACGGCGGGGATGAAGCAAGAGGATGGGATGCAAGAATCCCGGTCCGAAGCCGTGGATGAGAGAGGTCGATCTCTTGTAATGGACGGCGGTGGATGGGGTGGCGGACGGAGGAGGCTGGGGTGGAGAGGGTGTTTTGGCGCCCACGGAGTACGAATGAGGAAATGGAGGGAGAGAGGAAGGGGGGAACCATGTCTTCAGGGCACGCTTGTCTCAAATGCCAGGAAATTTACAAACTTAGCCCCCGTTTAAAATTTCCTACATCACAGCAATATTAGTCGGTTGGTGATAGGACGGTAATCTCGCATACACCGAATATTTACCGACGAGAGTTTGTTTTTGGCGCCCACCGTGTATGAATCGGGGAGGGAGTCGATTACGGCCGAGGAGACACTGTGTTTTGGCGCCCACCGTATATGAATCCGGGTGAGAGGCGGTTATGTCACGTTTGAGTGAAATTACAAACCTACCCCTATCAAAACCTATAGAAATCAAGCCGATAGGCTTTGCGTGTCAGGGATAGGCAGTAATTTTCATCTCACAGATTTTGGTTTGGGGCGGTTACTGTGACTTTCCCTGCTTTGTTCAAATTTTTGCAGAGCAAGAGTGCATGTTTACTGTGCCAACTCAATTCGAATCCAGTTTGTATTCTATTTTTGTTCAGGTAGGATCCATTTGCGATTGGAATAAAATTCTATATACATCATTTTATATATATATATATACTTTCAAAAGAACAACACCCTTTATACATAAATATTGTTTACAAATGGCATGATCTCAGATTCATAAGGGCGTATCCATCTTAATTTGGATTTCCAAATATTTGAAACCACTTTATGTTGAAATCCAATGTATGCATTCCTCGCTATCTGTCTCAAATTAATGTGTGTTTCATGCGGGTTTTTTACTTCTCAAAAATGTATAATGTGTTTCACACACGCAACATATAGTGTAATCCTGTTTAGACATTAATTGCATATAAATCATGCATTATCTCTAATTAAAGAATTTATGGATCACTAATATTGATAAACTATATAACATTACACGTGTCCCCAAATTCAAATGAATATGCATGTTTCATACACCAATTTGCGTTATGATATTATTGATGTCGTGATCTCCAATTTAAATATTTGAATCCCCTTTAATCCAGATATTCGTCTCATATAGCTATCACTCATGCGTATATAAGAGTATCTCTCTAGACCTATACATGTTCATCGTCTCTCGGGTATCTCTCGTGCTACCTGTATGTCGACAATGATCTTTTATCTTCGCAACACACTAACGTTACTCTCTCCCTCGACCTTCATCACTCTGTCTCTCTCTAAGTATATCTCGCTCCCTGCTATGTGTCTCTAACTATGATTCTCCATGTGAAATGTCTTTCTCTCACACAAACACAAACTTTGTTTCCCGGGGTCTCATTTTTCTCTACTATTCCCCTATGTGCCACTCGCACACCCCCTCTCACACAGAGATGCCGTTCCCTCCTTAGATATGAGAAGCTACGACTCTTCCTGTTAAATATCTCTTTCTCACACACAAACACAAACTCTGTCTCCCAGGGTCTCATATCTCTCCACCATTCTCTTGTATATCTCTCACACACACACTCTCCCCTAGAGATATCTTGCGTTCCCTCGTATGTCTCTCTAGCTATCACTCTCATTGTGAAATATCTTTCTCTCTCACAGACACAAAACTCCGTCTCTCGGGATCTCGTTTCTCTCTGATATTTGTTTGTATGTGACTCACATGCACACTCTGTATCTCTCTCACACCCACACACATAACTCAGCCTTCTGATCCACTCGACTCCTATCTCTAACACACACTAGCTAGCTAGCATCTTTATCTTTATATTTATCTGTTTCTCCATCAACCTTCTTTCTCACCCTCACTCTTGATTCCTATCACACACACTATCCATGTTTCTATCTACATGCAGTCAGGTGCCCTCTTTTTATCTTTCTCTCACACACACATAACTTCACCCTCTGAACCACCCGGCGGTCATCTCCAACACTCAAACTAGCTGATATCCCTCTATCTAGCACCTCCGTCTCTGTATCTATCTGTAGTTTCTCCGTCAACATTTCTTTCTCGCACGCACTCTTGCTTCCTATCACCCACACTATATATGTCTCTCCATACATGCATTTATAGGTTGATCTCTTTTGCACAATCGTTGTGTCTCGCTCCCTCTGCTCGCCATAGATGCATGCTCCAGCCCACGCCACTATCTATTAAAGACAGAAACACATGCTCAATTATCGAGCCTTCTTCCCTGCACTCTCACATGCATGCATATTGTCATAATGATCTCTCCCATATCGTTGATCTTATGACTTATGTCTTCTTTCTTTTATCTCGATCATGCTCGCGCGCGCACACACAGATCCCACGTATACATGTATACCTCTCGCACATGCACGTTCAAGGTCTCCTATGTCTCCATACATAGTTAATTACCCTCAACCCTAACGCCACATCGAATCATTCTCTTATTGTGTGCACATAACTTCCGCCTGGTGGGTAAAACACACACTCACACTTGACAATCTCCTTCTAGCTATGCCCTCTCTCACTCTTCCCATATATCCCCGAAACCAATAAGAAGATCCCTTCATTTAATTCCTGCCTACATGCACCATCGATATATAGTAGTCTTCCTCGGTGTCTCTTGAACAAACATGTTCTCTCGATGTCGACTCCTCTCACGCGCACACGCCTTCTTTTCCCTCTCTACGGATCTTTTCTCTCTCGCACCCCTCATTGATGGCCCCTGTCATACACTATGATGAAGCCACGGACACTTAAATTACATCCTCCACTGAGGACCCCGCGTCACACACACATGCACCCCCCACACACACTAAGACTCCATCACACAAACACATGCTCTAGGCGGAGCATTTGTTCCTACAACCCTTCATCCAACCTGGACAAACGTATGATAATCCATCACCTTAATTTACTTGTATAACATGGACAAATTCCACTTTACTTTAGTAGTTAGCAAACTTATCATCTCTTCTCTTATAAAAAACGAGTTGGTGATGATGGTGTGCCTACCATCTTGTAATATGGCCGTCCAATCTATATCTGATGGATAGAAAGCAAACTATGACAATTTTACAAAAGATACCCGCACCTCTCTCCACATTTACAGACAAGGCCTTGCCTCGTTCATCGTCCTTATCTCCCACAACCTCATTGTTGAGCACCTAAAAAGGAATTCTCTAGAACAATCTAGCATGGTGGCCGCTGCTGCCTGCCGGCGCCGTCCATCCCCATGCCTCCGCCCAATCCGACCACCAGTCACCACCATGCTCCACTCCTCCTCACCTTATCTCCCATCATTCATTTTTTTCGATGAAATTGTCGAGATACCGGTTTTCAGATAAAATTCTCGAGATATCATTAGTTTTTACACATGGGATTACATCTGCATGGGTCAATCACAACAGGTGTTTTCTAAAAAAATGCATATTGATGTTCCGTGCAATGAACGAGCATCTTGCTAGTAATTATATAACGCAAATCACATGCTGGAAGTGCCATTTTTTTACACAACCACGTTAACATGGCCACGTAAATCACTAGCTAAAGTGTAATACCATTATACTTATATCCCGAGGCAAAAGGATGAGTACATGTCCGAAGAGTAGAGTCGCACACGCGCACTCTGTCTCTCACAATCTCTCACACACACACTAGTTACGCGACGCCCACTTAAGCAGACACGTATGTCACAATTTGTGCACCTGCGGTTAGACGTGATGGCGCGCATTTATTTAAGACAGACGGCGAACCCAAACAATAGCTGCATTCATTCCCCTCCCACCGCCTCTTCTCTGGACTCCGTAGCCCGATAGCCATGGCCCGGCCGAAGGTAACGACATACGCCATACTCCCGCCGGAGCAGCGCTTTAATTTGGAAATTTTAGTGGTCATGCATGCATCTTTTTGTGCTAGCACTCCTATATAAGGGTTGACCGGTCGCTTTCCACGGATGTGCACGGGCGGTAGAAGAGGAAGGAGAAGGGAAGTGGGCTATGGAGTAATGTTTTTTTACCACATTTTCGTAGGAAACTAAGTGCAATAATTGAGTAGTTTTGCAAACTACCAGTACTACACCTGAAACGGTTCAAAACCAATACCACCACCACGCCCGTGTCTGACCGCCCTAGCCGACCCAACCCCCCTCCCATGCCGGCGTGTGTTTCCCGCGTGAAACGGTCAACGTCGCCCCGAAACGTCAGTGCCGCATTAATGCCCGGCCAGAGCAGAGGCGACCTGTCACTAGCGCCTGCTTTGATGTAGCGCAACCATCGAGAGAGCACCACTTCCCGGTGGACGCGACTGCTCCGCGTCGAGGCTGGCCATAGTTTGGATGATTCTCAATCGTGGGGAGGCCACACTAACTGCGATGATATGGACACCCTTTGCCTACAGTTATGGATCGTTCCATCTATGAAGAACATGTGGGACTGGAACTACGAGACGGACATGTACCCAGGAGTGGACGTACGAACCTGAGTAATGTAGCATAGTAAGTGAAGTAGAAAGGCACAAGTAGTATGAACATGCGTGGCATCTAGACATTTGTCTCTTACTACCACTAAATGTTGTACGTGCAATGCCCGGTGATGTTATGAAGTACGTGTGTAAGTAGTCTAATACTACTATATTAATTGGAGGCACATATTAGGTTTTATATTTGTTTACGTGTATGCCCCGAGACCTTGCAACTAGACGTGTCTTTCTCTCTGGGTCGCACTTCGTATCGTTCATACCACTAGTACTACTATGTGTGGTCTCCGACCCAGAAGTGGAGATGCTCTACCACACTGTTCATGTCCCACTCCTTTCGCTGACGTGTGGGACATACGGCACGTGACGTGTTTGGCACTCCTTCGTCATAAGAGTTGAAATGCTAGCATTCATCAAAAATAAAAAATAAATATAAATCAACAAAGATACTATACCACGCGGTTTCCTTGCTCCTCGATATCGGAAAGAATACTTTCGTTCGCCGACATGTGGGACGTCGACCATCCTGGTCCACTTGCCATGCCCGCAGAACTCCAAGGGAGAGTCACCCCGGTCGTCATGCTGCAGTAATTACTAATGAGCCGTCAAATCACAGGCCCAACCTTTCCCGCTGTGAAGTTTCTCGGATGACGGAACCATCATGACTTCGTTGAATTCCGCTTCTTGAAGAAAACTACTGTACTAGCAGTACTGCTAGCTACAGTAGTTACTCCAGCAGAGGCCTCCTTTGGTTCATAGGATAGGAATTTTATAGGAATATGAAAATCATAGGAAGTGAGATGACATGCATCTCAATTCCTATAGAGAAAGTGATGCCATTTGATGCACAGGATAGGAATTTTTCCATGAGTCTAGGCTAATGTACTGCTAATTTGCTCTAAAAACTACAGTAGTAACTAGTAGTACTGGTACATGCTCGTAATTAATTAAACAAACATACGGGCGACATAGACACACACTAACTACTAGTACTACTACTTCTCACATGTTGGCCAGACGCTGTCGTTCTCCTTCCCGGCTTTGTCGGTGACACCCCACCGTGCTTGGATCTCCGCCGACCTCTCTGCAGCAGTGCGTGTGTCCTCTTCTTTCTTGCGGCTGAGGGCCTCTTTTTCTAGTGTGCTTTCTGGCTTTTCCGCTCCCTCTGTGCAGCTTTGGCCGCCTCTTGCTCTACCGCCCATTCAGCCTTGGCAGCTTCAAATTCCACCCACATAGGTGTGAGGTCGCGAGCGGTGATGAACCCAACACGACGGGATGTCATCGCTTCCCTACCATCTTGTGTGCGGTTGTGGGCGGTGAGGAACTCGGCGCGGCGGGATGCCATCGATTCCTTACCGGTTAGTGTGCGGCGCGATAGCATGAACGACGCTTGGTGACAGCTCTGGGTGGAGTGACCGGACAACTGTAAAGTGCATTGGTTTGTCAAGAGCTCAAGGATAGAAGACGAAGAAAATTTGGATTCCCCTTCAATCCTAGTCATTTATTATCGAGTAAAATGCATTGGAGGTCATTGAACTTGTCTTGATAGCTCACTTTGATCACTGTATATGAGATATGGTGATTATACGGTCACTGGCTCAGCGTATGGCTCCATATTTGTCTGGTTGACCAGTCAAACAGTCCGCATGCGCCTCATCAACTTGTGTTCTTTATCTATCTATCTATGCGGGCCTACCTGTTAGTGGAGAAAGAAATAAAAACCAAAATTATGCGTATGTGAGGAATCAAACCACGGACTCGTCGCTGCAACGCACACCCGTCAGCCAAATGAAAATGAAATACTTTGTGTTAAATGCACAAACGGATTTTTTTATATTATACGTGATGCAAACATTAGCGCACACCATCCATAGAGGCAAGTAGCATGTATGCGTGCAGACAGCCAGACACTCACGCTCACGCTGTCAAACCATGCTAATGCATGCACGTCGCCCTCTCAATCAATGTCCTGCTCATGGCGCAACGCAAATGGCGAGCCCGTCACCTGCGCGCCTCGGCGGTGCATGACATTACTGTTTAGACATTTGCTGCAGGCCTCCGTGAACACCGAGCATGTATTCACATGGCTCAACACCAACGGTCATACTCGTGACTCGGCGCCTTGCTCATGTATATCGTCCACCACAACAACAATCTATAAAACATGCTAGCTAGAGAGGGTACTATGGTACGGAGTATGTACTATCGTGAGCAACCGATCATAGTGCCACTGCACACGAGTGTATGTCTAATCGATTCGTCCATTATTCGTAAGTTATGCATGGTTGTGTGGTGTCTAATGGTGGTCGTCGAAGGCTAGCTGGCGACAAGAGCGGTTGCATGGACGCCTGGTTGTCAATACGTGCCGCATACGCTTCAAAGGCTCGTCATCCATGAGTTCATATTTTACCACCACGCCAGCGTCTGACCGCCCTGGCCTATCGAAACCCCTTCCATCACTAGTGCACGCTTCCCGCCTGAAATGGTCACCGTCTCTCCGAAATGTCAATGCCGCATTCACCAGACTTAACTGCAGGTGTAGTTGGTGTGTCACTGACATGCTGGCCAGATGCCCATTGGGCCCACATGTCAGGGATCCAATGCACCTGCGGTTAAGTCACTGAAGCAGCATGGGCATTCACGCCCGATGCGACCTCTCACTGGTGCCAGCATTGCAGCAGCGCGACGGCCGAGAGAGCGCCACTCGCGCGGCATCCCTGTGCAAGCGACTGTTCCACGTGAAGGACACCACGGCTATCCTTCCGTCCTCCACCCACATTAATGACACGCGACTGCCGATGAACCTACTCCGGTGCTAGCCGTCCATCCGTCTGCCGTGGCTCATTAACATTCGCCCACTATATTAACTTGAGCCCCAGCTCCTAGCAATAGCCAATGACCCACACTCATTCTCCTCTGGTCCCTTCCTTCTGTCAGCACCAATCCAACCATGGCCTCTTGGCGCTCCAAAGCTCTCTTGGACGTACTGTCGCAGGAGCAGATAAAGGACATCGGAGGCTTCGCTCCGGGCGCGCTCCAAAGCTCTCGTGGACGTACTGTCGCAGGAGCAGACAAAGGAGATCGCCGACTCCCCCCCGGCCGCCCTCTGCCGCCACGACCACGAAGCCGGCGCGCGTGCACGGGCGCAACCGGCAGCGAGGAAGAGTAGTACACGGTAGGTCGCCCCCGCTCTGGTCCCAAGAAGGCCACCGCTCCTCCACTCAATCAACGCCAAGCTTGGTGGGAGAAACATCGGCGGCCGATTAGCCACTTGATGGCGACGTGGAGGCAGAAATCTTCAGAACCCTGTGCTCCGGAGGAGGAGGTTATCGAGGCGGATGAGGAGGAGGCAAAGGCAATGGCCGGCTTTCTTGGGTTCATGGCCGGACATGGTGGTCGGTCGCCGGCGATCGTTTAGATTAGGTTTACAGTAGGTTTAATATGGTTTGTGCAAAATATGTAATGAATTTCCTCTAGTTTATAGGAAAAGTTTTTGAAATGTAATGAATTTCATCCAGTTAATTTGAAATTTTCTTTGTTTGCATGAATTTCATCCGGTTAGTTCATATAGTTGTTGAAAGGTATGCAGGCAACATTGGATGGCATCCATCAGTGTCCTCGGACAGATGCTGGCGTAAATTTGAGGGCCAATGCTGGAGATGCCTAACTATCATGCTATAATCGCTAACAGTGCTCCATTATTTCGTAGGGAACAATTATCCCTCGATCAAAATCAGATGGGTCGTGTTTCGCACTCCTCCCACGTAAGAGTGTAGACTCTTGCTTACATAAAAATGCAGCAAGTGGACGACACTGTAGCATGTCATATCACTCAAACTAGCCCGCCTAACCCGCGGAAAGCACCGCCCTCGTCATTTTGTTCTGGATTTCTATGATTGAGCGTTGGAAACAAGAAATCAAGCCTGCATGCAGCCCGCACACAGCGGTGTGAGCCTGCACTCCTCTCCTTTCCACCAATGAGCCCGTGTCTTGTTTCCTTCTTTCACATGCAAGCATTAAATACCAATAGTTAGTTTACAACCGATCTATTATATGGCTGGTTGTAATGGGGAGTATCATATACTAGTATCATGCATATGATACTACCTCCATAATGCATAGTATCATAAGTTAGTATCTTAGGTGGCTTTATTAATTGCCATGCATGACACAAAGTAGTACAACATTTAATATGATATGGTATCAGGATATGATACCACACCCTCTTTTTCCTCATTTAATTGGGTGCCACATCATCCAAAAAGTCTAGTTGGCATGCATGATACAACTTATGATACTTCCATTATGACCAGCCTAATAGTTGGCTATTATGAAGGCTTCAAGGCAGTGGTGTTTAGCCAGCAACATGCTTTCTTATTAACCATGCTCTAAGTTGGTCAGACGAAGGAACCATCATGACTTTGTTGAATTCTGCTTCTTCAAGAAAACTTATTGTACCCGCAGTACTGCTACCACATGCGAAGACTGGACGACACTGTACCACATCATATCACTAAAACCCACTAGGCCAAACTAGCCCGCCTAGGATTTGTACTCCCTCCGTTCCAAAGTTAGTAGTACAAAGTTGAGTCATCTATTTTGGAACAGAGGGGGTATGTCTCTGTACTACTATGATTTTGTGTTGTACGTCTCTCTACTTTTGCTATGATTTTCCTACCCTATGAACCAAATGAGGCCTGAATGTATCTATGTCGACTATTGTCTGATCGATCACTAAGCCTACAATTTTAGGAGCTTGGGCTATTGGCCGATCGACGACATATCAGTATAAGCGCACCACGAGCTCATCAGCCCCAATGTTTCTCTTCGATGAGTGTTTTGCAAGTACTATAGGTCGCATAGTAGCTAGCCTACTAACACCAAGAATCATCAAACAAGCCCTGCTGATATGATATACAGTTCAAATTACATCTAAGCATGCCATATATTACATCAAAAGCTAGTGAGGATACATATGTTTCCACAACTCGGAGAGGGTTCGCATGATTCACTATCAAACAAAAGTAGCAAGTACCGCCCACACAAGACAGTGCACTAGCCCGAAGATGGTTTGATAACACGCATCGTTCTGGTAATTAAACACAATGCAAACTACCCTGAAGGATTAGCGCAACCAACTATTTCTTGTCATCGATCTCTTGGGCAATGAGCACAGCACGGACAGCGGCATGGGAATCGATCTCTGGGGTGATGTCCACCGCGACATCGGAATCGGTCTCTGGGGCGATGTCCACAGGATGGACATCGGCATCAAAATCGATCTCCGGGGCAATGTCAACAGGATGGACCGCGACATCGAAAACGATATCTGGGGCGTTGTCCACAGGACAGGCCGTGACATCAGAATCATCAAGGACGTCCATCAGCACCTGCACAACCCAAACATATTAGCAAGCACATTTCAAATAATCAAAAACCACAACTATGGTAAGCCATTATTTTTTACCTTGTGCAACTCACCGGGGGATCCCATCCCTCCGGGGCCATCTCCTCGTCCTCGATGGGGGCCATCACCTTGCCAGGGGAATACTGCTTCTCAAAGGTCACTTTCTCCTCAAACTCGACATTGAGCCTCACATAGGTGTCCATTATAGTTTCTGGGGTAGGCACGATGGGGCCCTTGCTGTTCTTCCAACTTTCTTTCAGGAGTTCGTCCGGCAACGTCGTCAACACTTTGGCTAGTGCTTGTTTCTTAGAGTTCTTCGTCTCCATGGGTTGGCTCGCCAGCATGGTCAACTCGTTGGTCGATGCTCACTTCCTGGAGAGTGTTGTCTCCAGTGGGTTGTCCGTCGGCAACTCTTTGCCTAGTGCTCCAGGATCAATCAATGAACTGACAAACAAGAAACAATCGAAAGGAAACCACAATCGCAATGAAGACGGGAAAAGAATAGGCTGTGAGAATCGGTCGGTGCTTCACAAAAAGAAGATTCTTGGAATGAAAATATAGTAGCATCACTGATTCTCCCACCTTTCCTTCGTCGGTACTAAAGAAAAATGGCAGAAGTGAGTAGCCTGGAGTGAGGTTTTCTTCAAGAAAGGGGAGAAAGGGCTTCAACGAGCGTTCGAGTGAAATGATGTTGCTTCTTCTAGTCCAACTTCGAGGCCACTTCAAGGTGACTTTACCACTGCTGGTAAAGGTGTGGGTTTTGTGATATGATGGGTCATGACGCAGACATCGGGGTGACCGGTGAGTCTCGACTATAGCACCTCGCTGTGATTTGGTGGATGGCACGCGGGCCCAGATGCTTTGTGATATGCTTTGATGTTTTGTCGGGTGTATGAAGGGTGCATGAGTCCACACTAGCTTAACAAAAATACACTAGGAGCATGCATGAGGAGGGGTGCTGGGATGAGCATGCACGAAGAGGGCACAACTATGCTGAGATGAGAATGCAACCAAACACACTGTGGCGAGCATTCGCAACTGCCACGTTCGGGTTGCACTTGGCTCTTCGCCTCTTCGACAAGATGAACAATGATGTGACTACTACTTCTATAGTGTCGAATCCACTGCTGCATGTCCGTCCACCACGTGCGGGAGGGATAGCTTGTTTTATACTCTATATTTTCCGCAACCTCTAACATTTACCCCACCACAAATTAAAATATATATTCCTGTCTTTACTAGATGAACGTGCAAACTACAATCACAAGGATGACAGGTAGGCCAGAAGATTATTTTAATAAAAAAAAGCATGGAGCCGACCCCAACAACTTTAACCTTACAGTCACGATACATGCTATCCTAGACTACTCTACACATGAAACTGCCACACGAGCGTTCGGGCTGCGCTTGGCTCTTCGCCTCATCGAGAAGTCGAACAATGATGGAGAACTACTGTAGTGGAGGAGTACTACAGTATGCTTCTGGCCATCTGACACCGGTTGAACTGCTGCATGTGCACCGCGTGCTGGAGGGAGAGCATGTAGCGAATGAAAGCTTCTCCTAGTCCTGGCAGCCACCACGCTCATGGGCGAGGGAGGGACACAGCTTCATTGACTTACTGCTCCTGCCTTTGCATGTATGACAGGTGGGCCCAACAGGTGGGTGGCCCATCTGTCATCCAGCCAAAGGCAGGTGCGCGACGGAGAGGGTGTTGTAGTAATCAAACTTCTCGGTCTTGTACGAGTTGACACGACACATCAAAGCACATCACTCGTTATATTTCAAGAATTTTCATTTACCGATGCATTAATTGCAATGCATGCATGTCATGACTCTCCTTTTGATACTTGCATGTGTTGATTTAATGCACCTTGCCAAATTTTGACTATAAATTTAACTAACCAAATGTTCATGCATGTCACAAAAAATTACATAATTGAAAACTATGTTCAAATACGAATCAAACGATATAATTTTTGTTAACACGCACTAACATTTTGTCAGTTAAATCTCTGGTCAAAATTTAGCACCAATTACAAAGGGGCCCAATAAATATTGTACTCTCACATTTTGTTTTGAGGATACTCCCATATAGAAAATATAAATAATAATGCATGTTGGGGCAGCGCATGCTTCCAATAATTTTAGCCACGGGCTTGTTCACAAATTTTATGAGGGGGTGGTTGTTAATTTAATGGAGGGTATTGTACCAGACTTACAAAGTGCGACCTTGCACACCATATCACCACTTGGAATAAGCGGGTAGCTATCTCAAAAAACAATCAACAACTCAAAAAAACGGCAACCTGGCACGTACACAATTTTAAACGATTGTTTTGATGGAGTGAAAAAGGAAAACTACCCCACTACGTATATATAGGCAGGAGCCTCCACGCTTGCTTGCTAGGGTTGATCTATTCACACACTCTCATCCTCTCCAGATCTAAACAAGATAGCGGTGGTAACACTATCTTTCTGCTTCAAAAAACACTGTGTTTCTATCCCCACCGCAGGTTACAGATCCGGACATATCCCCCTCCGCCGGTGAAGGGGAGGACGGGGAGTGTTTAGGCCGTCGTCGACAGCGAGGGAGGTGACCCACTACTGGCCGCACCGTTATCTTTGGCCGAGTGTCGGCGCGGGAGGTCCTCCGAACCCTTCATCGTTGCCCAAGTGTGGGCGGATCCGGCCTCCCTCCGCCCACCTATCCACATCCCGATGACCTTCAGGTATATCTTTCTTTGAAACCGCCCTAGCTCTACTTCCCAGCTCGCTACGTCACTGCATGTGCATCATTTTCTACCTCTCAGCCCCTCCCGATCGGATGGTCCAACAACACATATTTTTTCTTCTATTGTTAGAGGTAAAGCTACTTCATGGGGGCGAATCTTGTACTTGGTTCAAACAAGAAATAAAGTGGGGGTGGGGGAATTTAGTATGTACATAGGACTTGGTACAAACAGGAAGGATAGGGGGTGAAAGTAGCAAAGACTAGTCATCCAACCAGTCTCTTGGCCAAAAAGGGAAATGTAGGGGAAACGTTGTACATAGTGGTGTATGACCAGGACTAGATTTTCTATCCACGCATAAGATGGTTGCATGCATCTTTTTTTTGAACATCAGTACAGACGCAAGCGCTCATACATACGCACAGGCCAGGGGCACACCTCCATTTCCAAAAAAACATAGGAGTTGGTGGCTAGAGTGAAAAAATGGGACCAACCGAGATATGTTTCTTGGATGTTTGTTTCTCGGGGAAACAAACTCTGAATCACCACTTTATGCCCCGGTTTAGGTACATGGTGCTGGACTGCTGGTGCACCCACTGTCCCATGCCCTTATACCAAATATTTAGATGTTCTTAATCTAATGCCCCTGGTAAAATGAAGCCATGCCACTGTTATAATCCATGATAAGTTTAGCCAAATATTTTTGCCTGTAATTGTTTGAGACTCTGGTTGTTTCCTCTGTAGCTATTTGTGCAACAGGGATATCCATTTCACCTAGTTGCTGTTGTGATCTTTCGGTGCACAGCACAAAACACTTCTTAAAAGAAGTGACTTGTGTTGTTTAACTAGAATGTCAGAATGGAACCGCTGGTTCATTTCGGTGGAACTGCACAAAGGGAGATATGTGTTCCAATCCTCATCACCCATATTGGCACCATAACCGTCCTTTAGGTAAGAATGATATTTAATGCATGTATTCATCTCTATTTTGTGACCGACACGTGAAAATAATGCTATTGTTTACTATAGTAGACTTGTACTCCCTCACTGAAAAAATCAATTCTGAAATAGAAGGCCAATCATGTACTTGGTTTGACCAACTGGTGAGGAGAAAGAGAAACAAAGCATGAAGAGGAAGAAGAAGAAGAAGAAGAAGAAGAGTAAATAGTGCCAAGGTGATATTGCTGAAGCCGAGGCCTCAGTCGAGGCCATTCAAGGGCTCCGACAACGTCTACCTTACATGTGAGACGATCCTCTAGGGGGCCCTTCCACTTCTGCGTATTATCCATGATGAATTTGATGCTACTGTTAGAGTAATATGCTAATGTCTTTCTATCCTTTCTCACTAAGATAATGAAGGTTTCACCTTGTTCCTACTTGTGCAAACATGGTTCATGTTGTGCCAATCATACATTTTAGTGGAACTACACAAGGTAATACAATGAACTGTATCTCAGCCAGTGCCTTAACTCTGCTGGAAGTTCTTGATAATCTTTCGATATAATCCCAACACTGGTAAACAAGAGTGATTTCAACCATACATTTGAAGTGCACAAAAATATACACTATTGAGTGATTCCAATGAGTGCTTTATCATCTCTTCTGGGACTACATGAATAAGCTTTTTTGTTTAGGTTGGTACCGGCCTAAGGCCTTCATCCGTATTAGTTTCTTGTCATCTCTATTTGTATCGTGCTACTATCATGAGCAACTCCTTTATCTTTGCACGTTAAAGGTTTGCAACCTATGATACATGGAAATGCTTTGAGTGTTGTGCTAACTGGCACTGATGAAATAAACTAATACCTCTCTTTAAGCAAGACTAATATGTTGCTAACTTTACCCATTTAGATAACAAGGGTGCTTCTATTTGTTAGTGTATGTTTCATCAATTAGTGCCACTATTACAGTAATCTCACTCTCTCAATATATGTGCCAACAGGGATGCTCAATTTTGGTGGAACTGGACAAAAACTTTGACTGCTTCATTGCCTCGACAACTTCCTCCCTTTCATGTCAGTCGCTAATCTCGGCTTGCTTCCTTCCTTTGCTGTTAGTCGCTTGGCTTATCTCGGCTTCCAGTCAAAGGAAATAGTAATCGATATGCTACCTCACACAGGTTGGTACTGGTCTTTATCCTGATTATTGTGCTTGTCATATGTATTGGTAATTTGGTATTGTGCTACTATTTGCCCATTTCATAAATGAGTAACTTGGATCCTGAACTCCCAGACAAATCAGTACATTGGGTGATTTCAATAGAACTGCACAAAAAGATCAGATGGACAGGTACTTATGCTGCTGCTATGTACTCCATAGTTCACTCAGACAAGCATCGATGTTGACAAGAAGAAGTGCCTATATTCATTCGAGTATCAACGGGCGTCAACCATTTGTCAAACTACAAGTATTAGGAGAGTGAACTCCAAAAATATTGCTTGGCGCATAGCCCAGAAAAACAAAGTCCAATCTTTTGTCCCAACTTGTGCCTTTTGGTTATCGGCACATATGGTAGCGAACTGTATGGCATGGAGTCTAAATATTCCAAACAAGTTGGTTGACGCATATATTTATCTGGCACTTACTGAGTCTACACACCAGGGATGCTCCATTTCAGTTGAACTGGACAAAAAATTTGGGTGGTTCATTTTCTAAACCGCCTCATTTCTTGTCTGCAATGTAGAATTTAGGCGAGCTACATGACCAAGATGAGCTAGTAAACTAGTTGGATGAAAGTAGTGGCCAAGTTACTCAAACTCCCTCGGCACGAGGCCGCTATTTGAGGATAAACCTACAAGCAAAGTTCAGATTGTCTGTGCTGCCTCTTATGTACTCGAAAGTTTACTCGTACAAGCATTAATTTTAACAAGAAGTACCTCCGACTGAGCTCCATTTACCAGTCTGTACCATAGGTAATTAAAGTTCGTCCATGGATGATATTGGCTGTGATCTCAATCATGTGGTTGCATAAACATACTGAACATGTGTATATCTGAATCTTTTTGTGAATTATTTATGAATATTGTCATGTGATCTATCAATCATTTGGATGCATAGACATGCTGAACTTGTGTATATATGAACCTTTTGAGTTGTTGATTGTGAATGTTGGCTATGAATATGAACATGTCCTCTGAACCTAAGTTTGATACGAATGTTTACCTGTTCTTTTGTACTTGTGTGTGAATTGTTAGTATGTCTACTATGGGATTGGTGACGTGTGGGTGTCAACGGCACACCTTCTTCCCAAGAAGAATTGCACCTGCTTTGTTAGGGTAGCAATGGCGCATCAGCTCTTTTTAATATTTTTGTGTTGTCTTCCCCCCTCCCCCGCTCAACCCCTGCCGTAATGTTTTTGGCCTCAAAATGAGCATAGTACTGCATTGTTTTGGGGCTTGATGAAAAATCGAGTGCTGGTTTCTGTAGGCTGGCCCGCCCAGCAAATGGGCTGCTGGTCCACCACAGACTGGGAGGCTAAAAATAGAAGTTGTATGGTGCAGAGGCAAGTAAAAAATGTCATTGAGAGCCATCCACTAAAGAAAAAAATTGCGTTAAATGTGCTTCTTCAGTCGGGCCGCCGGCCCCCTCTTTAATCTAGTTCGCTCGGGGATCTAGCTTTTTTGAGGGATGAACAGAAATTTTATTCATCAAAAAACACAGTTTGTGGGATACATGCTGGATCATGGGGCTGTAAAAGCCACACGTGGCACCCTTGAGCTAATCTAGGGGAGTATTTGGCTAAGCTATGCGCATCATTATTAGAACAGCGCCCTTCATACAAGATATTGCTGTTAAAACTCTCTGCCCTCTTCCTGATCTCATGAATGATCGTGCCATAAGTGCCCCTGGCATTCTTTTTAATGTCCTCCACTACCTGCTTAGCATCAGAGGCAATGATGAAATTATGGAGCGCCAGGTCTTTTGCCAGAGCATATGCTTCGCCGCAAGCGTTTGACTCAAGAATAGATGGGTCTTGGATACCGAGAACCACCAGTGAGGAACTACCCAATCCTTTTCTACGGGAAGTTGAAACACCCGCGTCAACATGAATATTCGCAAAGCCCGTTGGTGGTGCCCTGGGTCTCACCCTCCCTGTAGGGCCTTGCTGGATCGCGGCACCAGCCTGCCTTGCTGGTTGTTGACTCTTGATAATTTCCAGGTCCATCAAGTACCTATTAATGAAAGCATGCGTTGTCGCAGGACTCTGAAATTCCCCTTCATGTATGGCTTTTCTTCTAGCTGTCCAAGTTGCCCACAATGTCACAGCCAACTTTAGGAATGTAGCATGTGATAATGACTGAATCATCGAAAACAGCCATAGTTTGGCCGTTGTTTCAGAGGTAGCCCTCAGCTAGTACTATCAAATTTTCTCCAGAGGGCGAACAAGCACTACTGCAAGAGACTGCTAACGTGACACTATGATCAGAGACCCTTTGCCGAAATTGTGTGCGATGCAATAATCGCAAACAGTGGTGTAAAAAACCGTCAAAAAGGTGCAAAACGTTTGCGATAATGAATGCATCAAACACGGTTAAAATTTTAGTTGCATGTGCAATGCAGGGCATACGGTTAATCCGTTCAAACTGTTTGGGATGAGGCAGAACAACAGAAATGGGCAGCCATAACAATGTGTGTGCGATGCAGGACACACGGTTAATCCATTCGAATTGTTTGCGATGAGGTAGAACAACAGAAACGAGCAGCCATATCAATGTGTGTGCGATATACGACATACGGTTAACTCAAATGAACTGTTTTCGATTAGGGAACACAACAGAAACAATTCAACTTAACAAGATGTGTGTGATATGCAACATACAGTTCACATGGATGAACTGCTTGCGATGAGCCAGAAGAACACAAACGAGTCGTGTAAACAAGATATGTGTGATACGTGGCAAACAGCCGACTCGGATGAACTGTTTGCGATGAGAAATTACAACACATAAGGTCAATACAGTTACTTCGTGTGTGATTATGTGTGTACAAAAAACTTTGAAAAATGCAAACTAATTTCTTGCGGTGGCTAGGAGTATCGCACACATTGCATCTGCGAGTACTCGTGTGCGATGATTAGCATGTTACACATACGTTTCCTTATGTGAACATGTGTGTGAATTTGCAATATGCACAGTTAATATGCAAATGTCTTCTGAACATCAGGCACATGCTTAAATTCAATGAACTGTGTACGATACTAATACTTTCCATGAAAATTTATTAACTTGGGTAAGAGCATTTGAGTAACATATATATAGTGGTTACACTATTTGAAAAAAGGAGGATCTTCGTAACATGGTTTTGACAACATATGGTCCATATCTACATACTTAACATATATAGTAACAGCTAGCACATTTTAAGAGGCTGAGGGCCAACAACCACAACTATCCACTGGAAGCAGCTTGATCACGGTGACTCGGCATCTCATTAATGAAAAGGAAGAGCCCTTCTGTGCCTTGGTAGAGCAGGAGTAGAACAATGTCTCCAATTTTCCAATATGGATGCATTGCCACGAGAAGAGAGAACTTATTAATTTGAATGGTTCCATTTTTGCAGGAAATGCAGTACCTTGCAATCACTTTGGCGTTCTTAGCAGGCACAAGTGTAATTCGACCACGCCAGGAAATCGATCCAGGAACGGCTACAGGGGGCAATTTCTATTAACATGTAGAATAAAAACCAATTGTAACATATCGTTGAAGATATATATAGTTTATGAGCATCAACATTAAAATAAGACTTTTTACCAGCGCTTTGTGCACACAATTGGTCTTGTTCAGTGTGTGCACCATAGGTCTAATTAATCCCATCCAAAATCCAGCGTTCATATGTGTGCTATCTCTGTCAGATTATCAACAAAGTTTATGACATGCTTCAAGTCCTTCCAGTGAAATTTGGTACGCTTAGTAACATACAGATCGTTCACTATGCATCCAACATATCCTGCTTAAAAGGTGGAAAGGTATTATTTATTCAGAACATGCCAGAAGAATATATGGTGTGCACAAATTGGTAAAAAAATTGGTTACTGCCTAGGAACGGAGTCAGAATATGATATCACAATTGGTTGCTTAAATAGTGATCAATTGGTTGCTTAAATAGTAATATGACTGCATGGAGAAAGTTGAAAGGACACTAACCTCAATCAGACTTTTATTAGCTGATGACATTGGGGAAGTAAACATACATGTTAATTAGACTAGGCTGTGGTGCACGCACTAGAATTTTATTGCCAGCTTTCAGTAAATAAGACTTAGACATTTTTCTCCAAAGCTCCGCATTAAAATAGGAGTGACCATCTTTATCAAGTTTTACGCTAACCGTCATTGTAAATCCATGTTGCGTTATCAATATGACATCCTGGGAGTCATCAGCAGAGTAAAGCCCAAGATTTCCTTCTACTATTGTTCTTGCAAATCAAGGGATGTACTGCGTGAAATGAAAATTAAGATCGTAAATTAGATATTTTGAAATAACCGAGCAAGATGCAAATATGGGAGTAACTGATAGAACATATCCATATATAGATGCAAGCAAAATACAAAAATATGGAATTAAAAATATATAATGTAACAAATATTTGATGCAAATATATAGATAATGTAGCAACAGACGGTATATGTTCACAAATTTAGGCCATGTCGACCGTGGTAGGTTGAGATTGAACATACCGAGCGCTCCCTGAAGTCGTCCGGAATGGTGAGATAGAGCTTCATTTCCGACTGGCCACAACCACAATTTCCGGATTTGTGCTCGCACTGTGCACACACGAATGAATACCCATGAATCAGCTAGAACAAAAATGATTCCATGGCGATTTCCACCAGTTGATTAACAGCGACAGGCGGACTGCGATAAGAGATGAGTGAATATTTCACTAATTAAGTTGATTACCTTCTCCATGAGAAAAATCCCCGGCCCAATCCCGCAGAAAACCCCAGTCGACCAGAGTCTAGAATGTCGGTGCAGATTGGCGGCGGAAAGCGGTGGACGCGAAATCTGGTGCCGTTTGGAGTGCAACCTATGCCCGCCGCCAACAGCCGTCGAGCTTAGGGTGCAGAGTTGCAGTGGAGTCCGCGGCGAGTGAGTGGGGACGAAGTGGGCGAGGGTTTTCTTTTCCTTTTGCATGTGTGAGTGAACACACATGATTCGCAGAGGCGACGAAGATGAATCGTGTGCGATAGTAAATCACCGAGATTGAATGGGAATCCAAATTTCCTTTGTCCTTCATCCATGAGTTTTTTTCTAGGATGAACATAAACCCTGCTAATCACCGTGTTAAAATTTGACACTTTTCCTGGTTCATTTACAATATTTAGGGGATTATGTGCATTTTGTAGGCATTAATGCATGTAATTCAAATTCAAACAATTGGTGCATGAAAGGGTGCACAAGAACGGTCTGGAAAAATCATACTCGTGGTATTTAGTAATTTCTCAAGCCTTTTACAAGGAATGGGCAGTGATTTCAATGGAATGCATGGCAATAGTCAACCACAAATGCGTCATTTACTAGGTAATCAACTATAGAACAATGAAATATGTGCTTGAAAAACATGGAGGCTTGAAAAACATGGAGGCTGGCATGGTGCGATGGTATGGCCTCACCGTGCCCTGGTTAAGACCTGAGAAGGTTTGATTTACGTCGTCATGCACGCCCTTCATAAATCGAACCATCACCGAGGAAGTTCAATGCTTTCGAGAGGGAAATCACCAAGATTGAAGGGGAATCCAAATTCCCGTCCTAGTTTGTTATTCAATTTTTTTCCAGCGATCAACATACCACCTCAAATGAAATGTGTTCAAATTTGACATTTTTCCGAACTCATTTACCATATTTAGGAAATTGTGTGCATTTTCTAGGCATTAATTATGCACATAATTCAAATTCGAACAATTGGTGCATGAAAAGGTGCACAAGAATGGTCTGCAAAACCATGCTCGTGCTATACAAAAAATGGAACACGTGGTTGGAAAACATGACGCCTGGTGTGGTGGCATGGTATGGCCTCACCATGTCGTGTTAAAAATTGGAGAATGTTTTCCTTATGTCATGATGCGCGCCTTTCATAAAATGAACCATCATCTGAGGAAGTTTCAAGGTTTCGAGGGGGAAATCACCAAGATTGAATTGGGATCAAAATTTCCTTTGTCCTTTGTCCACGAGTTTTTTTCTATGATGAGCATACAACCTGCAAATCACCGTGTTCAATGTGGCACTTTTCCGGGTTCATTTGCCATATTTAGGGGATTATGTGCATTTCCTAGGCATTAATGCGCATAATTCAAGCTCAAACAATACATGCATGAAAGGGTCCACAAGAATGGCCTAGAAAAACACACTCATTCCATTTAGTAAATTCTCATGGCTTTTACAAGGAATGGACAGATATTTCGATGAAATGTGTGGCAATAGTCAACCACAAATGTTTGTTTGTTGGGTTTTCAAGTATAGAAAAAATGAAATAAATGCTTAAAAAACATGATGCCTGGCATGGTGCCATGGTATGACCTCACCATGCCCTGGTGAAAATTTGAGAAGGTTTGTCTTATGTCGTCATGCACGCCCTTCATAAATTGAACCATCACCAAGGAAGTTCCATGCTTTCGAGAGGGAAAATCCCCAAGATTGAAGGGGAATCCTAATTCCCGTCCTAGTTTGTCATTCAGTTTTTTCCAACGATGAACATTCGGCCTCAAATGCAACGTGTTCAAATTTGACATTTTCCCAGGCTCATTTAGCAAATTTAGGGGATTATGTGCATTTTCTAGGCATTAATGGACATAATTCAAATTCGAACAATCGGTGCTAGTGTTATTTAGCTCATTCTCATGCCTTTTACAAGGAATGGGCAGACATTTCAAGGAAATGTGTGGCAATATTCAATCATAAACGCGTCGTTTACTCAGTTAACAACTATACAAAAAATGAAACACATGGTTGGAAAACATGACGCCTAGCGTGGTGCCATGGTATGGCCTCACCATTCCCTGGTAAAAATTGGAGAATGTTTTCCTTTGTCGTGATGCGCTCCTTTCATAAATTGAATCATCACCGAGGAAGTTTCGTGGTTTCAAGGAAGAAATCACCAAGATTAAGGAGGGGGGGTCCAAATTTCCTTTGTCCTTTGTCCACAAGTTTTTTCTACGATGAACATACAACCTGTAAATCACTGTGTTCAAATTTGGCACTTTTCCGGGTTCATTTGCCATATTTAGGGGATTATGTGCATTTCCTAGGCATTAATGTGCATAATTCTAGTTCAAACAATTGATGCATGAAAGGGTCCGCAAGAACGGCCGAGAAAACCATGCTCGTGCCATCTAGTAAATTCTCATACCTTTTACAAGGAATGGACATATATTTCTATGAAATGTGTGGCAATAGTCAACCACAAATGTCTGTTTGTTGGGTTTTCAACTATAGAAAAAATGAAATAAATGCTTAAAAAGATGACGCCTAGCATGGTGCCATGGTATGACCTCACCATGCCTTGGTAAAAATTGAGAAGGTTTGGCTTAGAGCATCTCCAACAGCCGCGCCAAAAGACGCGCGCGCGCGTGGTAAATTGGCTTTTCAGCGCGCGAGGCACGTTTTCACGCGCTCCAGCCGTGGCAGGAAACTAGCACGCGCGGGAAATGATTGCACGCGCGTGGGAAAAGGCGGCAGCTCACGTGCTACATTTGGAACGCCACGTCCGGCGCGCCTATAAATTGCAGCGCCCTCTGCCGCTGTCTCCATCTCTCCATCGCCCTCTGCCGCCCTCTGCCGCCGACATGCCACCACCGCGCCACCATGCCGCCTCGCTGCCGGGGTGGTACAGGCTACCGCGGTGTCCACGTGCATCCGTCCGGCACCTTCTCCGCCGAGATTCGGTCGGGCGGCGGCATGCGGCTCCATCTCGGAACCTTCGACACCGCCCAGGAGGGCGCCCGCGTGTACGACACTGCGGCGTGGCGCCTCCTGCGGTCCCGTCAGGACATGAGCTTCGCCGACGTGTCGACGCAGAAGCGGGCATAGGAGTTGGAACCTTTCCTGCGTCTTCTCACCAATGAGGATCGTCGCAAGCACTAGAGGCAGGATCCTCGTCTCAGGCTAGCCGAGATGGACGAGCAAGCCATGGCGCTGTGGAGCCATCGCTTCCCGGAAGACGCCGATGAGGAATAGTTATTCGCCCAAAGGAGGGAGAAAAGGGCGAAGAGGAGGGAGGAGCGAGCCGCCTATCGCGAGGGAAAGCAAACGCGGGGTAGCTTAATACAACATCGCGCTAGGAGATACATCCTCCTGGGACTCCGGCGACGAGCGGTTCCTTGACGCCTACGCGCACACGTCGGACGAAGACATCACCGAGATAGAGTCCAAGTCAAACGAGTAGTACACAATTTTTGTTTTATTTTGTATCGTAGAAGTAGGCTATCATAAAAGCAGGCAGAGTCCGAGTCGGACGAATGAGCTATGAGAACTATCGAATCGTAGTCAGAAAAAACAGATGAAATATAGTGCGCCTGCTGGAGCGGCTCGGGCACTCTTTAATTTGGGGCAACCGCTGGAGCCAGCGCACCACCGCGCACAAAAGCAGGCTAACCTGGCGCTGTATTCTGACTTTTAGCGTGGGGCGCATTGTGCGGCTGTTGGAGATGCTCTTATGTTGTCATGCACGCCCTTCATAAATCGAACAATCACCGAGGAAGTTCCATGCTTTTGAAAGGGAAATCCTCAAGATTGAAGGGGAATCCAAATTTTCTTCGTTCTTTGCCCTGGGGTTTTTCTACTAAGAACATACACCCTGCAAATCACCGTCTTCAAATTTGGCATTTTTCCGGGCTCATTTACCATATTTGGGGGATTATGTGCATTTTCTAGGCATTTAGCGCATATAAATCCAATCCAGCTACAGGTGCACAGGTGTGATGTGAGGGACATGGATTGCCGTTCGATCGCGGCGCATCCAACGATGCACACGCGTGATCCGTGTGGTTGGGGTTCCGGCCAATCATAACGCAACACACAATAGGCTCAGCGCACACTGTTTCCGGAAGCGAGGGAGATGAACCGTGCACGATAATGAACGAGCAAAATTGTAAGGGAAGCCAAATTTCTGTTGTCGTTTGTGGTTGAGCTCTTGAATACCACCGCACTATATGTCTGCCCGACCCCTTTGTCACAGAGCTCTCTCCAGGCGTCATCCATGACACCGCGGTGCACAGTAACTGGTAAGGAAGCGATGGCATCCTGCCGCGCCGCGTTCCTCGCCACCCACGACCGCACACATGGTAAGGAAGCGATGGCATCTCTCCATGCCAAGTTCATTGCCGCCGCCGGCCAGACAGTTACATGGGCAGACTTTGAGGCTGCCATGGCCGAAAGGATGGTGGATCTAGAGGCGCCAAAGCCACACAGAAGGAGCGAAAAGGCAGAAAGCAGTCAAGAAAAGAGAGTCCCGCTGCCGCAACAAAAAAGAGGCCATACGCCGTGGTGAGGGGAGCTTGGCGGAGATCGAAGCTCGGTGGGCTGCCGCCTACAAGGCCAGGAAGGAGAATGCCAGCATATGGCCAGCATGCCCTGATGGCAGCATGTGAGAAGTACTTTAAGTTTGTAGTATTAGAGCAAATTACCAGTAGTATTTTAAGTTTGTAGTATTAACATATAATGTCAGTACGAGCATCCTTTGATGGCTTTGAGCATTGATTAACATGTGTGCCAGTGTGCATTTTTTGCGTTAATCATTAGAAGATCACAAAAACACATGATTTCTATGCCGTACCCTCCTGTGTTTTTGCATTAATGACCCATAAGCTAGTTAGCTGTGCGATATTTCCTAATAAACCAGGCGTACCATTGACCGAAAAAATCATGTACACATGTACATTTTTTTGGAGACGGGATCTGCCAACCTTCTTTTTTCTCGCACAAGAGTATTTTATGCGCTTCGTCTGCTTTGTGTGTTCCCCGCCCAAGTTTCAAATTTCGCACCGAAATTTTCATTAGGCACGCAATTTTAGAATTTATTACTCCAACCACATCCCCTTCCCCTCAGTATCCCCCTCCCTCGCGCCTCCCCCTACCGGCATCTCAAACCGCCGCCGCCGCAACCACAGCTTCAACCACATCTACATTCTATTCGGATTCAGTCAGGTAGCCCACCGATCTCTATCACGTCCCTGGCCTGATTGCTTAAATGGCGCCTGCGAAACATCTGCATGCCTCCAAATGCCCCCTGCCAGGAGCTGATGGCGGTCCATGGTGCGATGGTCGCTGTGCGTGTTGACCCGGAGGAACAGCTCACCTCTGCCGTTGCCGACATGGTGTAGGCTTTGGCCCAGATGAAGTCCCCCTCCGACTACCCCCTAGGACTTAACAGGTAAGATCTGACCAGCTAAATCTTACCAATACCACATGCAACGGCTATGATTTGTACGGTTGAAGTATTAAGCATGTTCGTTCCTTGTTTATTTCAGTACTACACACTGTGTGATGTTGAAATATTACCGTGTCCAACTCAATTTCACCAATACCAGCAACAAACTTACAAAACAAGACTTACGATGTTGTTAAGCCTATTGCAATTAATAGTTGTATCCATTTTTTAATCTGTCCATTTGCTACCATGCTACTCTCCGCAATGAGGATATACTAGAGATGCTGCCCCATTTGCTATTTTTGGTGGATGCTAACCCTGTTGTACTTAACATGCTTGTCCATGTACTTACGCAGGGTCATAACGGCCGATGCTGTTGTTTGCCGTCAAGGTTAGCTGCATCCCATGTTTTACAGTATTTCACATCATTTGTGCAATTGCAGTTTAACTTCTACCATTTACTGGTTGCTTGTAGGTACACATGTCAGTGGCACTGATCCATGCTTCGACCCGGGGGAATAGCTCGCCTCCTCCGCCACTAACTTTGGGCGGGCTCTGGCCAAGATGAAGTGCCCCAGCAACTACCTCTCAGGACTTACCAAGTATGTACCCACCAGTTCAATCTTACCAATACCAGTTGCAATTAATGGCTATGTTTTGTACCGTCGATGTATTAAGCATGTTGTAGTAAACATGCCTAACTCGTTTGAACTATTTTCCCTACTTTTTGATAGACAATTGGGCCATTATCTGCTCTGGCAGCACATGCCCAATGATGTTTAACTCTGCCAATTGCATTTTTATCAGTACCGGTTTCAATGGCCATTAAGCCTGTTGCAATTAACAGTTGTATCCATTTTTAAAGAGTTGTATTTCAATGGCTACAAACTTACCAAACATGAATTAGGATGTTGTTAAGCCTGTTGCAATTAATAATCCATTTTAATCTGTCCCTTTGGTACCGTGTTACTCTTTCGAAAGGAAGAAATCACTACGCATGCTGCCGTTTTATTACCATTTGCTATTTTTGGTGGATGTTAACCCTGTTGTAGTTAACATTGTCTTTCCATGTACTTACACAGGGCTACAAATGGGCGATGCTGTTGTTTGCCGTCGAGGTTAGCACCATCCCATGTCTTATACACCATCTATTCCTAAATATAAGTATTTTTAGAGATTCCAATATAGACTACATAAGGAGCAAAATGAGTGAATCTAGATTCTAATATAAACTATATCTATAATTTTATATACATCTGTATGTAGTTCATATTGAAATCTCAAAAAATACTTGTACTAAGGAACATAAGTAGTTGTATTTTACATCATTTTTGCAATCTCAGTTTAGCTTCTAACATTTACTGGTTGCTTGTAGGTACATATATGAGGGGTACTGATCCACGCTTCGATCCCTTTTGCGTATGGGGCAATGAGATATTCATGAACAAGAGTCAAGTGAGGAAACTAAGAAAGATTGTTAGGCGAAAGAAACGGGTGATTGGAATTAAGCTCTTTATTTGCACTTTGTCGAAGACAACAGTGAAGTTTAGGATGGTAAGTAATGTGCTGCCTTTTCCCCTGCCCACAATAAGTTACTCTATTAGACCTCAATATCTGATATTTTTCTCTTTTCGGTGGTTTCCGAAGCTATTTACTGATTATTACCTTGAAAACTACATGAACAGAGTGGGGGCAACTAAGGTTGAAGTATATAATTCTTGCTACCATGATAATGCTCTAGAATTCTTCCTGAAGGCGGTGAAGGATGGGCGGGTGATCGTCACAAGGGGTCGGACAAAAGTGGTTCGTGCCTATGGCATGCAGGAACACACATTATGGGCATTCCGCTTCTGCAACATCGTTGGCAGTCAAAATGATTTACACTTGTCTCTTCACCTTTACCGCCTTTAATTATTGTGGTTCATCATAGTTAATTGCTGCCTAATCCTATAATTACTTAACATATTGTACTAGCAATTTTATTTATGGATTCGTTGTTGAACCATTGTGCTGAGAATTTGAATTGCAAGTTTCTATTTCAAAATTTCCAATTAGAATAATAAATTACTGGCAAAAATAAAAATATAACAGATGGTCATGGACCTTTGCAAACGGTTCTAGCAGTAAAAGCGCTTGTGATGGATAGCCCAATGCCACACAGTTTTCTACATCAAATCATGTGTAGTGTAGTTAATGAAAGCAAACAGTTAACCAAGGCAAAGCGCGTGTGATAGTTACACCTTTCACACATGAGCATATACATAAAACCATGTGGGATGTACATCCGAACGGAAACGTTTTCCCTTGATTGACTGTGTGGGATGTACATAAGAACGGAAATGTATTCCTTGGATTGACTGTGTGTGATATACATACGAATGGATTTTTTTTCTGGGATTCACCATGTGGGATGTACATACCTACGGAAATGATTTTCCCAGATTACCGCGTGGGATGTACATACCTACGGAAATGATTGGGTTTCGATGCCTCGCCCGATCGCAGGAGGGCCTATCCCCGACAATTTCTGGGTCGTGTGGGAAGGACACCCTATCGTACACACTCACTTGGCGAAGGTTCCAAATGCCATCGTGGAAAGGGGTAAAAAACCGTTTGTTTAGGACCGATGCGCACCAGTGAAGTATCAGCTAGGACTAGGTATGCGTAGCCCACGACATACGAAGACAGTGGTTTCAACTTATTTTTTGAGGTGCATACCGGCCTATGGGCCTCCCAGCATAGGTTTTACTTTTTCTTAAAGATCAGCATCCCAATGTATTTTATTAGTAAAACGCAGATCTCTGTTCTATTTATCTATATATAAGAATAATAATGTTGTGTCCAATTTATGTTTCCCCTTCTAACCACATTATATATATTTATATTATTACTATTATCGTATATTTTATAGATACTTATATATACATTGTAAAAACATCCCACGTGTTATTAACTTATAAAAGTAAATGTTTAACAAAGGTTGGCAAGGAAAATCCTGGTTGTTCTTGACTCACAGGTAGGAAAATCCTGGTGATTGCGTACAAAACCTTGCGAAGATTTTAAGGACCAATGTAATAATAACGCACTCATTTTTATTTTGAGCAATAACTCGCTAATTTGTTAATTTTATATATAAAAAATATGTCGCAACGGTTTATTTTTTTATATTAATTGCTCCTTCTAACCTAACATTATATATAGAACGAGCCCAGCTAATTCGTGCATTTCAAGAAAGTGCAAATGGGCTGGGATTTCTTAGAAAACATTAAATGGGCCGTATTGACGCTAAATTACTTCTTCACCCAGCCTAGCAAATGGACTGTACATTCTAGAAAACATGGGTTAAATATATGCCACATTTTTGTAGGCTAACTGTTGGATTTCGGGTTCCGGCAGACCCTTGAGGTTCGAACACTGGGATGCGCGCGGAGATTTCGCCTCCTACCTACCTGCACCCCTCCGCCATGCTTGGATCTAAACTAAGGAAAGAACAACACAAGAGACACAGGGTTTATACTGGTTCGGGCCACCATTGTGGTGTAATACCCTACTCCAGTGTGTGGTGTGTGGATTGCCTCTTGGGTTGATGATTGAGGGAGTCCTGGATTAGGGATGTTCGGGTAGCCGAACTATACCTTCAGTCGGACTCCTGGACTATGAAGACACAAGATTGAAGACTTCGTCCCGTGTCCGGATGGGACTTTCCTTGGCGTGGAAGGCAAGCTTGGCGATGCGGATATTCAAGATCTCCTACCATTGTAACCGACTCTGTGTAACCCTAACCCTATCCGGTGTCTATATAAACCGGAGGGTTGTAGTCCGTAGGCAATCAACTCCATATACAACAATCATACCATAGACTAGCTTCTAGGGTTTAGCCTCCTTGATCTCATGGTAGATCTACTCTTGTACTACCCATATCATCAATATTAATCAAGCAGGACGTAGGGTTTTACCTCCATCAAGAGGGCCCGAACCTGGGTAAAACATCGTGTTCCCTGCCTCCTGTTACCATCCGGCCTAGACGCACCGTTCGGGACCCCCTACCCGAGATCCGCCGGTTTTGACACCGACATTGGTGCTTTCATTGAGAGTTCCTCTGTGTCGTCGCTTTTAGGCCCGATGGCTCCTTTGATCATCAACAACGATACGGTCCAGGGTGAGACTTTTCTCCCCGGACAGATCTTTGTCTTCGGCGGCTTCGCTCTGCGGGCCAATTCGCTCGGCCACCTGGAGCAGATCGAAAGCTACGCACCTGGCGATCAAGTCAGGTTTGGAAGTTTAAACTACACGGCTGACATCCGCGGAGACTTGATCTTCGACAGGCTCGAGCCACGGCCAAGCGTGCCGCACTATCTCGAGGGGCATGATCTAGAACTACCCCCGGACAGTGTCCTGGAGGCCGCAAACGCATCGGTTCCGACCCCTAACTCGGAGCCTATTGCGCCAATCGAGGATGAGCTATTGGACGTCACCTTGGGGGCTGCGATCCCGAAAGCGATCGAGCCGAACGCTAGCCCCGCACTCTGCATGACCCGTGACTCCGAGGATCCGGAGTCCTCCCCAGACTCCGAACCCCCCGTGCCCCTGCCAATCGAATCCGATTGGGCGCCGATAATGGAGTTCACCGCCGCAGACATCTTTCAGCATTCGCCTTTTGGCGACATCCTGAATTCTCTTAAGTCTCTCTCTTTATCAGGAGAGCCCTGGCCGGACTACGGTCAGCGAGGATGGGATACGGACGATGAAGAAATTCAAAGCCCACCCACCACCCACTTGGTAGCCACTGTCGACAATTTAAACGACGTGCTCAACTTCGACTCCGGAGACATCGACAGCATGGATGACGATGCAGGAGATACCGATGAACCAACGCCCATAGGGCATTGGAAAGCCACCTCATCTCACGATGTGTACATGGTGGATACCCCTAAAGTAAGCGACAACGAGGAAAAAGGGGATGGGATGGGAGATCGACCCCCCCAAAAACAATCAAAGCGTCAGCGTAAACGCCGACCCAAGCCCCGCCTCGACAAAAACCCAGCCATAGAGCAGGACGAGCCGGTAGACGACGAACAGGCCTTAGAGCAACCGTCCGAATAGGGCAACACGGATAGAGAAACCGAACATCCGTCCTCCGGCGAAAACGGCATTCCGGACAACCTCACGCCGAATAAACCTATGGAGCAGAAGAATCTCCACGAGAGGCTCATTGCAACTGCACGCAGCCTAAAAAAGCAGAAGCGGAAGCTAAAAACAGCGGAAGATGCACTCCGGATTAGATGGAGCAAAGTAATCAATACCACAGATAAGTACGGCGACAGTGGACGCACTAAAAGCTATCCGAAAAGAAGGCTACTGCCTGAATTCGACGAAGAGGCCCTAGAGCCCTCGCATTCAAAAAATGAAAAAGCCACACGGTTGGATAGACGACCCCATAAAGCGGCAAGCGGCGCCGCACCTAAATCGGCATGCGACCCACTTAAGGATTCACATCATGGCCCAGTCAGGTCCATTTATGGGCCAAGAAAGCAAGCTCTCGTAAGCAACGCTATGAAGCCATCATCAGAATCCAGCACACCCAAATACAGGGGCGCCGCACACCCCCTATGTTTCACCGATGAGGTCCTGGACTATGAATTCCCAGAGGGATTCAAACCCGTAAACATAGAGGCATATGATGGAACAACAGACCCTGGAGTTTGGATCGAGGATTATATCCTCCACATACACATGGCTAGAGGAGATGATCTCCACGCCATAAAATATCTACCCCTTAAGCTTAAAGGGCCAACCCAGCATTGGCTTAAAAGCCTTCCCGAAAACTCAATTGGAAGCTGGGAAAAGCTCGAGGATGCTTTCCGAGCAAACTTTCAAGGGACCTATGTCCGCCCTCCAGATGCAGAGGATCTTAGTCACATAACTCAACAACCCGGAGAATCAGCTCGGCAGTTCTGGAATAGATTCCTCACTAAAAAGAATCAGATAGTCGACTGTCCGGACGCTGAAGCCTTAGCAGCTTTCAGGCATAACGTCCGAGATGAATGGCTCGCCAGACACCTCGGCTAAGAAAAACCAAGAACAATGGCCGCACTAACAAGCCTCATGACCCGCTTTTGTGCAGGGGAGGACAGCTGGTTGGCAAGGTGCAGCCCCAGCGACCCAAGTACATCTGAAACTAGGGATGGAAATGGAAAACCGCAACGCAACAAGGACCGTCGTTGGACTAAGGACAAAAGTCCGAAGAGCACGGCAGTCAATGCCGGATTCAAAGGCTCACGACAAAATCAGGAAAAATCGCCCCCCCAGGATAACAGGGACAATCCATCCAACCTAAATAAAATCCTGGACAGGATATGTCAGATACACAGTACTCCCGGGAAGCCTTCTAACCATACCCACAGAGACTGTTGGGTTTTCAAACAATCCAGCAGACTCAATGCCGAACACAAGGGGCTCGACACACCAAGCGAAGACGAGGACGAACCCCAAAAGCAGAGCACCAGGAAACAAAAGAACTTCCCACAAGAAGTAAAAACAGTGAACTCACTTCACATAACAAAACATGCGGCGCCCGTAAAGGTACGCACCACACGGCCCATCCCCAAAGGGTCCTGCCACTGGTTGTCAAAACCGATCATCTTCGATCAGCTAGATTATTCTAGGAATATCAAGAATGTAGGCTGGACTGCCTTGATACTCAATCCAATAATTGGCGGACTCCAGTTTTCAAATTTCCTTATGGACGGCGGCAGTGGACTAAACCTGATATATTAGGATATAATCCAGCACATGGGGATAAACCCAGCAAGAATCCGCCGCAGCAAAACCTCCTTTCAAGGGGTAATACCTGGTCCGGACACCCATTGTATGGGGTTTCTCCGACTCGAAGTCATATTCAGCTCTGCCGATAACCTCCGCCGCGAAAATCTGACCTTCCATATCGTCCCGTTCTCAAGTCGCTATCAAGCACTACTGGGACGCGAAGCTTTCGCTCGCTTTAACGCAATACCGCATTATGCATCTCTTACGCTTAGGATGCCGGGTCCATGAGGCATCATATCTATGAAGAGGAAGCACTAAAGTGCGCCTCCCCAAGCAGAGGACTGTGAACCGCTTCGACAGCCCAACAGCAAAATGGCCTCACCGGCCAAAAAACTTCGAAATAGGTCATTCAAGACCATGAACGCGGATAGACGAGTTTGGTGCAAAATCATCATTGATGCAGGCCTAGAAGCCATATACCCCCGCACTAGGGGCTCCACGCATATACAATAAGAGACAATAAAGCTCAATCTTATATATCTTACTTTATACTTTGCTTATTTTAAACTTTTTCGGCATGACCCGTTTTCAACTCAGTTCCTCTCTTTTACAGATGAACGTTGTGCGGCGCCCGTCCAGGATACGGCACAACGGAGACACAGGCGCAGACGTGCAGTAGGGACCCATCCTAAAGGATTCTTTTTAGATTAAGACCCTGCGTAAACCTTTTTTACTGTCTCTTGTTGCTACACATCCCCTGGTTTTTTCTTTCTGATATAACAAAGGAGGAGGCTGGCGTCTTGGCATGTGGCCACGTCAGAATTTTTGCACGTACCTGAACACTAGGGGCTTTTTTAATAAAGAATGTTGTTTCTCCCGCACTCATAAAGACCGAACACCTTAGGGAGTGTCCGGCGTCGCGAGTTTTGGCATTATATGCATCAGCTCCGAATCATGTCTTTGGTCAAATGTTGGGTTTCTCGGCTCCTGAGTTCGGCTACCTTACGTTCCGCTCTATCGGCTAAGGTAGCACCAGGAGAACTACTGTGATTGTGCCCCGGTTCGGCCGGGTGAGCACCTTAGTGCAGAAAGTCGAAAACTGACTGTCATGATGTAGCGTGAGACTGGTCAGCCACTCGATGACCTATCGGAATCTATCGGATTCCTCCGCTTTAACGAAGGGCCGCTTCCCGGTCAGGCACATACGCGCCCCGAACTCGGACGAGCGCAGTTGCAACCAAGGGGCTACCTAAATAGTCTCACTGTCAAACTCCTATGGCTAAGTGAAAGTGTTAAAGCATTATAGTCCGGTTGCCTGGCCCGCTGCGCTATCATTTCCTTTGTAGGACCAAGACGTTGGGTTAAGTGTGAAAATGCGTCTTCTGCGAGCACCCCCGCACTATGTGCGTGGGGGCTGAAGCCAACGACTGCCATCTTTCAGATTCTATATATATATATATAATATATATATATATATATATCTTAAAACGGCCGCACAGGAGGTGTTCCCAATACTTGGAGGCACAAGTATAAAAAAGGCCACTACTGTTTATCAAAATATTACTTTATAATTACATATGCTATCATAACATAGCATCTTTCGGGCACTGTGTCTCTATTACACGAGCGCCTTCAAGAACATCCTGAAAATAGTGCTCGGAGGGTACTAGGCTTTTGTCCGAATCTCGGGACGCAACAACGGTGGTCTCCATCTCTGCCCAGTATGTCTTAACACGGGCAAGAGCCATCCCAGTGCCCTCTATGCATGCTGACCTCTTCATTGCATTTATACGCGGCACCGCATCAAGGAATTGCTACACCAAGCTGAAATAACTCTTCGGCTCCGATCTCCCCGGCCACAGGTGACCCATGACGTACTTCATGGCGAGTCCAGACAACCTATTCAGTTCGGCCCATTGAGCCAAACAATCATCCACTGCCAGCGGACGCTCTGGATTGTGAAACTGCGATCAGAAAAGCTTTTCCACTTCGCGATCTTTCTGATCTCGAAAGTGTTCGGTCGCATCAGCAGCACTCGCTGCCAAGTCCAGATAGGTATCCTCCACACTCCACATCCGGTCCAACGGAGCAAACTTCGGATCACAAAATTTCCTTCGCAGCATAAAGGGCTTTCCAGCCGCAATCTGTTCGGCCTGACGCAGCTCCTCCTTCGCAGCTCTCATCGCAGAGCGCGCGTCCTTGGCATTGGCAACGGCCTTCTCTAAGTCCGTCTGTTTCGCCTGGTCTTCTTTTTCAAGAAGTCTGCAACGGTCTGTAGCGCTTTTAAACTTTTCGGCCATCTCGGCCATCTCTTCCTTGCTTCGGCAATGAGCAGCCTGTTCGTCTCTCAGCTCTTCAAGGGCTTTCCTAGTGGCCGCATCACTTTCGCTGGCTTGTTCTTTAACTCGGGCAAGTTCTGCCCTAAGACTCTCCACGGCGGCCGCACCATCTGCGTCAAGCACACACATCGTAAGACACAGGCATAAAACTGTTCTTACCTGATGTCGCCCGAGGAATTACATACCTTGAGCCTCATCAAGCCGCTTATTGACAAGCGTGATGTCGGCATCTGCCACGTCTAGTTGCCGCTTTAGTTCGGCAAAATCTTCAGTTCGGCTCGATTTCGGACACCCTGTCGCCTACATTCAAAGGCGACATCTTAGACCTGGGATTATGATCCTCCGCGTGCCATCATTTCTTAACGACGCGCAGAGTCTTAGGGGCTACTATCTACACAGGGCGCATCTTACTCATGCGCAACTGACAAAAGTATACATTATCTAATGTACCTCGAAACCCGTCAGTAAACTTTTGACGGCCTCATACAATCCGCTCTCTACGGATGAAATCCTTTCAATCACCGTGCCCATCAATGCACGGTGCTCCTCTGAGATAGAAGCTCGCCCCAGCAGAATCTTTAGCTCCTCCGGCCGAGCACCAGACGGTGCCGGGCTCGTCCCATGACCTCTTTCGAAGGCCGGACGCGGAGAACCTCGGGGGGCCGCATAGCCACCTTCTGCCCCTACCGGATTTGGAGAAACCCTCCGCAACGACACCTCAGGGTCGCCCGCCTCGCTAGGCGGCACGGCAGGGGGAGGCTTCCCGCTCTCCATCATCTCCGGAAGGAGATCCCCCGAAGACGAGCTCTACTGAGAAGGGCTGAGGTCCGAGCTACAATATAAAGGTTTGGTTAATCTTCTCGGATATAAATCAAGGACTTCCCTCTTCTCTCAAAAGGAAAATCTTTTCTCCAATTACGGCTCGCTGGAGGGCTGATCCCCTTGAGGGCGTAGTCTGGCCGAGGAACTCCCCGGCGTCGGACCCTCTGACGAGGATTTTCTCCCCCGTTTCGAGGCCATTGTTTCTGGGTCGTCAGAGGCGGCTCTCTTCTTCCCCTTAGGAGAGGAATTGTCGGTTCCTCCCTTCGGAGCAGCCTCCTTCGAGGAGGCCATAGCTTCCTTGTCCTCCCCCTCCAAAGGCATTATCTCCAGCATCCTGACCAGCACGGGATCCGGCCTGGTTTCAGGAAGGGGAGCCGGACAACAGATCAGCTTTGCCTTCGCTATCCACTCCTGTTTAAAAGGACGGCTCTTTTAGGGGCAAGTTTATGACAAATATATGGATAGAAGGTCCGAGCACAAGGTTGCTTACTTGAGTATCCGGGCAATTGCAGCTTAGGCCTGCGTCCTCGGTTAAATCCGGACACATCTCTTGTGATCCGAAGAACAGTCTATACATCTCCGCGGGCGTTGCGCCCATAAAGTTCTGGAGAGCTCACGGTCCCTCTGGATTAAACTCCCACAGGCGAAGGGGGCGACGTTTGCCGGGCAATATTCGGCGAATCAGCATGACCTGCGTCACCTTGACCAAGCTGTGGTCTCCTTCCAAGAGATCCTTAATTCGGCCCTGTAACAGGGGCACGTCTTTGGGCAAACCCCAATCCAACCCTCTGTTAACCCATGACGCTAGCCATGGTGGGGGACCCGAGCGAAAGGCACGAAGCGCCACCCACTTGGTGCTCCGGGAAGCGGTGATATAAAACCACTCTCGTTGCCACAAGCCTAGCTCCTCTTGAAAAGAGCCCTCGGGCCATGGAGCATCAGCATTTTTGCTTATAACAGCGCCTCCGCACTCTGCGTGCCGTCCCTTGATCATCTTCGGCTCCACTTTGAAAGTCTTGAGCCATAATCCGAAGTGAGGGGTAACACGGAGGAACGCTTCGCATACAACGATAAACGAGGAGATATGGAGGATGGACTCCGGAGCTAAGTCGTGGAATTCCAGCCCGTAATAAAACAGCAGTCCCCTCACAAAGGGGTCCATCGGGAAGCCTAACCCCCGAAGGAAGTGAGACACGAACACTACGCTCTCACCGGGCTGGGGACTGGGGATAGCCTGCCTTTGAGCAGGCAACCTGTGCGAAATTTCGGCGGTCAAGAACTTAGCCTCTCTCAACTTTAGCACATCCTCCTCCGTGACGGAGGAGGGAATCCATCGGCCTTGAAGGTCGGAACCGGACATTGTCGAAGGTTTGAGGCGCCCGGAATCTGGAGCCTAGGGTGTCGGAACTCAAGGCGACGGGCGAACTTGTTTTGGGATTGGTGAAAAGGAGTAAGGCCCTGGTCTCTTTATAAGAGGTTGAATACCAGGAGCCCTCCCCGTAACCGTTTGGGACTCGCCTTTAATCGAGAAAACATGCTAACGGGCACGATTGGGTTACCCACGTCCGTATTGATGAGAATCCCGTAAAAGGGGGGCACACGATCTCTGCTTTGACAAGACGTGCCAAGGAAACCGCCTCGCAAAACACGCTGAGGTGGAAAAGTGAAAACGTTCTCTATGGCAATATGTGGAAGCTTATTTTGCAGAGCCGTGCACTACTCTTGGTGTTTACAATCTTCTATAAAGGACTTGAAGGAGGTACCCGCCTTGCAATGCCAAAGACAATTTGCGCGCCGGACTCGTCGTCATTGAAGCCTGGTTCAGGGGCTACTGAGGGAGTCCTGGATTAGGGGGTGTTTGGGTAGCCGGACTATACCTTCAGCCGGACTCCTGGACTATGAAGATACAAGATTGAAGACTTCGTCCCGTGTCCGGATGGGACTTTCCTTGGCATGTAAGGCAAGCTTGGCGATGCGGATATTCAAGATCTCCTACCATTGTAACCGACTCTGTGTAACCCTAACCCTATCCGGTGTCTATATAAACCGGAGGGTTGTAGTCCATAGGCAATCAACTCCATATACAACAATCATACCATAGGCTAGCCTCTAGTGTTTAGCCTCCTTGATCTCGTGGTAGATCTACTCTTGTACTACCCATATCATCAATATTAATCAAGCAGGACATAGGGTTTTACCTCCATCAAGAGGGCCCGAACCTGGGTAAAACATCGTGTTCCCTGCCTCCTGTTACCATCCGGCCTAGACGCACCGTTCGGGACCCCCTAACCGAGATCCGCTGGTTTTGACACCGACAATGATGATGAACAATACAAGGAAGAACAGCCTCGCGAGGGTCTGTTCTTGGCTGGGGTGATGAATTGCTCGGAGGGGTTCAGTCACCTTTCTCTCTCTCTCTCTCTCTCTCTGCTCTCCTCTGACCGACCCTTCTAACGAGCCTCTTCCTTCCTACCTCTTTTTTGTCCTCCCTCCAGCTATGTGGGTGACTGGTCCTATTTATAGAGGCCCTGGTCCTCTCCCCAAATATTGAGCGGGAAGGGAGCCAACAATGGTGGGATAATTTGAAGGGGGACGACAAGTATCAGCTATCCTGACAAAAGTAGTCTTCGCCTGCGCAAAGCTCTGGTAATGATGCCGTCTTGGGCTCCACGGTGACCTCCGTCTCGTAGTCCTCCTGGTCTTGGTATCATTGCACCGAAATGGCAACCTTTGCCTGATGCCTCGGTACTCTGCGGCTGCGCTTGCCCCCCTTGCACCAAAGAGGAAAGGAGGACGCTACGCAGGCTGGCACCCGCCTGGCGCCCTGAGTTGTCATGGCTTGTGTCATGGGATCCTCGTGAGGTACCCCGCCTTGATCTCTCCGCCTCCTCATGAGCCAGCCTGACGACGCCGTGCCTGAGGAAGCTCCGCGTTGTCCGCCCCGCGAGGCTTGGCCCCTCGCGAGGGTCTTGGGTTTGTGTTGGTGAAGATGGGCCGTGCTGGTCCCCCCTCTGAGCCACGCCGCAGGCTGCAGGCAGGCAAGTCTGGGGACCCCCGTTCCCAGAACGCCGACAGTAGCCCCCGGGCCCAAGGCGTGCCCGGACTTGGCCGTGCAGGCAGGCGGAAGGGCAAGAGCGAAGCGCCGCGGGCCCTAACAGCCTGCGGCCTTGGGCGCCACGTGGCGGTTGATTGGAAGTGGGCGCCTCAGTAACCACGCGAGTTGATAAAGGAGTGGCATCCGCCTAGGCCCTGCTTCTTGCTTTCTCCGGTTGCTGCTCAGATCCCCTTTCTTGTGCCTCTCCTTCCTGCCTCCGAGATTTCTAGATCTGCTCTGACCGCGCGGCCTAGGGAGCCATGGCGCTTCGTCAGCCCCCGGCCGCAGCTTGGTACTCGTCTGCCCTGGACTCGCCGAACGTGTCGGAGGCGGGCCTTGCCCGGTTGCGCCGGATGGCGAAGGCGTGGGGCATCGACGGGGAGAAGGTGTTCAAGGCCGGCTCCGCCACCCCTGAGGGTCAAAGGAGCACCTTCTATCCGCTCTTCCTAAGTGCCATTGTTGCTGGCCTGGTGCCTCCCTTCTCCGAATTCTTCTTCTCTATCCTCCACCATTACAAGCTACAGGCTCTGCATCTCCATCCAAACTACGTCCTTCTCCTGGCAATATTTGCTTATTATTGCGAAGCACATGTTGGGGTGCAGCCCTCAGTGGCCTTGCTGCGCCACTACTTCTACCTCCGGCCCTCTCGTGGGACCGCTTCCGCGTGCGCGAGCTTCGTTGCGTCCGCCGGCGCCATTGCCATCTCGAACTCTGGGAAGAGGATTGAGGGCTTCAGGAGCAAGTGGATCTTGGTGGATGCCGGGCGCATCCACCCTCAGCTGATAAAATGTGGTTTGACACAAACTTTTGAGTGTTTTGGACCTTGCCTTGTTTGGATTTTGTCTGTTGTTTGCAAGTGCTCTAAAAATCAAATAAATCCTCCAACTCCTATACTTCATCTCCTTGCTCCAAACTCTTGAACCAATGATCATGCCATGTGTATAGAGAAATATAGTATTTTCTTACAAAAATAATTTGGCCAAAAAGTATTTTCAAAAATTAGTTTTCCAAAAACCCCTGAATTAAGATTTGTACTGCAAGTACTTAATTCAGGGAAGTAAAAATCTTTCCAGAAATATGTTTGACTCCTATTAGATATAGGATACCCAGAAACCACAAAAATATAATTTTAAAAGTTATTTTTCTATTTTATTTAAAAGCTTTTTCTTAAGGGCAGAAATGGTCTTTAATAGGGAAAAATTATTTTATTGTTTCAAAGATATTTGAGAAAAATTACGGAAACTCAGGGGGCATATATTTCCCATATATAAGAGTTTCAACACATGGTCATGTTCAAAATATTGGTCAAATCCCTCAAAAACCCTTTCTGGATATTTCAAGCTTTTGAAATATTTACAAAGGAAATATTCCCCAAAAATTGCAAGAAAATTCTAGCATGTCACATATTACATGTTGGATGATCTTGCCAAGTATCATGTCATGGAGAATAGTATAACCCCATGAAATCTCCCCAAAACCATTTCTGTCCATTTTGAAGTTTGAGCAACTTTACATTGCCAAACATGTCCAAATGTTCTCAAACCTTGTGAACATAGTCAAATGGTCTAATTATTCATCTAGACCAAATGGCACAAGCTGGAGAGAATGTTATCTTGCTCAAAGTGCCCCAAAACCCTTCCTGTTCAGAACCAAATTTGAACAACTCTACATTGGAAACTTTCTCCTTTTGATCTCAACTTTTGTGGACATGTTCATAACCTCAAATGATGACACTACACCAAGTGGTTCATCAAGGAGAATAGATTTGCATGACTAAATCTTGGTAAAGCCATTTCTGTTGATTTCTAGGGTTTACTAAAGTTACATTGGCTACTTTGCCCAAATGAGCTCAAACTTGGTGGAACATCCTACTTCTATGTGCCATTCCATCCTGTTAATTCTCATGTCAAGTGGAATTAATTTTCTTGCCCAAACCAGCATCAAACACCTTCTGCCATTTTACTAAAACCCCTGTTTTGACCTCTTCCACTCTTCTCCATGGCCTCCACTTTTACCACAGCCCCTCCTAGACCTCTTCTACCTCAAGTAGCAATGGCTGCATCTCAGATCAATAATTGAGGGGTGAAACCACCTATTTTACCCCTCTGGACAGCCCTTGCACCCCTCTTCCTCACCTCCCTCCTCACTCTAGTGGCCACCCAAGGCATCCAAGGCTTTCCCCATATTATTTACTCCTCCCTAGAGCTACCGGACATGCTTAGCCGTGCCCACTTTGCCAAAAAAATGGCATGCCGGCCATTTGCACGCTCTGGAGCACGCTACAGTGCGCTCCCGCACTGTAGCCGCCCCCTGCCAAGCACCTCCGGCCACCTCGGGCCTCCCTAGCGCGCCCGACGAGACGCCTCGGCGTCCGGGACATGGCAGCTGGTCGGCCCCTCCTCCCTCTCTCTCTATCCTGCCCCTGCTCGCACGCGCACCGGCCGCCCGAGAGCTCCAGTGAGAAAGCTCACACACGCGGTGCCCTTGGCCCCCCTGCTCTCTCTCTTCTCTTCCCTAGCTCTGGACCGAATCCAGGAACGCCCCAGACACACCGCGACAAGCTCCTATGACCCGTGGTGATGGCAACGAGCTCGCCGGCGCACGAGTCCTCGGTGGACCGTCGCCCGCCTATTTAAGGGTCTCCCCGAGCCCTCCTCTCCTCACCACTCGCCCTCTCTCCCTCCCAAAGACCCACGGGACGAAGCGAAACCTCTCCCCGAGCCCTCCATCCACCTCCAAGGCCGAAGTGGAGCCGCCGTCCATCGCCTAAATTCAGCCGAGCCCGAGCTCTTCTCCCACTCCTCTCTCCACCAGTAGGCTCCCCTGAGCAAGGCGGAGCTCCCACGCTCTTTCCCTCGTCCGAGGACGCACCGTAGCCCCATGCCCAATCTCGCCCGACGCCACCGTCCGCCGGCATCCAAGCCGCCGTCGCCTCGACCATCCCCGGCAGCCATGGCATACACGAATGGATGCGGCGCTCGACGCCGAGCTCATCCATAGCCAGGGCGTCGCCGGAGGTGCTCCGTAGCGCCGGCAGTCGCCATCGGGGCCCTCTGCTCCATCGGCCAGGCAAGCGCACGGGAGGAAGAGGAAGATGAAGGCCCTGCAGGCGGGCCCCGCTCGTCAGTGGCCCAGCCACCGGGCCACGCTGGCAAGTGGAGGCGGGTTCGCCCCCTCTCGCGTCCCCGCGTTGAAGGCGCACTTCACGTGGGCGCCTTCGACGTCGCCTCGGTCACCCCGTGCGGCCATTCAGCTGGGCCGGCCCACGGCCTATCTGCCGCCCAGTGCGCAGGATAAGGTTAAAACCTTATTTCCTTTTTCTTTTTCCAGTCAACTTCAAAAATCCATAAACAATTCAAATTAACTCCAAATTTGATGATTCAAATTTCTAGTAGTTTCTAAATTCATTCCCTACCACATGGTGCTACTTGCACATTTTTATAGAAATATTTCTTTCACAAATATTTAGCAAATCCTAGTTTGCCATTTCTTTGATAAACTTCAGAAAATCACAGAGAGCCCATTTTTGATCCAAATTCCATGATTCAAAATCCTAGATGTCTATAAGTTCAAAACTTAGTTTTTGAACATTTTTACTAATACTTTCTGTATCACCTCAAATAATGGTCTATTTTTTCATATTTGTCAACTTTGCAAATTCATAGGAAAATCATTTCAACTCCAAATCCAGTGAAACCAATTCCTAGACGCTTCTAAAATCATCCTTTGTTAAATGGGTGCCTTTGCTCATTTTTCAAAAATATGTTTTTGTACACCTCTTGCAATTCCATAAACCCCTTGATTCCATCATATCAAAATGTTTAGAAATACCCATTGATCCACTTCCAATGAAATCACTTTAGTCATTCCTCATATGACCATAGGTATCCAATAAAAGTCAACTTCATCTTTTTTAGAGCACTTTTATTTCTGCCTTGTTGTGTTGCTTATTATGGTTGCTTTCAACGATAGTTGACGAAGTAGACGAAATGCTCGGAGTTGGACCAGAGATATTTGAAGACCTCGAAGACTTTGTTAAAACAGGCAAGCAACCCTTTGACCATGATGAACCATTTTACATCATGATAGCATTTTCGTTGCTTCGCTGAGTGCATGATTTGCCTTGAATGGCAACCTTGCTAGGCTTGCCTCCGTTGCATACTCCATTGATACTTTCATTGTTCATGACTCTACCCTTGCTTAGAGTTGTGTTGGTGGGTTGTAGAAATATGCTATAGTAGATGGCTACGCAAAGTGGGTCAGGGTTATGCATGGAAAGAAACAAGTATGGGTTGACATACTTGCAAACAGCCCAGTGGGTGCCACTAATGCCCCTGGGAGATGTGGATGAACTAAGTCACTACTTGTTGGAGAGGTAGTGTACCGAGGCTCGATAAAAGTGTTGTTTACAGAGACGGATTAGATTTAAGATTTGTCGACTGTCCCAACCTTACATGCGCAACCACTCTACCCTTATATGGGAAAGGGCATTATTGATTACCTAGGCCGATACTAGCTTGGAACCCACATTACTAGTGACGGGAGAGTTGTTGGTGCGCTCTCTCGGGACGGGGTCGTGCCAGGTAGGCCGGCCATGACTATTTTCACAGGGCACCGGATACACCGTTGTGTACCCTCTTGGATGTTACGATCTCGAGTGAGTCTCATATGATGTACATCGTGAGGATATGGAACAACGAGTGGACTCCTTGTTAGTGTCGTCTAGGGAAAGATAGTGATCGGGTGCTTACCCCGGGTACTTGAGGTACCGCGGGTCGTGGATGACACGGAAGTTCCCTAGATCTTGTGGGTAAAGTGTGCAACCTCTGCAGAGTGTAAAACTATTCGAATAGCCATGTCCATGGTCAAGGATAGTTGGGGTGTGCTGCTTAGACTACGTCCATAGGTTTCTGACAAACAACATGGTTTGGTAAATCTGTTGACGTGATTCATGAGGAAGTCACGATGAGCTTGAGTATGAGTTGTTCACAACTCTATCCCGATGTTGATGTATGTAACCTCCTGATACTTGTTGCAGACGCATTCATATCCTTGATAAATGTTGATCATACTTGCATGAGAAAAACTAGCTTTCTGCAAAAATGCCAAATTAGCAGTAGTGCCTTGCATAATTATTCTGTTATCACCCTTGGGTTGCTTGCGAGTACATTCAAAGTACTCATTGGCTTGCCACTGGTTATTTTATTGGCCAGGCATGAAAGAGCACGATATGAAGAAGAGTACTTCGGTGACGAGCATGCGAGCTAGGACACTTCCCAGTCAGAATGCCTGTAGGGTTAAGGCAGATGGCATGGGTCCAAGTTATCGACGAAGATTTCCGCTACAATGTTATACTCAAGACTTGACCATAATGGTCCTACTTGTGTAATACGGTATGTATGGATGTAAGACTCTTGTTATTCAGCTTCTGTGTGTTCCGTGAGCATTGATCTCTGGGATCACTGTACACGTGCATTCGGTGATCACGACTTATGAGTCGGGGTCCCCACAGAGCTGGTATCAGAGCCATCCTGACTGTAGGAAGCCTTAGTTAGCATGGTCGTTAGTTAGGGTAAAACTATTTCCAAAACTATTACTAGTTTTCAAAACTATCTATACTTCTCTTCCCTTCTCAGTTTTTTTTGAAAACTAAGGTATACTTTCCCTATCGATCTCTTCCCTTCAAAACTATTGCAAACGGTAGCTAGCACCCTCAAGCCCCTGACCACGGGATTCCTTGTAATCCTCGTGGGTAGCCTAGAAGGATTACATCTTGCCAAACACTCACCCACCTCTTCTAAACACAAGATTGGCAACACCACAGCATGACGATGCCAACAGAAGATGCGCCTTTGAAGAATGAGGACAGGAAGACCCAGAGGACGGTGGCACCTTTGAATTTGCCCAGGATGATGCAACGTTAGCCTATGATGATCATGGCATAGGATATGCAAGATCATGATATACATCGCTAATAGAGTAACCCTGTCACTACCGTTGTTGTATCGGCAACCACCGGTGGATGAGAACCTCGCCAATTGGTCCGCCTCACTATAGTGAGCAGGAAAACGGTTCTCTTCATCCCCCGCTCTTGGTGTCGATGTGGTCATCAACGTAACCGACATGTTGGATCTCTACTATGCCTTGTTAATGTCATTGCATAAAGGATTACCTACCTGGTACCATCGACGCCTTAGAAGACAAAACGGAATCGTCATGAATAAGAAGACAACAGAAGACCGAGTCAATGCCTGCTACGAGGAGCCACCTTCACCCCATCACTTCAACAGGCAAGAAGTTGTTGAAGAATCTTCAGGCTCAACCTGGATCGTTTCATCAAACAACTACAAGAGACATAGCAACACCTGAGGAAAACTCAGAAGACTGCATGAGGCTCAAGGCATGATTACTGAGTCCAAGAACCCCTACGGTAGGATGAGTCGTGTACCCCCTATGCGCAGTCGAGTTCGTATGATGGTTTGAATAGAACCATGATTGTGTGTTGCTTGTTTTTATTTGTTTGTGTTTTGATATAGGTCGCACTTTTGCCCTAGGCAACAAGTATGCGACTATATCACCTTCCTTACCTTCTTTCTTTTGTTTGGCCCTTTTTGCCACCCGTTGTTTGCACCTGCACTATAGACCCCCCCTTTAGGCATCCCCCTTTATGCTACTTATCCCTCTCATCTCTCTCCTCAACTGAAGGCCAGCATGACAGGATACACCAACGATTCTACCTCAATGACCAACTAGCACTGAAGAACTTTTTACAGCCTCCTCGACCAAGTAAAACCCTGTAGAGTTATGTTTAACCCCCAGACTAGAAACCCATTCGTAGAACCTTCGAGACTTCACAAGATACCCTAGCTCAAGTTCTTAACCATGTGCTTAACCCACATAATTGCAAGAGAACCTGTTAAGCCTTCGTAACCTTGCTTATCACTGGGTTCATTATGGAACTAGTGGACATAGTGAACGAGCACATTATCACCCTAATATAGCACAAGAACTGACGATGCCATAAGGAAGTCCAATTTGAGGATACAGGAATAGAGGACTAGATAGAACGATTGGCATCTCAGAAACTATGCTCAAGGATGGGATGATAAACACTCACTCGCACACTAGAGTCCTTGAAACCCTTACGCCCTACCAAGCCACAACATGGTCGGATCCTAACCTTGGGCTTTGGATCTAGATCAATAAGATCTTGGCCAATACTCCACCGTGACCACCACCAATGCCTCAGCCCACTTTACGTACCCCATAGACTTCATGGAGTGCTTGGACAAGTTAGTTGTCATCTTTCATTGATGACATACTTGTCTACCCGAAGACGGAAGAAGAATCGTTGAGCTGGTCAAGGAACATCTGAAGATCGTCATGTCTAGGAGGAAGAACTACACCAACCACCATCTTCAAGAAGTATACCTCCGCATCAAAGACCAGGCATATCTGCAAACCACTTCTCTCAAAGGAACCAAGCATTTCCATGTCAAAGGGAAGCTCACACCAAGATTTATCGGCCCTCTCCAAGATCACTTCAAGACAAAGAATAAACGGCTACCAGCTAGAGTTATCACCTGAGTTACCCATTATGCACAACGTTTTCCACGCATCACACTCCGGAAACGTTCCCAACTTCCTAACTAGCCTGGTCTCTACAAGGACATCGATCATGAGCCATCGACCTCTAGCCCAATATGACCTACGCGAGAGATCCCAATTGCAATCTGGATCAAGCAGGACGACAAACACGAAGCCATGCCATCGAGTACTTCAAAGTTCAATGGAGCACCAAACGAAAGCAGAAGCAGTACGAGGACGTGAAGACTACCCCAAATCCAAGTTTCCGTATTCCTTCCCGCGCCTAGTCTGGGAATCTCGGGGACGAGATTCTTGTAAGGGGGGTAGGTCTGTCACACCCTGATTTTCATGCCACAACACTTAAGCTAATAAATCATGATAAAATGTGGTTTGACAAAAACTTTTGAGTATTTTGGACCTTGCCTTGTTTGGATTTTGTCTGTTGTTTGCAAGTGCTCTAAAAATCAAATAAATCCTCCAACTCCTATACTTCATCTCCTTGCTCCAAACTCTTGAACAATGATCATGCCATGTGTATAGAGAAATATAGTATTTTCTTACAAAAATAATTTGGCCAAAAAGTATTTTCAAAAAATAGTTTTCCAAAAACCCCTAATTAAGATTTGTACTGCAAGTACTTAATTCAGGGCAGTAAAAATCTTTCCAAAAATATGTTTGACTCCTATTAGATATAGGATACCCAGAAACCACAAAAATATAATTTTAAAAGTTATTTTCCTATTTTATTTAACAGCTTTTTCTTAAGGCCAAAAATGGTCTTTAATAGGGAAAAATTATTTTATTGTTTCAAAGATATTTGAGAAAAATTAGGGAAACTCAGGGGGCATATATTTCCCATATATAAGAGTTTCAACACATGGTCATGTTCAAAATATTGGTCAAATCCCTCATAAACTCTTTCTGGATATTTCAAGCTTTTGAAATATTTACAAAGGAAATATTCCCCAAAAATTCCAAGAAAATTCTAGCATGTCACATATGACATGTTTGATGATCTTGCCAAGTATCATGTCATGGAGAATAGTATAACTCCATGAAATCTCCCCTAAACCATTTCTGTCCATTTTGAAGTTTGAGCAACTTTACATTGCCAAACATGTCCAAATGTTCTCAAACCTTGTGAACATGCTCAAATGGTCTAAGTATTCATCTAGACCAAATGGCACAAGTTGGAGAGAATGTTATCTTGCTCAAAGTGCCCCAAAACCCTTCCTGTTCAGAACCAAATTTGAACAACTCTACATTGGAAACTTTCTCCTTTTGATCTCAACTTTTGTGGACATGTTCATACCCTCAAATGATGACACTACACCAAGTGGTGCATCATGGAGAATAGATTTGCATGACTAAATCTTGGTAAATCCATTTCTGTTGATTTCTAGGGTTTACTAAAGTTACATTGGCTACTTTGCCCAAATGAGCTCAAACTTGGTGGAACATCCTATTTCTATGTGCCATTCCATCCTGTTAATTCTCATGTCAAGTGGAATTAATTTTCTTGCCCAAACCAGCATCAAACACCTTCTGCCATTTTACTAAAACCCCTGTTTTGACCTCTTCCACTCTTCTCCATGGCCTCCACTTTTTTCCACAGCCCCTCCTAGACCTCTTCTACCTCCAGTAGCAATGGCTGCATCTCAGATCAATAATTGAGGGGTGAAACCACCTATTTTACCCCTCTGGACAGCCCTTGCACCCCTCTTCCTCACTTCCCTCCTTACTCCAGTGGCCACCCAAGGCATCCAAGGCTTTCCCCATATTATTTACTCCTCCCTAGAGCTACCGGACATGCTTAGCCGTGCCCACTTTGCCAAAAAATGGCATGCCGGCCATTTGCACGCTCTGGAGCGCGCTACAGTGTGCTCCCGCACTGTAGCCGCCCCCTGCCAAGCACCTCCGGCCACCTCGGGCCTCCCAAGCGCGCCCGACGACACGGCAGCTGGTCGTCCCCCTCCTCCCTCTCTCTCTCCTACCCCTGCTCGCACGCGCACCGGCCGCCCGAGAGCTCCAGTGAGCAAGCTCACACACGCGGTGCCTTGGCCCCCCTGCTCTCTCTTCTCTCCCCTAGCTCTGGACCGAATCCAGGAACGCCCCAGACACACCGCGACGAGCTCCTATGACCCGTGGTGACGACAACGAGCTCGCTAGCGCACGAGTCCTCGGTGGACCGTCGCCCGCCTATTTAAGGGTCTCCCCGAGCCCTCCTGTCCTCACCACTCGCCCTCTCTCCCTCCCAAAGACCCACGGGACGAAGCCAAACCTCTCCCCGAGCCCTCCATCCACCTCCAAGGCCGGAGGCGAGCCGCCGTGCATCGCCTAAATTCAGCCGAGCCCAAGCTCTTCTCCCTCTCCTCTCTCCACCAGTAGGCTCCCCTGAGCAAGGCGGAGCTCCCACGCTCTTTTCCTCGTCCGAGGATGCACCGTAGCCCCATGCCCAATCTCGCCCGGCGCCACCGTCCGCCGGCATCCAAGCCGCCGTCGCCTCGACCATCCCCGGCAGCCATGGCATACACGAATGGATGCGGCGCTCGACGCCGAGTTCATCCATAGCCAGGGCGTCGCCGGAGGTGCTCCTTAGCGCCGGCAGTCGCCATCGGGGCTCTCTGCTCCCTCGGCCAGGCAAGCGCGGGGGAGGAAGAGGAAGACGAAGACCCTGCAGGCGGGCCCCGCTCGTCAGTGGCCCAGCCACCGGGCCACGCTGGCAAGTGGAAGCGAGTTCGCCCCCTCTCGCGTCCCCGCGGTGAAGGCGCACTTCGCATGGGCGCCTTCGACGTCGCCTCGGTCACCCCGTGCGGCCATTCAGCTGGGCCGGCCCATGGCCTATCTGCCGCCCAGTGCGCAGGATAAGGTTAAAATCTTATTTCGTTTTTCTTTTTCCAGTCAACTTCAAAAATCCATAAACAATTCAAATTAACTCCAAATTTGATGATTCAAATTTCTAGTAGTTTCTAAATTCATTCCCTACCACATGGTGCTACTTGCACATTTTTATAGAAATATTTCTTTCACAAATATTTAGCAAATCTTATTTTTTCCATTTCTTTGATAAACTTTAGAAAATCACAGAGAGCCCATTTTTGATCCAAATTCCATGATTCAAAATCCTAGATGTCTATAAGTTCAAAACTTAGTTTTTGAACATTTTTACTAATACTTTCTGTATCACCTCAAATAATGGTCTATTTCTTCATATTTGTCAACTTTGCAAATTCATAGGAAAACCATTTCAACTACAAATCCAGTGAAACCAATTCCTAGATGCTTCTAAAATCATCCTTTGTTAAATGGGTGCCTTTGCTCATTTTTCAAAAATATGTTTCTGTACACTTCTTGCAATTCCATAAACCCCTTGATTCCATCATATCAAAATGTTTAGAAATACCCATTGACCCACTTCCAATGAAATCACTTTGGTCATTCCTCATATGATCATAGGTATCCAATAAAAGTCAACTTCATCTTCTTTAGAGCACTTTTATTTCTGCCTTGTTGTGTTGCTTATTATGGTTGCTTTCAACGATAGTTGACGAGTAGACGAAATGCTCGGAGTTGGACCAGAGATATTTGAAGACCTCGAAGACTTTGTTAAAACAGGCAAGCAACCCTTTGACCATGATGAACCATTTTACATCATGATAGCATTTTCGTTGCTTCACTGAGTGCATGATTTGCCTTGAATGGCAACCTTGCTAGGCTTGCCTCCGTTGCATACTCCATTGATACTTGCATTGTTCATGACTCTACCCTTGCTTAGAGTTGTGTTGGTGGGTTGTAGAAATATGCTATAGTAGATGGCTACGCAAAGTGGGCCAGGGTTATGCATGGAAAGAAACAAGTATGGGTTGACATACTTGCAAACAGCCCAGTGGGTGCCACTAATGCCCCTGGGAGATGATGATGAACTAGGTCACTACTTGGTGGAGAGGTAGTTTACCGAGGCTCGATAAAAGTGTTGTTTACAGAGACGGATTAGATTTAAGATTTGTCGACTGTCCCAACCTTACATGCGCAACCACTCTACCCTTATATGGGAAAGGGCATTATTGATTACCAAGGCCGATACTAGCTTGGAGCCCGCATTACTAGTGACGGGAGAGTTGTTGGTGCGCTCTCTCGGGACAGGGTCGTGCCAAGTAGGGCGGCCATGACTATTTTCACAGGGCACCGGATACACCATTGTTTCCCCTCTCAGATGTTACGATCTCGAGTGAGTCTCGTGTGATGTACATCGTGAGGATACAAAACAATGAGTGGACTCCTTGTTAGTGTCGTCTAGGGAAAGATAGTGATCGGGTGCTTACCCCGGGTACTTGAGGTACCGCGGGTCGTGGATGACACGCAAGTTCCCAGATCTTGTGGGTAAAGTGTGCAACCTCTGCAGAGTGTAAAACTATTCGAATAGCCGTGTCCACGGTCAAGGACAGTTGGGTGGTGTTGCTTAGACTACATCCATAGGTTTCTGACAAACAACACGGTTCGGTAAATCTGTTGACGTCATTCGTGAGGAAGTCACGATGAGCTTGAGTATGAGTTGTTCACAACTCTATCCCGATGTTGATGTCTGTAACCTCCTGATACTTGTTGCAGACGCATTCATATCCTTGATAAATGTTGATCATACTTGCATGAGAAAAACTAGCTTTCCGCAAAAATGCCAAATTAGCAGTAGTGCCTTGCATAATTATTCTGTTATCACCCTTGGGTTGCTTGCGAGTACATTCAAAGTACTCATTGGCTTGCCACTGGTTATTTTATTGGCCAGGCATGAAAGAGCATGATATGAAGAAGAGTACTTCAGTGACGAGCATGCGAGCTAGGACGCTTCCTAGTCAGAATGCCTGTAGGGTTAAGGCAGATGGCATGGGTCCTAGTTATCGACGAAGATTTCCGCTGCAATGTTATACTCAAGACTTGACCATAATGGTCCTACTTGTGTAATACGGTATGTATGGATGTAAGACTCTTGTTATTCAGCTTCTGTGTGTTCCGTGAGCATTGATCTCTGGGATCACTATACACGTGCATTCGGTGATCACGAATTATGAGTCGGGGTCCCCACACCGGGCCTTCATCACCAAGCCGGAGCAAGGCGCCGCCGACCCCGCTGCTCCGTGAGGCGAACCCGCTCCGCGCTGCTCCCCCGCCGCCAAGTGACTCCGTCGTGGCTCCTGTCCTCCTTTTAATTCCTGCACACGTATCATGCCTGGGGGAGGCGTTTAAACTTGCGTTTGGCATTGAAATAACAGTGTGGACTGTAATATTTGCTTTTGAATTCCTTGAAAATTAGCGCTTTTCCTTCCTACTTGCTTATGTTCTACGCCGGCAAAGCCCGGCCCCGCGCGTACCTCACCCAGCAATAGTCCCGACCGGAAACTAGGACGGGACCAAGGAGTGAGGGGCTACGTGACAAGTTAGGCTCCTGAGTCACGATGCTCAGGAGTCCCCCTTGGCGCACGAACAGCAAGTAGGGAGGTGTGATGTGGGTGGATCCACCGTTCTACGTCTGCAGAGCCCGGCCGCGCGCGTGCCTCACCCAGCGATGGTCCCGACCGGAAACCAAGACGGGGCCACGGAGTAAGGGGCTACGTGACCAGTTAGGCTCCTGAGTCGCGATGCTGAAGAGTCCCCCTTGATGCTCAAATGGCCTTCGTACCTTGGCTCCTCTCGGGGAGAGACGCGCGATGAACCAGGCCCGGGGGGACCTGGCCGGGCGGCGTGCATCCGGGTGTGACCCAGGCGCAGCCCCCGTGCCCAGCCCCCTCGCGCGGCACTCCCGAGGGGAGGCGTTACGATGAGGCTAGACACTGAGCTCTGGGCTCCCTGAGGTTGATGCGGCCCGGGGGCCACCCTTAGTTGTTTATCACCAGCGCGGAGCATAGTGCTACCGTATGTGTACGGGCATAGCCGCTCCTCGGCAGTGTTGTCAGCTAGCGCGGAGCATGGTGCTTCCACTGGTACGTGGGAGGGGCCCCCCTCTGGGAGGATCCCCCGGGGCGTGTACAGCCCCACCCTGACACGTGGCTGGCATGGTAGGGCCTGGTGAGGTGTATCTGGGCACCCGTGAGCCAGCGCGGGACTCACGGGGCCCTACCTCTAGGAGGGTTGCGCCTGGCACTGGGCCTTATCTTGTGATGTGTCCCTGCAAATTTGGTTAGATGTCGGCACTCTACGTCCTCAGGTCCCGGGCCTTGAGCTGGTCTCAGCCGTCGCTGGTATGCCAGGTCGCGATGCCATGGACAAGGCCAGAGGGTGAGGGCTGGAGAGCCAGTAAGAGCCCTGAGTCGCGATGCTCAGGTGACCCCCCTTTAACGTGCAAGTGGTCGGCATGGAGGAGAAGAGGTGCCATGGACCGGCATCAAATAATAAAGCATGGTGGGTCTAACGCATGATCAGAAATAAACGCAAATGGGATACATGCCACTAGGCCTGGCCCGAGCGGCTTGGGGATCATGCAGCCTGAGGGGCGCCCCCAACAAGGTAAGCTAACAACATGGAATAAAGGGATACACGCCGCAGGGACGGACCCACGCAGCCTGGGAATAATGCAGCTCTGGGGGCGCTCCCAGCTGGAAGTAAAACTCGAAAGATGTCACCTGATGATGTTGAGGACGAAGGGGTGTTGGTGTAGAAGGCTCGGGAGGCTGCGGGAGCCGATCCTCACGAGCCCCCAGGCCCAGGGGCCTCGGGAGGCTCCGGAGGCGCTGGCGGCTCCTCGCGGGCCATCTCCATCTCTGCCAGTGCTGCGGAACGCCTGGCCTCTCGTGCCTCCGTGATGCCCCTAATGAGGCGCTGGTACGCGTCAGCCGCGTTCGGCAAGCCGTAAGGCATGCGAACGTAGCTGTGGGGTGGACCTCCGCACCGCCCCACTCGCGAGGGCCAGAGGCGCTCCAGAGAGACGACTCGGTTGAGCCTTGGTATGTCGATGCAAACGCGCAGCCCACCATCCTCGCCTGGATGGGGGGCCACTGCTGGTAGGCGGCGGGCGCCTCTCATGACTCTTGACTCCTGTAGCTCCTGAATGGCCTTGCTGACGAACTCCTGTGGGTCTGGATCTCGTTGCCTTGCTCCTTCTTGAGGGAAACGTGCTTCAAAACACGCCTCCATGTGGTGCCCAAGCGCCTCCCTCATGACCCTAGCTAGGTCGGTGGCCCTCCAGGGGAGAGCCCCCGAGCCCTGCCTGGGGAGGGTGCCGGGCGCGCTTTCCTATGCGATGGAAGGAGGCTCCCCCTGGGCAGGCGCGGGCCCTGAGGGGCCTGCCTCCTGAGGGGCCGGGCCGGACGATGTCTTCTTCTTCTTGGGGGCGGTCTCGGGAAGCCTCCTGCTTCCACGATCCGGGTCTTCCAGTGATGCGGCCTGAAAGGCTCGTTCCAGGGAACACACCGCGTCCTTCTCTTCACATGGCACCGTGATGACTCCGCCACTTCCTGGCATCTTGAGGACGTTGTAGCCATGGTGAGTCACGACCATGAACTTGGCCAGCGCCGGGTACCCAAGGATGGCGTTGTACGGCAGGCGAATGTGAGCGACGTCGAAGTCGATGATCTCGGTGCGGTAGTTGTCGGGTGCCCCGAAGGTGACAGGGAGGCGGACCTGCCCAATCGGGACCGTGGAGTCGTCGGTGATACCGGAGAAGGGCTTGGTTGGCTGAAGCTGGCTATAGGGCACTTGGAGGTTGTTGAACGTCTCCACGGACAGGACTTTGAGCCCTGCCCCGCCATCGATGAGGGTCTTGGTGACCACCACGTTGCTGATGATTGGGGAACAAAGCATCGGGAGGACTCCGGCTGTTGCCGCACACTTGAGCTGATCTGCTGAGCTGAACGTGATGGCGCACGCCAACCACCTGAGAGGGCGTGTGGCTTCAAGTCTGGGGAGTACTGCGTTCACTTCGCGGATGAACTGCTTGAAGATGCGCTGAGAGGCTGGGGCTTGAGCTCCGCCCAGGATGCAGGCGATCGCGCGCGGCTCCTGGAAGCCCCTAGCCTCCTCGTCCTGATGGCAGTCCTCATTTCTCCTTGGCTACGGCGGCAGCGGTGGGAGGCCTGCGTTGCCTAGCGGGCGATCCTCGCGAGGCTGATCCCTCTAGTCTCCCTCGCGAGGCTGATCCCTCCATCCTCTCTCGCGAGGCGGGTCTTGCCAGCGATCCTCGCGAGGTTGGTCGCGCCACCCTTGGCGCGGCCCATGGTTTTCCCAGCATCCTGCATTTCTTCCTCCTCCCCGACCGTAGCCCCGGTCACCGCGGTCGGGGCGTCGGCCGATCCTTCCTTCACGCACGGCTCGGAGTTCTTGGCATTTGTTGGTGTTGTGGGTGTGGTGGTCGTGGTACACGCAGTACCGGCTGCCCTTGGGAGGTTCGGGCTGATCTCTGCCCCGCTTGGTGTCGGGTTCTGTCGCGAGCACTGCAGCCCCCTTGCGCTTCACACCCTTGGCCTTTAGCTTCTTCTCTTCTGGGTCTGCGGCAGGCAGCTCGAGGAGGGAGAGACGCCCCTCCTCAGCCCTGGCGCACTTGTTTGCCAAGTTGAACAGCTCCAAGGAAGTGCACAGGTCTTCATGCAACGCCAGCTCCTCCTTCATCTTGACGTCGCGCACGCCGTTGGAGAAAGCTGAGATGATGGCCTCCTCAGTCACCTTGGGGATCTTGAGGCGTGCGTTGTTGAAGCGCTGGATGTACTTCTGCAGGGTTTCCCCGGGTTGTTGCTTGATGCGGCGCATGTCTCTCACGGCGGGTGGCCGATCACGAGTACCTTGGAAGTTGGCGATGAAGCGGGTGTGCATCTCTTCCCAGGAGGAGATTGTGCTTGGAGCCAGGTTCAGGAGCCAGGTGCGGGCCCCGTCCTTGAGCGCCATGGGAAACCAGTTCGCCATGACCTTCTCATCTCCGTTGGCAGCTTCGATGCCCAGCTCGTAGAGCTGGAGGAACTCCGCAGGGTCGGTCGTGCCGTCGTAGCGAGGAGGCAGGTCTGGTTTGAACTTGCCGGGCCACGCGACGCTGCGTAGTTCGGTGGTGTAGGCGCGGCAGCCTGCTGTGGCCACAGGAGGCCTTGGGTGACGGAGAGCCTGGTCTTGCATGTCCCCACGCGCTGGAGCAGGGGGATGGTTGCGACGTGCTGGAGCAGGGAGCGCTCGGGCAGCTTCTGGCGGGCAAGGGACTTCTTGGCAGCTCTGTTCTTGCTGCGGTGGCGCCTGACGGAGCGGGTTCCGCCCAGGGGCCATGCGCCTTGGAGCCATGGTGTCTTCTTGAGGAGGAGGTGGCCGGGGCACCACCGGAGCCTCTTCGCCCGCGCGGGGCGGGGTGCGGTGCAGCGGAACAGACGGCGCGAAAGAGCCCCCTAAAGCGCGGACGAGCTCGGCGACGCGGTCGAGCCATTCCTCGTAGACGTCGTCAACGGGACGGTAGCGCAGGAGCTCGTTTGCCGCGATGAGTGCAGCCCGAGCCTCCATGCGTGCGCGGAGCGCGCGGGACGACGATCCAGCTGGCGCGAGCGAGGGAGGTGCGGTGCCGCCGTCTTGCCGCACAGACGGATGCTAGGACGATGCTTGCCGCTCGTCCCCCGCCAGGCCGGTGGCGGCGTTGACGGTAGGTGACGGGGAATGGCGTGGATGCCCGCCGAGAGGGGCCGTCTGGGCGACGCGGGAAGCGAGTGCGGCCCGGCCCTCGGCGCAGGCCCGACGAGCGTCAGACATGGGCGTGACGGTCGGAGGAGAACGGGGCAGTGGAAGACGAATTCCGGTGCACCCCTACCTGGCGCGCCAAATGTTGGATTTCGGGTTCCGGCAGACCCTTGAGGTTCGAACACTGGGGTGCGCACGGAGATTTCACTTCCTACCTACCTGCACCCCTCCGCCATGCTTGGATCTAAACTAAGGAAAGATCAACACAAGAGACACAGGGTTTATACTGGTTCGCGCCACCGTTGTGGTGTAATACCCTACTCCAGTGTGTGGTGTGTGGATTGCCTCTTGGGCTTATGATGATGAACAATACAAGGAAGAACAGCCTTGCGAGGGTCTGTTCTTGGCTGGGGCGATGAACTTCTCGGAGGGGTTCAGTCACCTTTCTCTCTCTCTCTGCTCTCCTCTGACCGACCCTTCTAATGAGCCTCTTCCTTCCTACCTCGTTTTTGTCCTCCCTCCAGCTATGTGGGTGGCTGGTCCTATTTATAGAGGCCCTGGTCCTCTCCCCAAATATTGAGCGGGAAGGGAGCCAACAATGGCGGGCTAATTTGAAGGGGGACAACAAGTATCAGGTATCCTGACAAAAGTAGTCTTCGCCTGCGCAATGCTTTGGTGATGACGCCGTCTTGGGCTCCACGGTGACCTCCGTCTCATAGTCCTCCTGGTCTTGGTCTCATTGCACCGGAATGGCAACCTTTGCCTGATGCCTCGGTACTCCGCGGCTGCGCTTGCCCCCCTTGCACCAAAGTGGAAAGGAGGACGCTACGCGGGCTGACAACCGCCTGGCGCCCTGAGTTGTCATGGCTTGCGTCATGGGCTCCTCGTGAGGTACCCCGCCTTGATCTCTCCGCCTCCTCGTGAGCCAGCCTGACGAGGCCATGCCTGAGGAAGCTCCGCGTCGTCCGCCCCACGAGGCTTGGCCCCTCGCGAGGGTCTTGGGTTTGTGTTGGTGAAGATGGGCCGTGCTGGGCCCCCCTTTGAGCCACGCCACAGGCCGTAGGCAGGCAAGTCTGGGGACCCCCGTTCCCAGAACACCGACACTGACATGTGGGACAATAGGCCGAAGCCTACGCAGGGCATTGTCAACTTGGTCAAGAAATGATTATGACATCCACCGCCATTGGATTTATATCCAACGACCCACATGCACCTTTAATCTCTCGTCTTCTTCCTCCAGCATCGCCGGGACCGCCTGGTCTGGCCTCCGGTGTCTAGCGGCTCTGCTTAGCACGCATCGCTGCGAAGTGCAACCCCACCGCCGGCGAGGCTATCCCTCCACCCCTCCACACCTCCTGTTATTCTCCATCGACTGCAGCCCAACGCCGCAACAGAACCAGTTATAACCCTTGTACTGCTCTCAATCCGTGACTCCACTGTCGTGTCTTCCCATCTCCGGGTTGTTCCCGTCCGGGGCTTCGCCGTCGTCCACCGCCTCGCGGCGCTCGGCGCGGCGTGGTCAACAAACGAGAGTCATTGGAAGAGGACTGTACGTGGAGAGCCTGTTGGCTGTGACCCATGAGGTCCATGGTCGCACGCAAGGAAAGTTCCTCCTTATTGAGCTGAATTTTTTTCCTCCCCCTGATAGCTGGGACCCACCGGCTGTATCTTCGCACGGAAGAAAGTGCCTCCTTGTTATGCGAAAAAAACTATTCCTCCCATTGACAGCTGGGAACCATCAAATTTGGTGGCTGACTTGTGGGCCTACTAAGTGGAAGTGTACGCTGGGCTTTGTCAACTTAATCAACAAATGATTCTAGCAGCTGGACCATTGGATGTTAATCCAACAGCCGTGCTCCTTCTTCAACCTCTGTTCTTGCTCCCATCTCCTGTGGGCGGCAGTGCTATCGCGCACCCGAACCAGTCAAGTTTCCCACTCCTCTCCATCTGTGATTCCACTGCCACATCTTCCCCATCTCCGGGTGCCGGGGTTTCTGATCCACGGACACCTATGGGACCGGCGAACCGGGTCCCTTTTGGTTCGGCGGGGGGCGGAGGTTGCGCAAAGAGCAGATCGAGGCGAAGCAAGCGGGCGGTTGGTTGTGCGAGGGGTAAATCGAGGTGAAGCACGCGAGCGATTTACCCAGGTTTGGGCCGCAAGGATGCGTAAAACCCTACTCCTGCTTTGTGGATTGGTATTGATTTCTAGCTCGGGAGCGAGCGTGAGTGTGTGGAATTGCTGCACCTCGCAAGAGCTCTTGAGCTGGCCGACCCCCCTCTACTTTGCACAGGGCCTCCTTTTATACTCAAGGGGTTACCGACATAGAGCAACGGGGGCCAAGGGAAAAAATGGAAAGGGTGCCGTGGGTAGGCACAGCTAGCTGCTACAGTGTTATCATACCTAACCCTGAAGGCAGGGGACAAGGGCATTACATGCCCGTCTGTGTCGCCTAGACGGCACCGAAAGGGACCGCTAGGGACGCCACCGTCTTGCCACGATGATTGTCTTGTCAGCGCCTGCGTGCCACCGCACGCCCCTAGCTGCACAGCCTCCTGCCACGTGCGCTCGGGAGGGGCCCCGGAGCGACACGTGGGTGGATGTGCTGGAGCGCGGGCGTGGAGTGGGGGCTTGCCGCAGCAAGCGCCTTGCCGCCGCCGTCGGCTTGTCGCTTCCGGGAACTTGTCGCTCGCCGGGCCTTGTCGGGGCGCGTAGCGCGCCGCGGCAAGTTCCTTGGAATGCCTCGGACGGCCTTCCCGGCAAGCGCCTCTTGCCGGGGTCTTGGGACGCTTCTGATGGCCTTCCCGGCAAGCTCCTCTTGCCGGGGTCTTGCCTTCTTCCCGGCAAGCTCCTCTTGCCGGGGTCTTGTCTTGAGTACTTTGTTCTTGAATGGTCTTCAGAGGGACCACAAGGAATCTTGGCGGTGACCTGGCAGGCCTTGCCGCGGGACGCTGCGACTGCCCGTGCACAAGTTCGGGGTACAAGGGTACCCCTACTCTAGTACACCGACAGGAGCCCCCGGGCCTGGGCCAGACACGGTGCCGAGCGCTGTTGGGCCAGGCCCAAAACAGTGCACGGGCACGCGCGGCCTAGGTCACGCCGAATCCTCCTCCGCTTCCCCCGCGCCCTCCCCCCGAACGGCACGCGTTGAATGCGGCGTCGTGGGGGAGGTCGTGGGGGTTCCTTCTCTCCTTGTCGCTGCTAGCTATATTATAGAAAACATTTATTAGAGCTGCGACAAGCTATTTTGTAATATAATTTTCTTCTGGACCGCCATCGCAATGTTATTCCCTTTACTTGACTCCTCCCTTTGTATGTTTTTGCCCTACGCTTTTAGGGAACTTGCCGGTGCAGGCATCCGGTCCACGAGCGCTGAGCGCGGAACTGGCGGTGCCGCTACCGACAAGAAACCTTGTCGCAGCCAGCTGCAGCTCACTTAAGTTGCTGAGCAGGGCTCGAAGCAAAGTAAGGGCGCGGCTAGTGTAGCAACTAGCCGCAGCTAACTTACGTTGTTGAGCAGGCTCAAAACAATGCAAGGGGGCGGCTAGTGTAGCAACTAGCCGCAGCTCACCTAATGTCGTTGAGCGAGCTCGAAACAACGCAAGGGCGCAGCCGGCTACGAGTCGGCTCCTCCGCGCACAGGTTTCCCATACAAAGTGCAGTCGTTCAAGGGAGATAACTTGAAATTTAAAAAATTTGGCTGCTCAAGCTTTGGCAACTTAGCTTTTCTGTCGTTTGCTTCCCGGCAAGACAAAATTCTTGAACGACGCCTGGTCCATACCCTTTTCTTCTCCCTTTCCCCCCGGCAAACTTGTGGGCGAGGGATCCTTTCTTTCCTTGGAAGAAGGAAGAAAAGAAAGAAGAGAAAATAAAGATATAGAGCCTTGCGGCTCGTCATCGCTTACCGTGGGATTGGTGCTGCACAAATGTCAGATCATATATGCCAGAAATTAGAAAGCATAAAATCGACAAAATGTGCGGAGCACGCGGGCTCTGCTGCGCACGGGATCTGCGCCCGGCCTCGTACAAAGGATTACATGCAACAGCGGCAAGACTTTGTACAAGAGGTGGCTGCTGGAACGGGTTCCGGCAACCTCTCCTTACGGGTAAAACTCACGAAGATGCTCGATGCTCCAGGAGTTGCTCACTGGGATGCCATCTTCGATCTCAGGGCGGCCGGCGCCGGGCCCAGTGACTCGTTTCACCCGGTAAGGGCCTTCCCATTCCGGCGTCAACTTTGTATGTTTTTACCCCACGCTTTTAGGGAACTTGCCGGCGCAGGCATCCAGACCGCGAGCGCTGAGCGCGGAACTGGCAGTGCCACTACCGGCAAGAAACCTTGTCGCAGCCAGCTGCAGCTCACTTAAGTTGCTGAGTGGGGCTCGAAGCAAAGTAAGGGCGCGGCTAGTGTAGCAAGTAGCCGCAGCTAACTTACGTTGTTGAGCAGGCTCGAAACAATGCAAGGGCGCGGCTAGTGTAGCAACCAGCCGCAACTCACCTAATGTTGTTGAGCGAGCTCGAAACAACGCAAGTGCGCAGCCAGCTATGAGTCGGCTCCTCCGCGCACAGGCTTTTCATACAAGGTGAGCCGATCCAGGGGAGATAACTCAAGAATTAGAGATCTGGTTGCTCAGGCTTTGGCAACTTATCTGTTCTAGGTGTGTTGACGTGCATGGTGACCTTGGGCGCTCCGAGATCCACCAGCTCGATCTTGATCCAGCGAGCGCATGGTACCGTGAGTACCATGACGCTGCCGGTCCCGCGCCTCCTGAGATGGGCGCGGTGCACGCACGGACGCCGAGGTCTTGGAGGGCGCTCGGTCGTCGTGGGAGCCAGCCACGCCGCCGATGGGCAGCGCAGCCTTGCCCTGGGACCTGGCAGCACCAAGAGTTCCCTCGTCGATGCGTGCCCTTCCGCTGGCGCCTGCCCCACCGTCCATTTGCTCCGGCGGTGGGTGGCTCGGCGCGGACGGAGCAGCTGCCTCCGAAACTTTCTTCTTCGGCGGCATGTTGATGAAGATGGTGAAGATCGATGAAGAAGATGAAGATCTAGCCTGCAAGAATGCCGGATCTGATTCACACAACTTCGACGCCCCCTACCTGGCGCGCCAGAGATGCCGGGGTTTCTGATCCACGGGCACCTATGGGACCGGCGAACCGGGTCCCTTTTGGTTCGGCGGGGGGCGGAGGTTGCGCAAAGAGCAGATCGAGGCGAAGCAAGCGGGCGGTTGGTCGTGCGAGGGGTAAATCGAGGTGAAGCACGCGAACGATTTACCCAGGTTCGGGCCGCAAGGATGCGTAAAACCCTACTTCTGCTTTGTGGATTGGTATTGATTTCTAGCTCGGGAACGAGCGTGAGTGTGTGGAATTGCTGAACCTCGCGAGAGCTCTCTAGCTGGCCGACCCCCCTCTACATTGCACACGGGCCTCCTTTTATACTCAAGGGGTTACCGACATAGAGCAACGGGGGCCAAGGGCAAAAATGGAAAGGGTGCCGTGGGTAGGCACAGCTAGGTGCTGTAGTAGGCACAGCTAGCTGCTACAGTGTTATCATACCTAACCCTGATGGCAGGGGACAAGGGCATTAAATGCCCGTCTGTGTCGCCTAGACGGCACCGAAAGGGACCGCTAGGGACGCCACCGTCTTGCCAGGATGGTTGTCTTGTCAGCGCCTGCGTGCCACCGCACACCCCTAGCTGCACAGCCTCCTGCCACGTGCGCTCGGGAGGGGCCCCGGAGCGACACGTGGGTGGATGTGCTGGAGCGCGGGCGTGGAGTGGGGGCTTGCCGCGGCCGTCGGCTTGTCGCTTCCGGGAACTTGTCGCTCGCCGGGCCTTGTCGGGGCGCGTAGCGCGCCGCGGCAAGTTCCTTGGAATGCCTCGGACGGCCTTCCCGGCAAGCGCCTCTTGCCGGGGTCTTGGGACGCTTCTGATGGCCTTCCCGGCAAGCTCCTCTTGCCGGGGTCTTGCCTTCTTCCCGGCAAGCTCCTCTTGCCGGGGTCTTGTCTTGAGTACTTTGTTCTTGAATGGTCTTCAGAGGGACCACAAGGAATCTTGGCGGTGACCTGGCAGGCCTTGCCGCGGGACGCTGCGACTGCCCGTGCACAAGTTCGGGGTACAAGGGTACCCCTACTCTAGTACACCGACACTGGGTCATTCCAGTCTGGGGCCTCGTCGTCGTCCATCGGCCTTGGTACGCTCAACACAGTGTGGTCAACGTGGTCAACAACCGAGAGTCATCGGAAGATGACTGTACATGAGAGGCTGACAGTGGGGACGCACCACGCCCATGGACGCATGCATGCAACTGCATCCTTTTTACCCTAAAAATAATGTTTTCTCCCCCTTACTGCTGGGACCCACCAGCTACATCTCCGCACGCAAGGAAGTGCATCCTTATTAAGCCAAAAGGAATGAATACTACCACTGACAGCTCAGACCCACCGGCTATATCTTCGCACGCAAGGAAGTGCCTCCTTATTACGCACAAGAAAATGAATACTCCCCCTGCTCGCTAGGACCCAGCATAGTGGGAGGCTGACCTGTGGGCCTACTAAGTTGACGAGGATGGAGGGCTTTGTCAACTTAGTCAATATGAACGATTCTAGTTCCAGTGACCATATGATGTCCATCCAACAGCCGTAGTGGTTCTTCAACCTCTGGTCTTCTTGCTCTAGCCACCCAAACAAGCGTCGGCCGTGCCACCTACTCCTGCCTCCCGTGTCCGGCTGTGCTAACACCGCTAGCCATGCCATCCCTCTATACTCATCCACACATCCTGTTATTCTCCAGCGACGGCAGCCTCACACCGCAGCCGAAGAAGTCAACCCACGTACTCCCCTCCGCATGGGCATCCACTACCGCGTCTTCCCTGGCTCCGTGTCATCCCCTTCCTAGGCCTCGCTGTCGTCCACCACCCTGATGCTCCCGGCGCGGCATGGTTAACGTGGTCACGGAACGACTTCCATCGAAAGAGTACTATACGTGGAGAGGCTGACAGCTGGCTCCACGGCAGCAGCAAGGAAGTGCCTCCTTATTACATGGAAAATAATGATTCCTCCACCTAACAGTAGGGACCCATCGGACGGGCCTCCGTATTTCACGAACAAAACATTTCCCCCCTGACTGCTGGGACCCACCAGCTACATCTTCGCACGCAAGGAAGTGCCTAACAGTCGGGACCCACCTGGTCGAAGCGTACGTAGCGTTGTCATTCTAGTTGTGAATGTGTACGTACATACTGGTCGATGTAGAGGCGCACACGGGTTGTAGTAGAGGCGCACACGTAGCATGTACACGTACGTAGAGCGGCCAGGGTGCAAGAAAGAAAATACGGCCACGTACATAAATACGGGCGGTGTCTCGAATGCCTACTCGCGCATACATACGTCCAGGGCTTGTGTACATGGCTGGGTCGAAACGGAGAAGTTGCGCCATTGTCATGTTCATGGGGAGGCAACCCGCTGGGTCGGAACGGATTGCGTCGTCGTGTTCAGCGGGAGCCAACCGGCTTGGATAGAAGAGCCGATGGAAACGAGGCCTGGCGTACCGCAGAATGGAGGAAATGACCTTGTGTTCGACCGGCCACGGTCGAAACGGGATCCTGATCATCGGAGGGGTCTGGTGTACCGCAAAATGGAGGAAACGGACCTCCTAGGGTGGAAATGGGGTCCTGTTCATCAGGAAGGGTGTGGCGTACCTCAAAATGGGACTCCACGGGCTACTGTTCATCTCCACTATCCACCTCCTCTAGCCTCCACGGGCTACTATTCATCCACCGTCGACCTCCTCTAGCCTCCACCTGCGACTGTTCATCCAGGGGCTCCTATTCATCCAGCCTCAACCACGCGCTCCTCCACCGGCTACTGTTCAACCAGCACTGTCCACAGGGTCCTGTTGAACCACCCCTCGATGGGCTACTGTTCGTCCAGCCCTCCACCAACTCCTAAATAACACAAACCAGTTTTGACATAATTTCTTTTGATGGAGAAAGGTATAGTTGGTGTTCCGGGATCTCCAAGTTTTTTAGGTACTCCATCCTTAAAAGAATAATTGGCAAGCTTGCTGGAGATTTTAGCTTCATGTATCTTTCTTTTATTAGTAATGATGTCTTTCATGTATTTTGCATATGGGGCCATCTTTAAAATATCAGTCAAGCGAGTGCGCAAAAAGACTGGCGTAATCATTTCAGCAAAGCATTCAAATTCTTCATCATCCTTTTTCTTAGTTAATATAGGTGGAAAGGGCATGGGTTTTTGAGCCCATGGTTCTCTTTATCTTCCATATTTTCTAGTAACAAAGTCTATTTTATCATATCTTTTATTTTTAAGTTGTGGGTTATCAAGATCAACATCTGGTTTTATTTCAACATCATTATCTGGTTGTTTATCATTGTCTGGTTGAGTGTCTTCATGGGAATCATCATTATATTTTTCATTATCACTATATGAATGTTCATTACCACATCGAGTTTCTGCATCAGAAATAGAAACATCATTATCATTATCAGGAGGTTTTTCTATTTCAGGTTCACTAGAGGCATGCAAAGTCATATAATTTTTCTTTTTCTTCTTCTTTTTAGAAGGACTAGGTGCATCAGTGTTAATTCTTTGAGAATCTTGTTCAACTCTTTTAGGATGTTCCTCAGGATAAAGTGGTTCCTGAGTCATTCTACCTCCTCTAGTCGTTACTCTAACAACATGATCATTTATATTATTATTCATTTCATCAAGCAATTCTTTTTGAGATTTAGCGACTTGTTCTAGTTGAGTTTGAACCATAGAAGCATGTTTTCCTACACCTCTTACATCATTAGTGATTCTTTATAACAAGTCACTCAAGCGAGTAATCATATTTAACTTGTATTTCAATTGTTTCATAACACTTTCATTGAAGTGAGCTTGTTTTCTAATGTAGTTGCCAAACTCATAAAGGCATTGACTAGGATGTTTATTGTAAGGGATGTCACCTTGATCAAATTTCATTAAATAATTTACCTCTACCACCTTTGGTGGTGGTGTGTGAAGTCCATGTATTTCTTGAATAGGAGGTAAATTTTTAACAACCTCTGCTTTAATACCTTTTTCCTTCATACATTTCTTTGCCTCTAGCATATCTTCAGGACTGAGATATAAGATACCCTCTTCTTTGGAGTGGGTTTAGGCGGTGATTCGGGAAAAGTTGAATCATCATAATTTTTCAATATGTTATTCAATAATTCCTCAGCTTGTTCAACAGTTCGTTCCATGAAAACACAACCTGCACAACTATCTAGGAAGTCCCTAGAAGCATCGGTTAGTCCAGTATAAAAGATATCAAGTATTTCATTTTTCTTAAGAGGATGATCAAGAAAAGAATTAAGTAATTGGAGAAGCCTCCCCCAAGCTTGTGGGAGACTCTCTTCTTCAATTTGCACAAAGTTAAATATTTCATGTAAGGCAGCTTGTTTCTTATAAGTAGGAAAATATTTTTCAGAGAAGTAATGAATCATATCTTGCGGACTACGCACGCAACCAGGAGCAAGAGTATTGTACCATATCTTAGCATCACCCTTTAATGAGAACAGAAATAATATGAGGATATAATAAAAGCGAATCTTATCATCATGAGCAAATAGGGTGGCTATATCATTTAATTTAGTAAGGTGTGCCACTACAGTTTCAGTTTCAAAGCCATGGAAAGGATCAGATTCAACCAAAGTAATTGACTCTGGGTCGAGAATTCATAATCCTTATCATCAACAAACATAGGTGAAGTAGCAAAGTTAGGAACACATTTCATTCTATCAATCAAGGATTTCTCCTTTAGTTTGCATAGTAATTTCTTAAGATCATCTCTATCATTGCAAGCCAAAAAAATCTCTAGTTGTCTCCTCATCCATAACATAGCCTTCAGGTATCTTAGCTAATTCATATCAAGGAGAGCTAGGCCTAGTAGGTGTTTCAATATTTTCAGTCTCAAGTACTTCATCCGTGTCAATAATTTCATCAGTTTCTGCATTCCCAATATCTTTAGGTCTAGCAATTTGTTCATAAATAAATTCACCTAGTGGCATATTATCATCAACCAAGGTACTTGCATCATCATGAGTACCATTCATAGATTCAATACAAGGGGAGCCAAAGAATATTTGCAAGTATTAGCAGTTGAGTTGTCAATTCAACCACACCTGGAGATTAAATATCTGCAGCAAGGTGGCCAGTAGCACAGTTATATGGTAGTTTTGATAGTAGTAGCAACAATAATAGTAACAGTAATAGTGATAGCAATGATTTTGTAGCAAGTGCAACAGTAGCAACAACATTAGTAACTTAGAAACAACAATATATAGGAAATTTATAGGCATTGGATCAGTGAATTCGTTACATGACATTCATCATATAACAGTCATAACCTGTAACAGCCTGGTTTTTGGCCCTTTTCTTTTTGAATTATTTGGTTTTTGCTCTGTTTTTCTTTTTGGAGTGGTTCTGTGGCCTTGCCACCTAGGAAATTTCCTTCATTTCCTCTCCCAAGTGACTCGTGATCCTCAAAACCTTGCCAAGATCATGTCACTTCACTCCTTGACCATACCCTAAAATCTTTTTCTAGGAAATATTCCTTTTTCTATTGAAGGAATAACCCTATCTGCCCTAGGTTGTGAAGCAACCTATATTTCTGTACATCCAAAAATTCCCAAATAATTCTCATTATTTATTTGGATCCTATATTGCTCAAATATGCCAAAACTTTCCTGTCCTAGCCCAAGAATAATTCCCCAATAATTATTCTTCATTTCTGTTCAGAGTGGCACTTTGTGAAGGAAGTGTCATTTATCTTATCTTGTTTTCTCCCAAACTTGTTGGGCACTCTTCTATGTCCAAATAATTTGCACATTCCGGAATTCAACTTTATTTGCCTAGCCAATCTTCCTGAGTGATTTTTCAAAATTTCTGTCAAACAGAAGCTACTGTGAAGGAAGTACTAGCTAGGAGAATCCAAATGACTTGAAATTTTGCATGCCTCTTCTTGTGCTCATATTATCTCACTCCTAAAAGTTTCAGCTCCATAAAATTATCTATGTGAACATAGAACCAAATCTTTGCTTTTGGTAAAATTTTCAGGTTGTGAAGCAAGTGCATTTTATGTTGCTTTAAAAATCCTGATAAATTACCAGATAATGCTCCTACCTATATTACTTCTCTCCACCAAATTTGGGACCATTTAATGAAGCCAATATTTCTGTATAATTGTTGCAAGTTTCTGGATAGGGAGAATAGCTCTGAAGGAAGTACCATTTTGGTGAATCCAATTGGTATGAAATTTTTGCAGCATCTTACTATGCCCAAATCATTAAGACTTGCAAAATTTGAGCTCATGTTGATGCTCCACGTGAGTGCACCATCTTGATCTTGATTCTGGACTAAATATGCAGTTGTGAAGCAACTATGGTGTATCTTGGTCCAAATCATCTCAAAATTAACAGGATTATAGTCCTTCCTAAGATGATCACCCCAGACAAACTCTCTCGCACCAATCCCCTTCCTGTTGATCAGCAGTTCTCGGCCAAGTTTACTGCAGTAAACTTCAAAGGATGACTACCATTTAACCAGAGCACTTTTCACTAATCTACCACCGCAGTTGAAACCTCCCCTTGAAGGACTTACCACTAGACAACATGTTCAAGCCCATCTCCCCCGCTACATGGCAGTGCGCGCGGTGACCGCGTTAATGGCATCACAGTGCACGCGCTATATGTGCCGTGGCCGCGTCCAGTGGCCGTTTGTGCTTCGGCACCTCCTCCTCTCATCGCCGTCGCGCGCTTGGCCATGTCCAACGTCTTCACGTCATCGTCGCCCCCCTGGATATCTCACCTCCTCCGTCCGCTTCCTCACCGACGCTCGCCGCCAAACGCCCACGGCAGCACAGTGCGCCGACCGCCGTCATCCTCCTCGTCTCTTCCTCCCTACGCTCCTTTGGCCACCTCCTCCCCATGAGCTCTCCCCCGTTCCCTCTCGTCGCCTAACCCCGAGCTCATGCGTGTGCACACGTGTCCGCGGCACCGGCCACGCGTCCGCAGCGACGCCAGCATGGCTCCCCCCTCCCCTCGGCTATTTAAGCAGCCTCGAGGCCTCCTGACCGTGCCAAGCTCTCCGCCACTCTCCACTACCCCTCCCCAGACTCTCATTCGAGCTCAAGAGCTCCTCTTCGCCTTTGTTGGCCGCCATGGCCGCCACGGCCTCCCTCCTAAATTAGCTCGAGTCTGAGCCTCCCTCTCCCTCTTTCCACCTCAAGTAGACAGCCCAGAGCATACAGATCCTCCCCTCACCTTCCCCTTCTCCTCGGATGGACTGGAGCGCCAAGATCACTGGCGACCAAAGCTCTCCTCCTCCGCGGCTGTGTTCGCCCCCGTTTAAGAGCTCCCCGGCAGAGACAACCCCCACCAGGCGCTGCAGCTCCGTCCCCTGAGCGCTCCGGTAGGTCGGGCGCCGCCTACGGTGGCCGGAGTCGCCAGGCGAGGGCAGGCACGCGAGGAAGAGGAAGGACCTATCAGCGGGCCCCGCGTCTCTCCCGACCCCACCCGCCAGCCAGACACGTTGACCCCCGCCGTCCATGTCAGATAAGTGGGAACGAGTTTCGCTGAAATGCGTTTTCGTTTAGTGAAAGCGTACTTTGGTCTTAGTTCGCTTGGAAATACCTTTTCTTTAAGAGAAGGTGTATTCCAATTTAACTATGGCTAGAAATACGTTTTTCCTGCGGAGGAGGCGTATTCAACTAAATGCACTTTCTGTTTTTCAGCTCAGGGGCCTGTTTGTAGAGGGTCTTTTTACATATTGGTCCCTAAACTTCGTCGGGCTATAACTTTTTGCTCGCAATTCCGTTTGAGGTGAATCCAAAGCCCACTTCTTTGTCTCGTCGTGCCCGTTCTGTTGGTTTCATTTTCACTATGGTTTGACACTGTAAAAATGACCTTTTTGCCCTTGCATGTAAACAGCCCCTCCGAGAGAGAACTATTTCCGGTAAATCTTTCCGCGGCTTCACCGCACTTCTCCCCAGTGCCTTCTTCACCCCAGGCAAGCCACAACCACCATTTGCATGATAATCATGTAGTAGCATTGGTTTGCAACTTGAATCTTTAATAATTGTATGATTGTTTTTCTACTACTGTCGTTAGTTCGGTTATGCTTATGGATCGGTGGTTACCATCATGCTATGCTCTCTTGCACCTTGTTATCATGAACTACTTGTTTGTATTACATTCATATTGCTATGCTTGATAGTAGTACATGTTGGGTTGGTCATGTTCTTCGGTGCATGACTAATATCGGTTATCGAGTACTGTTAATATGCATTGTTCCTTTGCTGCTAGTTGATTAAGTGTTTACTCGGTAACGCTATTGATGTGTTCTTACATGGTATTTATTGTTGATGACAATGGTCATTTTATGAGTAGTGTTGTGCTTGTGATATTCATGCTCATCATTATGCCATGCTCAGTTGGAGATGATTCATTGTTGATATGGTGGATAGTTATGTTGCACCCTGTGCTTATGTTGATATGGTGGATAGTTATGTTGCACCCTGTGATTAAATTAAACTTGAACAACTGTTGGCTGAGTCATGGTGCCATCATATTGAGCTGACCCATGCAACCACACTTACCTTTATGGGAAGGTCCTAACTAAGTCTATTGTCGTGCCTCTCGTCGGTGCCTCCGATGAGGGAAGGTTATGGGCGCGCGCTACCCTGATCATGTAGGCGGACATAAGCCTTGTGTGCCCATTGTTGTTGTATGGATCCTTGTCTCCGTTTGGGACCGTTTTGCCACGATGGTGGCCCTTTTGCCATGATGGTGGTCGTTGGTGTCTTTGGTAGGCACGGGGCCACCCAGGACTTAGCCCAAAGGGGAACTGGTCGGAGTGGCTGGGTGTCATGGCAGTAGGACGGTTTTGTCGGAATGCCGTTGGTCCACCCGAATGGGAGTGCGAGGCCATGGGTTTCGTAGTGTGGGTATAGTGTACTAACCTCTGCAGAGTGTATAATAAATCTATCGATAGCCGCGCCCATGGATAAGGGCCCAGTTTGTGTCGGTCACACTGTGAGTCGATAGTAATAATATTAATGATGTGCTTAATAACAACCACGGTTCGATGATGAAATAAGTTGGTTATGTGATCCGTGAATGATCACCATTTGGTTACGAGGTGACCCATTGAGCCCTGAGTGGTTCTGTTTGTGATCCGTGAATGATCACCGTTTGGTTACGAGGTAACCCGTTGAGCCAAGAGTGGTTCCGTTTGTGATCCGTGAATGATCACCGTGGTATCAAGGATACCGAGTTGTTGGATATTCGTGATGTTGTGCGAGAATCGTGGGTAAAGATCAAGATCCTTGTGGTCATTTAATGATTACTACGGTATTGTTTATACCAAGCTTGATTTGATCTTGAGATGATCGTGTGATGTTCGAGGTTGGTAAGTGATGCCTATGATGGTTATGAGGTAACCCGAGCAGAATAACTGGTGCATATAGTGTCATCATGTTGCATGCTAGTATCGTCAGATTCATATGTTCATGCCATGCTCATATTGTACCAGTTGTATCATGTTCATGTCGTTCATGCCATGTTATTCTGATGATCTCATGATAAATTCCTACTTAATCTGTAATTGCCATGCTATTGTTTGTCTTGAATGCTTCTAGTTATTGTGAGCTTACAAGTACATTCAATGTACTGACATGGCGTTTCATGCCAGTTTGCAGGTCATGCCGTGATTGCTTGATTGCTTGTCGTGGTTTCCGTTCGTGCGAGCTAGGATAAGTGTTCCGGCCAGAGTCCCTGCAGATTGGAGTTCATCACCGTCGTCGCTGCTCCGCTGCTAGAATTATTCCGCTGCATCGTGTTGTTCTGCTTCTTGCATGGACCAACCATGGCAGGCGTAGTGTCGCCGTGCCATTGTTATTCATTGTAATATCGGAGACCTTGTAATCACATTCATGTAATAATAGAAATCTGGTTTGTTCTATGCTTAGTAGTGCCGTATTCCAGAAGACTTCTCCTCGATCTCTTGGCTGGAATACGGGGCGTTCCGGCTTCTCTGAGCCGGGGTGCCACATAGCCTAAGGTGGTACAAAACTATCTCGAGTTCATAAATATAATGTAGGCATGTATCTGTAAATAGTCATACATGCTTATGGTAAGAACTTGCATGGCATCTTTTGTCCTAACCTCCCGTGGCAGCAAGGTCCATAAGGGAACTAAGGGATATTAAGGCCTCCTTTTAATAGAGAACAGGAACAAAGCATTAACACATAGTGAATACATGAACTCCTCATACTACGGTCATCACCGGAAAGTATCCCGACTATTGTCACCCCAGGGTTTACGGATCATAACACATAACAGGTGAATATGACATGAAAGATCAGATCTAGAACATAGACAAATGGTGAAAACATAAACAATTCAGATCTGAAATCATGGCACCCAGGCCCAAAGTGACAAACATTAATCATGGCAAAGTCATAACACCATCAATCTCAGAACATAATGGATACTAAGGATCAAGCCCTAACAAAACTAACTCGATTACATGATGAATCTCATCCAAATCCTCACCGAGAAGCGAGCCAACTGTGACAGCCTAGTTTTTGCCTTCTCTCTTTTTTCGGACTTCATTTGCTTCTGCTTTGAATTTGGGCTTTTTGAATCAATTTGATTGGAGTTAAACACTTGGGCATGTCCTTGATTTTCACCTAAGTGACCCATACATCTCTTATTCATCATTCTTTCTCGGAGAAATCCCAAAATAATCCAGGGAATATTCTTCACTGAAATTCAATTCAAAAACTTGTGCTCCAAAGCAACCCACATTTTTCTTGCTTCCAAAAATCTGAGAAAATTCCCAAATATTCTTTGGACCTTGGCCCACCTCCCTGAGCAAAAATATTGCATGACTTTTTGGAATATTTTTTCTACAGAAAATCATTTCTATTCTAGCCTCAAAATACAGTTTCTATAGAAGGTACCCTTCTCCTTGATCCAATGAGGCTGATTTTTATTGAGCTTCATTACCCTCCTAAGTAAGGCTTAACTCCAGAAGATTAGCCCTAATCTCCGTCTAGAATCCCTCCAAACTAGGCGACCAAGTTTCTATCCAGAAACTTGCCAGGAAGCTCAAGTCTCATCTGGTTGGCCTAGCAGTGTGCCATCACCTCTCTTACACCAAACACTTCAAGAACAACACCTAGGAGATGGTTTGGCATCGCGTGGGCATCATCTTGACCATGCCAGCGTGGTGATCGTGTGAAGACACGGCTCTAGCAACATGCCCGACGCGCTCAGCGCTGCGCCCGCACGTCTGTTTCGCGCGTGCTCGATCCAGAGCTTGTCGATGACTATTGCACCGTGCCACCGTCTTTGTTTCATTGCAATTGACCCCTCCCTACCACTCGCCAATGCTGGAGCAGCCGCAGCGAGCACGGGCACGTCGCGGCCAAAGCCACAGTGCACCCGTGCCCCTGTCTTCTTCTCCCACCACCTCCAGTGCTCGTCTTCAAGCTTCAAAATGCCCGCGTGATCTCTGAAGCATTGCCCCCTCCTAGCTGGCACTCCTCGTCACCGTGCGCTGCTTCTAGAGAGCTCTGGCGGAGCCACGTACCCCCTCCCCCTCCGGCTATAAATTCAGACCCCTCCAGCCTCTCCAAACACTCCAAGCTCACCGCACAGCCTCCACAAACCTGTAGCATAGTCGCAGCCCGGCCGCGCAGGCCTCTGGCCGCCGTCCCGACCAGAGCTCGCCGGCAATCCCCGTAGCCCCTCCTTCTCACTCTGATTCCCCTCGAGCTCAATCCACTCCTCCGGTGACTCTCTGGCGGTCCACTGGTGCCATCCGAACCTGTTGGAGCCCCTGGTGCAGCCCCACGTCGCTGTCGTCGTCAACTCCGGCGAGCTACGCTTTCTGCAGCCGTTGGAGAAGCCCGTTCCGAGCTCGTCCATCCACATCTAGACAAGCCACTGGTACAGGCAGGTGAGCGAGCATCTCCTCTATCCATCGATCCCTCTCGATCTGGCAGCCGAGCCCTCCTCATCGGAGAACGCGCCGGCGAAGCGCCGCCCATCTCTGTTTCTCTCTCTCTCCCCAACCTGATGTGTGGGGCTCGTTGTTAGCCGCACCGTCACGCCCTAAGCGGTATGAGTGGAGGCGAATTCCTGGAATACGCCATCGACGTCACCCCCTGGTTTTTCTTTTAATTCAAATTTAAATCAAATTTTGACCGGAAACTTTGACCAGCCATAACTCTTAAACCATAAGTCCAAATGAGTTGATTCTTTTTGCATTGTGTTTTTTTTCAAAAGTTCTAGAAGCACACCAAAATGGAGATTTTTCCTTGCTGTATAGAATTTTTGGTGATTTTTAGAGTGGTTCTTGATATTTTATTTTGGTGTTTTTAATTATTTTCAAAGGGAGAAGCTTGTCTTGCAGATAACCAGGAGGAGTGTGAAACTCCTCTGCACTAAGCCAAGCCACACCAACATTTGTATGGTGTCATTTCAATATCTATGAATTTTTTCAACTTTAGTATGAGTGATTTTCATGCATTTAATTATTTAAATGAATATTGCCTATGCTAGTTACTTTGTCATGCTTGAAATGCTTAGTTATAGTACTGATTGAATGCATGAACTAGTTTAAGTCAGTAGAAGAAATTTTATTTGTGTGGTTATGCTTTTATGATTAGTGGTAGTTTCTTTATGTGATAAATTGATTTTAATATATTATGGTATAACCAAAATGATGAGTGATAAAAACCAGTAAAGTTTAATGATGAGTAGTTCAAGAAGGAAACTTTGATGATGTTGATCTGTTTAGTTTGAGTGGTATGGTTTGCATGAAGAATAGTTGCATGACCATGGCATATTGTGACTCGGGTTATTTTATTTCAAGTTAAAACTAATGTTAATTCAACTTGAACATAACGTTGATCGAGTCATGGTGCCACTAAATTGAGTTTTTCCCAGTGCAACCACATTTGCCTTTATGGGAAGGTCTTTATTCGGTCCGTTGTCATGCCTCTGGTCAGTTCCTCCAACAAGGGAAGGTTATCGATGTGCGGTACCCTGGCCAGGTAAGCAGACATAACCTTGTGTGCCCTTTTGTTATTATGGTACCTTGTCCCCGTTTGGGACCATTTTTGCCACGACAGTGGCCGTTGATGCCTTTAGTAGGCACGGGGCCACCCACGACTTAGCCCAGTGGGGAGTTAGTCGGAGTGGCCGGGAGAGTGTCATGGAATTGGGAGGGTTTCGTTGGAATGCTATTGGTTCACCCGAATGGGAAGGCGAGGCCATGGATTTCGTGGTGTGGGTAAAGTGCGCTACCTCGACAGAGTGTATTTAATCTATCAATAGCCTCGTCCTCGGTTACGGACATAGCTCATGAGTAAGTCACACCATGGATCAACATTAATAAGTAATCTTGCACACTAAAATTTTCATTGTTTGGCATTTGTTATGTGATGATTTGTGAGATCATGAAGATGATCATGGTGGGAAACCAAAGTGTTGGTTCCATTTGTGATCCGGGTATGACAACCGTTTGGTTACGAGGTAACCCGTCTAGTAAGGGAGTCCAGGTGACTCGGTGCACAAGTTAATTTCACCGCATCAGTAGTATGTCTTGCATTGCATTAAAGTTGATTAATTGTCATGATATTTTTTCCATTATGCTTATGCTTGTTGTGAGCTTGCCAGTGCATTCAATGTACTGACTTGGCGTGTCATGCCAGATTTCAGGAAAGTCGTATTGGATCGGAGTGCTTCCCGTGTCTAGATCGCGTCCACATCGATGTCCTTGTGCTATGGAGTTCCACTTCATCGTATTTCTGCTGCCGCTTAGTTATCATGATCGAGGCCCTTCATGTTCATTAAATAATGTAGATATTGTTCAGCCGCATCGTGTCTGCCGATTGGCTTCACTACTTGATCTAATATCAAACCTATGTTTTCGCTAGCATGAATAAAGCGGTTGTTTTCTGTACCAAGTTGTTGTGTGTTGCCAGAAGACTTGATCTCTGGGCTGGCAATGCAAGGTAATCTGGTTACTTTGAGCCGGGGTGCCACAACACTTGTTATCAGAGCCGCGCTGACTATAGGACACGCTAGACCATCGATGCGCTAGATGAACGGTAGTTAGTTGTTTGAGTGCCTGTAGTAATAGAAATTGATTGCTGCATTGCATGCATTTTATTTGTTGTTAGTACTAACTATCTGATGATTGTGAGTGTAGATGGTTCCAGTTCCGTTCCTGTACCAGTCTGAGCCAGCACCGTACACCTCGCCACACCTACTCCAGAATGTGTGGCGACGACTCTACCTAGAGGGTGCTGATCTAGTGTATTAGGCGTATCGGGAGCATCTGTCCGGTTCGCTATACGAGTATTACGCAGATGTCACTTTATACAATAGTTCTCCTTTCAGCGCATACACCCGTTCCTCTAAGGGTGGTTTTTCTTCCACGCCATCTCAGACTATCCAGTTTGCTGCACTCGAGGCTCTTGTAGATTTGCGCTACAACGAGGTTCGCATGTAGTCCCATCCAGGTTTCTATTTCTACCCGTCTCTCCACGAGAACAGACATATCCGCTTTCCTTTCATTGAGTCGGCGAGCGATCGTCCTGCTAGCCACCTTTCTCGCTATATCACTACCAGTTATCTCTTGATCTCTGAGTTGGCCCGAGAGCTGACCCGAGCCTGGATAGCCCTTGCCGCTGCTCAGAATAGGAACCCTCCACCTACTGTCAGATTCACTCCATTCGTTCCTCTAGTCTCTGTTACTCCGGTTACTTCGGTGACCACTCAGGGTACCACAAACCCTTTGGCAGTGACTCCTCACAGTGCCCCTGCTGTGTGGGCTTCCCTTGTCGCTATTCCTACAACCCCTATGCTTAGATCTCACCTCGCACCTGCCCCTAAGGGAGTCCTCGAGGTAGCGCCGCCGTGTCACTTTTAACCTAGAGGTTTCCACTATCAGCTCAAGATCCGAGTCCAGCTCAGGAGAGGAGCCCGCAGCACCCGTCGAGCACTAGATCGTTAGAGTACCCGCAGTCATCATGAGGTTGATGTATGGATGTAGTCATTCATGTCATGATGCTTAGTTTCATGTATGAGGGTAGTCGAACCAGTCATGATGTTTATCTTTCATGTATGAGTCTATGTATAATTATGTTGGAACCTTTTTATTCGCCTTGGTTTTTTTTCGCTACTTTCTTTCGGCTTGTCACTGGCTTTTCTTCCCATTTTTGGATATTTCTCATCTCGGTTGCTTTACATTGGGAAAATAAACAATATGATGACGCGGGGAGGCAGCAGCAGTCACGCTTGTGAGGATGTCCCTGTTCGTCGCTTAGCAAGACAGGCAGGACATTCCCCCGAGCCATATCAGCCACCACCGCCTCCACCGCCACATCCGCCATCCACTGAGCAAATTATGCGTATGTTTGGGGAAAGAAAAAACAACGATCTGATTGAGCTGTTGAAAAGTGTGCAAGCTATGGTTGGGCAGAATGGAAATCAAAATGGTCATCACTCCAAGCTCTCAGATTTTCAGAGGACCAAGCCTCCCAGTTTTAGTCAAGTTATCGATCCTTTGGAAGCCGATGATTGGTTAAGGACTATTGAGAAGAAGCTTGAGATTGCTCGTACTGAGAAGCTAACAAGGTTCCGTTCGCTACGCATTATCTTGAAGGAGCTGCCGCTATATGGTGGTATAATGCTATGGCTATGTGGCCAACGGACGAACAAATTACCTAGACTAAATTCAAGGACCATTTCCGCAAGTACCATATTCCAGCCGGGATTATGACGGGCAAGCAGCGCGAATTCCTCACTCTCACACAAGGAAGCCCGTCAGTAAGTGAGAACCTGCACAAGATCAACCATTTGGCCCGTTATTCTATGATGTGGCCACAGAGAAAGGAAGATCGACAGATTTCCTGGAGGATTGAACCAACATCTCAGATGCACTCTCAGTATGTTTGATTTCTCGGATTACCAAACTTTGGTAAAAAAAGCCCTCATCGCAGAAAGGGAACACAAGCTCATGCACGACAACATGCCTGCTAATAATGATCACAAGCGCAAATTCGAGTCTAAGAAGGATGCACAACCAGTGCAGAAAGCTCGTACTTGGCAGTAGACTCAGGTTGAGTACAAAATGAATTGGCATGTAACATCCCAAATTTCCAATTTGGAATGTTATGCATTAGATCATCATTGCATATCATATTTTAATGCATTTTGGTTTGATCCTAGAAATTCTACGCAACTCAAGGACCCACAGAGAGAGTTGGGGATTTCGTTATTTTCATATTTGAGTTCTCTCAAATCTTGAAAAGAGGATCATTTGATTTTAATTATTTTCTCTTCATATATTTCTTTTATGAAAATAAAGAGAAGGGATAAAATGACTTTCCCAAAATAAAGAAATATTGGAGATTTAATATTAAAATCAAATAGGATTTTATTCGGCATTTTATTGCTATTTTATTTGAAATTAGGAAAAATATCTGTTTTTCAAAATTGCAATAGAGGCCCAAATAAATGTTCACCTTGTCCGTCGGATTTTTAGAGGACGGGGAAAATTTATTTCAGGAATTTTGGAGTCCGTTTAGTATTTCTTCTCTTTCTTTTTCCACACATCGGAATATTTTTTTAAAAAGGGAAACCGACTTTGGGCCGTAACCGACCGGGACTCCACCCGGCCGGCCTTTAAAGCCCGAGGAGCCGAGCCCTGAAGCCTACCGCTCCACCCCGCCGCCGCCTTGCCCTGCCGCTGCCGCGGCCGCGCCGCCGCCTCGCCTTGTCGCCGCAGCCTTGCCCCGCCGCTGGAGCCGTGCCGCCGCTGCTGGACCCGAGGTAGACGCTGCCGGTTTTTTAGAAACCGACCATTTTTTTATATAAACCCTAGTTTCGGTTTTTTATTTTAAATTGGTTTAGATTGGTTTTTTTCTATTCGGTTAAATAGCGGACGTTCATCCGTACATTCATTTTAACGAACAGTTTTCGCCCGTTAGCCATAGACAGCGAACATTCGTTCGTTAGCCTTTTCGTCAGTTTTTCTTTTTCTCGGATTTTTCGCGATTATTTTCGATCGTGATTTCTAATCCGATTTTCATTTTAGTTTAACTTTTCGCTCATTAGTCGGAATCAGGCGATTCAAGCACCTAGATCTTCGTCTCGAAGCCCTCTTTCTGTTAAACAACTTGAACAAGATTTTGAAACAGTAAAATTTGACTTTAGTTCAGATTAGTAATCGGACCTTGTTTGTTTCGCAGTTTGTGTTTAGTTGTTTCGTTCGATTTGATTCTTTTGCAAACTGGAGTTCTTAAGTTGAACTTTCTAGTTAGATCTTCTTATTTGAGTTTTACTCGTGCTTCTAGTTGACTGCTTATTGTATGCTTGTTTGTTTGTGATAGAGTACCCGGAGTGCGAAGCGTGCTACTACGAGTCTCTAGGTTTTGCGGATCATCAGCAAGGCAAGCAACACTTTGATTATACTTCTTTACTACCTAGTTTTATTGCATTAGATTCAATCCTCAAACACTTGCATGATTAGGATCTGATTAAATTGTGGGTTTTGGGAAGTAGATGAGGCAGTACGTATGCACCTTTTTATTATCAAACCTATGGGAGTTCTACGTTGCTTATATTTGCTATGCTATGCTCATAGACGCGGATTGGGTTTGAGAGTATTCATGACAGATGTGAGCTTATTAATTAATGGTTCAACTTAAGGTGGCAACTTGAATACACATCTGGGTGGATTGCTTATTAATTAATGCTACGGGACTTGCAAACCTCAACACAAGTATTTCTCAATTTCACAACTACTCAACTAGCGCGACTTTGATATTATTACCTCCATGTCTCAAAACAATCATCAAGCATCAAACTTCTCTTAGTATTCAACACACTCATAAGAAAGTTTTATTATTAATCTTGCATACCAAGCATATTAGGATTTTAAGCAAATTACCATGCTATTAATACTCTCAAAATAATCTAAGTGAAGCATGGGAGAGCAATAGTTTCTATAAAACAAATCGACCACCGTGCTCAAAAAGATATAAGTGAAGCACTAGAGCAAAATTGTATAACTCAAAAGATATAAGAGAAGCACATAGAGTATTCTAACAAATTCCAAATCATGTATGGCTCTCTCAAAAGGTGTGTACAGCAAGGATGATTTTGGTAAACTAACAAGAAAAGACTCAAATCATACAAGACACTCCAAGTAAAACACATATCATTTGGTAAATACAAATATAGCTCCAAGTAAAGTTACCGACAGAAGTAGACGAAAGAGGGGATGCCTTCCGGGGCATCCCCAAGCTTTAGCTTTTAGGTGTCCTTAGATTATCTTGGGGGTGCCATGGGCATCCCCAAGCTTAGGATCTTGCCACTCCTTGTTCCATAATTCATCAAATCTTTACCCAAAAGTTGAAAACTTCACAACACAAAACTTAAGGTAGAAAATCTCGTGAGGTCCGTTAGCGAAAGAAAACAAAAGACCACTTCAAGGTACTGTAATGAACTCATTCTTTATTTATATTGGTGTTATACCTACTGTATTCCAACTTCTCTATGGTTTATAAACTAATTTACTAGCCATAGATTCATCGAAATAAGCAAACAACACACGCAAAACAGAATCTGTCAAAAACAGAACAGTCTGTAGTAATCTGTAGCTAGCGCAACATCTGGAACCCCAAAAATTCTAAAATAACTTGCCGGACGTGAGGAATTTATCTATTAATCATCTGAAAAAATAATTAACTAAATATCACTTTCCAAATAAAAATGACAGCAGTTCTCATGAGCGCTAAAGTTTCTGTTTTTTTACAGCAAGTTCAACAAGACTTTCCCCAAGTCCTCCCAACGGTTCTACTTGGCACAAAAAATAATTAAACACAAAAAACACGACCAAAATAGAGGCTAAATAATTTATTTATTACTAAGCAGGAGCAAAAATAAAGGAAAAATATTGGGTTGACTCCCAACAAGCGCTTTTCTTTAAAGCCTTTTTAGCTCGGCATTGATAATTTCAATGGTGCTCACATGAAAGACAAGAATTGAAGCACAAAGAGAGCACCATAAAACATGTGACAAACACATCTAAGTATAACATACTTCCTATGCATAGGCATCTTATAGGCAAACAAATTATCTTGGCAAGCAAAAACTAGCATATGTATGGAAGAGGAAAGAAACAATAATAATCTCAACATACATGAGGTAATTTAGTAACATGAAAATTTCTACCACCATATTTTTCTCTCTCATAATAATTATATGTAGGATCATAAGAAAATTCAACAAAATAGCTTTCACATAAAATATTTTCAACACGATCCACATGCATGCAAAGTTGACACTCTTCCAAAATAGTGGGATTAACATTAACTAAAGTCATGACCTCTCCAAACCCACTTTTATCAAAAACTTCATAAGATTGAACATTCTCCAAATATGTGGGATCTAAAGTTGACACTCTTCCAAACCCACTTTCAATCATATTGCAAACACTATTGTCAATCTCATATTCATCATGGGGCTTAAATAAATTTTCAGGATCAAAAGAAGAATCACCCCAATCATGATCATTGCAGCAAATAGTAGTCATAGCAAAAATAGCATGCCCAAGCTTAGGGTTTTGCATATCATTAATACAATTGACATTAAGAGAATTTATAATAACATCATTGCAATCATGCTTTTCATCGAAGAAACTATCAAGTATGGGTGCAATAGCAACGATCTCATGTTTAACATAAGGAACTATAGCAAATTCATCTTCATAAATATTGGCATCATGGCCACAAGAATAGAAATCATCATGTTCATCAAGGGATATTTCAACCAAATCATCGGAATCATCATTATCTATAGATTCGTGCATATCATTATTTTCTTCCAAAGCAACGGTCATTCTTTCAATAAATTCTTGGACATAGACATTATGAGCAAAGTTTTCATTGCAATATTTAAGTATGACGGAATTTTCAGATTTATTGAGAGTAAAATCATACTTTTCAATCAAATAAGCAACTTCATGAGAACCCTTAAAAAAGACAAATTCTTCAATTTGTTCGATATCATAGTAACTATAAACACCCTTTGCATAAGAATATAACATTTCATTATCATTGAACTCACATAGGTAGGGAAGGTGTTTTTTAGGGTTCTTAGAGCAACAAGTAAAATCACAAATTTCACAAAGATTCCATGCATAGCATAGAAAACTATTTATATGATACCATAAGAGCTTCCCTTTTTTAGACAAACGATGATGCACAAAATGAGCATGCTCATCTAAAGATTTCCCATCAACTAGGCTAGTAGGGGTTTCAGCACGAGCGCATAAGGATCGAAGATGATCAAAGTAGAATACTTTAAGTGGATCCATAACAATAGATTATTAGCAAGCAAAGATGCAAGGAAATGGAAGGCACATGGTAACACAAGCAAACAAGCAAAAGAGGCAAATAGAGAAAGAGAGGGCGAATAAAACGGCAAGGGTGAAGTGGGGGAGAGGAAAACGAGAGGCAAATGGCAAATAATGTAATGCGGGAGATAAGGGTATGTGATGGGTACTTGGTATGTTGACTTTTGCGTATACCTCCCCGGCAACGGCGCCATAAATCCTTCTTCCTACCTCTTTTAGCATTGCGTTGGTTTTCCCCTAAGTGGAAGGGATGATGCAGCAAAGTAGCATAAGTATTTCCCTCATTTTTTGAGAACCAAGGTATCAATCCAGTAGGAGGCTATGCGCGAGTCCCTCAAACCTGCACAAAACAAATAAATCCTCGCAACCAACGCAAATAGGGGTTGTCAATCCCTATAGGGCCACTTATGAGAGTGAGATCTGATAGATATGATAAGATAATCTTTTTGGTATTTTTATGATAGAGATGCAAAGTAAAATAAAGGCCAAGTAAATAGCAAAGTAAATAACTAAGTAGTAGGAGATTAATATGATAAAGATAGACCCGGGGGCCATAGGATTCACTAGTGGCTTCTCTCGAGAGCATAAGTATTCTACAGTGGGTGAACAAATTACCGTTGAGCAATTGACAGAATTGAGCATAGTTATGAGAATATCTAGGTATGATCATGTATATAGGCATCACATCCGAGAGAAGTAGACCGACTCCTGCCTGCATCTACTACTATTACTCCACTCATCGCCCGCTATCCAGCATGCATCTAGAGTATTAAGTTAAAAATAGAGTAACGCCTTAAGCAAGATGACATGATGTAGAGGGATAGACTCATGCAATATGAAGAAAACCCCATCTTGTTATCCTCGATGGCAACAATACAATACGTGCCTTGCTGCCCTTACTGTCACCGGGAAAGGACACTGCAAGATTGAACACAAAGCTAAGCACTTCTCCCATTGCAAGAAAGATCAATCTAGTAGGCCAAACCAAACTGATAAGTCGAAGAGACTTGCAAAGATAACCAATCATACATAAAATAATTTAGAGAAGATTCAAATATTATTCATAGATAGACTTGATCATAAACCCACAATTCATCGGTCTCAACAAACACACTTCAAAAAGAAGATTACATCGAATAGATCTCCACAAAAGAGGGGGAGAACATTGTATTGAGATCCAAAAAGAGAGAAGAAGCCATCTAGCTACTAACTATGGACCCGTAGGTCTGAAGTAAACTACTCACACTTCATCGGAGAGGCTATGGTGTTGATGTAGAAGCCCTCCATCATCGATGCCCCCTCCGGCAGAGCTCCGGAACAGGCCCCAAGATGGGATCTCGTGGATACAGAAAGTTACGGCTGTGGAATTAGGGTTTTGGCTCCGTATCTGACCATTAGAGGGTACGTGGGTATATATAGGAGGAAGAAGTACGTCAGTGGAGCAACAAGGGGCCCACGAGGGTGGAGGGCGCGCCTGGGGGGGGGGGGTGTAGGCGCGCCCCCTACCTCGTGGCCTCCTGTTAATTGGCTTGACGTAGGGTCCAAGTCTCCTGAGTTGTATTCGGTGAGAAAATCACGTTCTCGAAGGTTTCATTCCGTTTGGACTCCGTTTGATATTCCTTTTCTTCGAAACACTAAAACAGGCAAAAAACAGCAATTCTGGGTTGGGCCCCCGGTTAATAGGTTAGTCCCAAAAATAATATAAAAGTGGATAATAAAGCCCAATAATGTCCAAAATAGTAGGTAATATAGCATGGAGCAATAAAAAATTATAGATACGTTGGAGACGTATCACCACCGCAGCTCACTCAGTTGATCCAGCAGCAGAATGCATTGATGCAGATACTAGTCCAGAATCAGAATCAGGGGAAAAACAACAATAACAACGACCCACCGCCACCACCACCTGTTGATAACTTAGCCCGTTTTCTAAGGCTGAATCCGCCTGTGTTCTCCAGTAGCACCGAGCCAATAGTCGCAGATGATTGGCTCCGCAAGATTTGAATGGAGTTGACCACTACAGGATGCACAGATGCGGAAAGAGTGCGTTTTGCCTCACATCAGCTTGATGGACCGTAGCAACATGGTGGGAGAATTACACTGTCACATATCCAATCGACACTGTGACGTGGGACCAGTTTTAGCAGGCCTTTCGCATAGCCCATGTATCAGCAGGAGATATAGCCATGAAGAAGTGTGATTTTCGCAACTTACGCCAAAGAGGACGCACCGTTGACCAGTATGTGGATGACTTTAGCAAGCTAGCACGTTATGCCCCCGATGACGTTGCTACAGGTGCAGCTAAACAGGAGAAGTTTCTGGAAGGACTGAATGATGAGCTGAGCATGCAGTTGATGGTAGCAACTTTTAATAACTACCAACAATTGGTAGATAGAGCTCTCATGATTGATGGGAAGCAACAGCAGATTGACAACCATAAGAGGAAGTATGGACACAGGAAGTATAATTCTGGAGCTCAGCAGAGACCCCGTTTTACCCCAAACTCGGGAGGACCCCTCAAACATAACCATGGAGGTCACAACCACAATGGAGTGGTTGCGCACAACCATAGTGGCCCCAGTAATGCAAATGGTAATGGAGGAAGCAATGGACAGAACCGTACCAACCCTGCAACGCCCGCCAAGAAGGATCTAAGTCACATTACTTGTTTCAAGTGCGGGAAGAATGCACATTATGCCATAGAATGTTCTGAAGCAAACAATGGAAATGTCAATGAAAGCTCTGGGAAGAAGCCCAACCCTTTCAACAGGGGACAAGTGAACCACGTTAGCGTGGTGGAGATTGAAGCACAACCCGATGCAGTAATAGGTAAGTTTATGATTAAGTCATTTGCTACAATCGCTCTTTTTGATACTGGTGCATCGCATTCATACATATCAAGGGGATTTGTGGGTAAGTTTAAACTGCCAACCAAAACCCTTAGGACACCCATGTTAGTAACCTCGCCAGGAGCAGAGTATATGGCTAGACTTTGGTGTGATCGGTTACCATTAAGGATTGGTAACTACCTGTTTCCCTCAAACCTAATAGTATTGGAGTCACAAGGACTGGATGTGATATTAGGCATGGATTGGTTATCTATGTATGAAGGGAACATTGACTGCGCCAGTAAGTCAATTTTGCTTACCACCCCAGAAGGAAGAAGGATCAAGTATGTATCCCGGCATGTGCCGAACAGGACTCAAGTAAATTACTTATCAGGAGTTGCACAGGAGGAAGTACCAGTGGTGAAGGATTTCCCGGATGTATTTCCAGAGGAGTTGCCAGGCATGCCACCGGATAGAGACATTGAGTTTTTTATCGAGCTTTTGCCAGACACAGGGCCAATCTCTAAGAGACCGTATAGGATGCCCGCAAAGGATTTAGAGGAAATTAAGAAGAAGATTAAGGAGTTACTGGATAAAGGTTATATTCACCCAAGCTTGTCACCTTGGGGATCACCAGTACTTCTAGTGGAGAAGAAGGAGGGACCATTGAGGATGGTTGTTGATTATCGAGGATTAAATGAGGTGACGATCAAGAATAAGTACCCACTGCCGATGATCAATGATTTGTTTGACCAGCTGCAAGGAGCTAAGGTGTTTTCCGAGATCGATCTGCGATCAGGGTACCACCTGTTGAAGATTCGAGAGCAGGATATACCTAAGACAACTTTTACCACAAGGTACGAGCTATATGAGTATACCGTTATGTCATTTGGTCTGACTAACGCACCTTCCTATTTCAAGAAAATAATGAACAAGGTGTTTATGGAGTTTTTGGATAAGTTCGTCGTGGTGTTCATTGATGATATTCTGGTCTACTCAAAGAATGAAGAGGAACATAACGAGCATTTCCGTTTGGTACTTGGGAAGCTCAGAGAACACCAGTTATATGCCAAGTTTAGCAAGTGTGATTTTTGGTTGAAGGAAGTTGGATTCCTCGGACATCTTATATCTGGAGAAGGAACAGCAGTAGACCCTACCAAGGTTGTCACTGTGACAAATTGGGAAGCCCCCATGTCAGTTGGAGAGATCCGGAGTTTTCCTGGACTCGCAGGATACTCCCGGAGGTTCATTGAGAATTTCTCAAAGATTGCAAAGCCCATGATGGAGTTGTTGAAGAAGGACACTAAATTCAAATGGACTGAGGAATGTGAAGCCAGTTTTCAGGAGTTGAAGAAACACTTGGTTACAGCTCTAGTGTTGATTCTTCCAGATCAACGCAAGGATTACCAGGTGTATTGCAATGCTTCTAGTCGAGGACTTGAATCAGTGCTTATGCAAGAAGGAAGAGTTGTTTCATATGCCTCACGACATCTCGAACCCCATGAGTTGAATTATGCTACCCATGATTTGGAGTTAGCAGCCATAGTGCATGCATTGAAGACATGGAGACATTTTCTCATCGGAAACCATTGTGAGGTGTACAGGGATCAGAAGAGTTTGAAGTATATCTTCACACAAAAGGAGTTGAATCTCAGACAGAGGAGATGGTTGGAGCTCATTAAGGATTATATTATGAAGTTGCATTATCACCCCGGAAAGGCTAACATAGTAGCCGATGCATTAAGCCGCAAGAGCCATGTCAATACACTCATGACCGGAGAGTTACCCAAGGAGTTAGCAGAGGATCTTCTTGAGCTATGTTTGGAAATAGTTCCGAGGGGTTATGTAGCAGCATTGGAGATTTAGTATACTTTGATGGATAAGATCAGAGAAGCTCAAAAGATGGACAAGGAGATTAATGAGATAAAAGAGAGGATGAGCAAAGGAAAAGCTAAAGTATTTCGTGAGGATGATCACAATACCCTATGGTTTGAAGACCGCATATATGTGCAAAATGATCCGGAGATCAGGAAGTTGATTCTGCAAGAGGACCACGATTCGCCGTATTCGATTCACCCAGGAAATACCAAGATGTATCTGGATTTGAAGGATAGTTTCTGGTGGACCGGGATGAACAAGGATATTGCGGAATATGTAGCAGTTTGTGATGTTTGTCAGAGAGTGAAGGCAGAACATCAGAAGCCAGCGTGATTGTTACAACCATTGCCGATACCCGAACGGAAGTGGGATAAACTAGGCATGGACTTTATCACGGGATTGCCTAGGAGACGTTTAGGCTATGAATCGATATGGGTTGTAGTTGATCGTTTGACGAAAGTAGCTCATTTCATCCCAGTAAAGACCACTTACACGAGTGCTAAGTTGTCAAAGATTTACATGACCAGGATCGTATGTCTGCATGGAGTTCCGAGAACTATTGTATCAGATAGAGGAACCCAGTTTACCTCAAAGTTTTGGAATCAGTTGCATGAAACTTTGGGAACCAGGCTTGAGTTCAGTACATCTTTTCACCCGCAGACAGATGGAAAGACTGAGAGAGTCAATCAGATTTTGGAGGACATGTTGAGAGCTTGTGCGCTATATTATGGATCTAGTTGGGACAACAACTTGCCTTACGCAGATTTCTCTTACAACAACATCTATCAAGCCAGTTTGAAGATGGCCCCTTTTGAAGCATTGTACGGAAGGAGGTGCAGGACACCATTGTTGTGGAATGAAGTTGGAGACCGTCAGTTATTCAGACCAGACTTGATTAAAGAATCTGAAGAGAAGGTTAAGCTGATTCACAATGGACTTAAGGTAGCCCAGTCCAGGCAGAAGAGTTATGCAGATTCTAAACGCAAGGAAACAGTTTATGAAGTTGGAGACAGAGTGTATCTTCGTGTATCACCACTCCGAGGAGTGAAGCACTTTGGAGTTAAGGGAAAGTTAGCACCACATTTTGTGTGACCATACCGTGTTTTGGAATGTATGGGAGAAGTTTCTTACAACTTGGAGTTGCCCGAAGGATGTCAGGAGTTCTCGATGTATTCCACGTTTCTCAGTTGAAGAATTGCCATGCGGAGATGGCTGATATTGCTCTGAGAGATACAGTGCCACTGGAAGCGATTCAGTTGGATAGCGACTTGACCTACGAGGAGAAACTAGTCAAGATTTTTGATTTTGCCAGCCGAGTCACACGTAGCAAAGTTATCAAGTTCGGTAAGGTTCAGTGGAGCCACCATACAGAGGATGAAGCCACCTGGGAACGAGGGGAGGACCTACGGAAGGATCACCCTTACCTATTTTCTAGCCAACCTGAATCTCGAGGGCAAGATTCATCCTAAGGGGGGGTAGGTTTGTAACATCCCAAATTTCCAATTTGGAATGTTATACATTAGATCATCATTGCATATCATATTTTAATGCATTTTGGTTTGATCCTAGAAATTCTACGCAACTCAAGGACCCACGGAGAGAGTTGGGGATTTCATTAATTTTCATATTTGAGTTCTCTCAAATCTTGAAAAGAGGATCGTTTGATTTTAATTATTTTCTCTTCATATATTTCTTTTATGAAAATAAAGAGAGGGGATAAAATGACTTTCCCAAAATAATTTTTTCGGGAGATTTAATATTAAAATCAAATAGGATTTTATTCGGAGTTTTATTGATGTTTTATTTGAAATTAGGAAAAATATGCATTTTCCAAAATTGCATTAGAGGCCCAAATAAATGTGTTGGAGATATGCCCTAGAGGCAATCATGTACGATGATATTTCCTATGTGTATATGAATAAAGATAGTCCTTGGACATTATCAATGATGTGTATCAGCAAGTACATGACTTGTTTGTGGGACTATGCATTGTATGATGACTGTCCTAAAAGGTCCCTAGTCGAAAGGGCTATGTGGACACGCAGCCAACTAGACTAGCATATGACACAGTCGATGGCTTGGTCTCACTAGCCATGGAGCATTGGATGCTAACCGCATAATATGGACTTGGAACGATCTGGTCGGATTCGACGTAGTCGGATCCGAGTCGATATAAGGTCCAAGTCAGACAGACCCAACTATGAGACGCAGCGATATGTCATCTGTGAGTCTCTAGTACAACATATGTTCTATGTCCTAAGACCTGAGCTGACGCATGTACTCGGGAGGGTGACAGACTTGCTTTGGGCTGACCAAACGTTACACCGTAACTGGGTAGTTATAAAGGTAGGTTTTAGGTTTGTCCAGAACCATGATGCGAGACGTGGTCGAGAAAGATGGGATTTGCCCCTCCGATCAGGAGGGATATACTCTGGGCCCCTCGTGTGATCCGACCAGGATAAGCATGGCCATGCGACAAGGATTATGAGATAATCCGGTTTGTGGTCGGCATCACTGGAACGAGAAAGAGGTCGAGCTAGCACAAGGATGACAAACTCGCCTTGAGCTCGATAACATATATCGTGTGGCAAAAGGAATGCAAGTGTGATGTATAGGTTCGCTAACCGGCTTCATAGTCTTCTTGGTGTTCGGCATGCCTTGCGAGAGGCCGCTACCAACCGTGCAGTTCGGAGGTGATCCGAACTGCGATCAAGCCGACTTGAAGCTAAGGGGTCGCGCGCTTAAGGGAAGGAACCTACAAGGTCGGGTCCGAGGACACTGGTCGGATGTGATCCGAACTGTATTCGGATTGTGGCTGAGTAGACTTATGGGCTTTACGGTCAGTGCGACGCCCAAGTGTTGAGCCCGTGACGGACGCCTATATATATAGTGGAGGTGCCGCACACTCACGCGGTTGATCGCTTCGGCGCTGTCACTAGGGTTTGCATGTGTTGCGAATAGACACCTCCACTCGCCGCCGGTTGTGTGATCTGACCTAGCAGTCCACCGCACGATGTTCCTCCTGCACGCGCGGATACCGTTAGAGGCGGTGCACTTGCGCTGCTCCAGCGAACCTGTACGTGGGAACCGACCACCGGTTGTACGAGGGGGATCGGACGAGGAGGAGATGATCCACGCAGACGCCCTGCCCCAACTCTTCTTCCGTTGCACGACACTGCGCGTCTAGTGGTAACGAACTGTGATCCATCTCCCGTAGCATGTTCTTCGTTGTTCTGCGCATAGGAAATTTAATTTGCAGTCGACGCACCCTATCGTAGATCCCAACAGTGGTATCAGAGCCTCTGCTATAGGATTTGGATTCAGATCTTATTCATATTAGATATGTGGAGGCAATAGATGAGATATATTGTCATTGCTAAGAATGGCTGTGTGCACGGTTGATGAGATCAACTGCACATGGGGATCGATGTGGCTATGTTTTCTGTTGATTGGGATCAATGAGGTCGTGACACGATCTACCCCTACCGGTCGGTTATCCGCCATCGGGGTTAATAGTGAAACCTAAATCCGAATCGGATTCACGATGATCGATGAGATCGGTCAGATCAGAGAATTAGGCGTGACGGAGTTCAGATGTGATCTGTGATTTCCGAAAACGTCGGGCGCTGCCAGCACCCGTGAGGGGCGTTGCCCCTTCGAACCCCACCCGCTAACCGGCGAATAACCGGTAGAATGCGATTCTATGCATAACTTTATTTTGCAGGGTTTGATGTGAATAGTATGGCTCATGTGTATGTGATGCATGTGTGTAAATTATACATGGCCTGCGTGTCATGTTTGGCAGCCGGCAGGAGCCAAAGTGCTGTCATTATATTGTATAACGACCTGCGTGCCAACTTGTGACTATGTAAAATTCATTACTAGATGTAGTAGTTGGATAATAGAGATCAGGTTGGTGGCTTGGCGTCCCGGCGTGACAAACAAGATGGAGTTCCTAGATGGTAATCGGAGTCCGAGCCAACCTGGAAGAACATCCATGAAGGAGCCATACTATTTCACAATATGTGTTTATTTGTGATTGTTATGCTTCCTTGTTTTCTATGCATGTTAGAATGGTAGAAAGATCCCTCATGAATATCAAGCGAATTGCCATCCCTAATGTTGCACCTTCGCACGTCAAGTACGTCTAGTAGTGGGCTCATCAAATTGTGGTGCTGCTAGGTTTCCTTGAACTGAAGGGTTCGTGTCAGACACGGACATGCACTGCATTAGGTTGACTTGACAAGGCTATCAAAACGGTTTTGGGCCTTGTGGCAAAAGAGGTCGGGAGTTGAGGTATGAGATACCTACCCGACCGACAGGAGTCGTATAGAGATACGATTAGCAAGGAGTTGCCTATCGGATAGGCATGTTGTCTAGCAGTGATACTAAAGCTCACTAGTCGCATGTGCTAGTCGGGTCCTGAATCACTAAGAGTTTGCGGAGGGATGCTGACTTCAGTGGGAGTATTTCTATTTAAGGCTAGAATTACTCTACATAAACACATTGCTTAGTGATTGCATATTTTTCTGTTGTAGATCAATGGCACCACCTGCTCAACCCAACTTTGCATTGAAATCAATTCTGGAAAAGGATAAACTGAATGGAACAAACTTTACTACCTGGTATAGAAATTTGAGAATTGTTCTCAAGCATGATAAAAAGGAACATGTTCTAGAGGATCCTCTTCCAGAGGAACCTGCCGATAATGCTAGTACCACAACCAAGAATGCCTACCAGAAACTCATTGATGAATCAAACGAGATCAGCTGCCTCATGCTGGCTTGTATGGAGCCTGATTTGCAGCAGCATTTCGAAGACGTTGAGCATGTTTCAGGTGCAGGCTAGGACCGAAAGGTTCAACGTCTGGTGATCCTTGATGGATTGTAAGCTGAAGGCAGGTGATCCACTGAGCCTGCATGTGATCAAGATGATCGGATATGTGCAAGCTTTGGATCGGTTGGGCTTCCCACTCTTGGATGAGCTGGCTACTGATGCAGTTCTGGGTTCTCTTCCGCCTAGCTATGGGACGTTCATCTCGAACTATCATATGCATGGCATGGATAAGAAGCTCACTGAATTGCATGGGATGCTCAAAGTGGCAGAGCAGGATATTAAGAAAGGCACGCATCAAGTGTTGATGGTGCAGAAATCGGCTAAGTTCAAGAAGAGTTGCTCTAAGAAGAAGGCTAAGGAAAAGGGCACGGAGATGGTAACCTCCGCCGCTGCGCCGAAGTCTGGACCGGACTCAAAGACCATTTGCTATCATTGCAAGGAAACTGGTCACTAGAAGAGGAACTATAGCAAGTGTCTTGCAGAGCATGGCAAGAAGGCCGGGAATGCTGCTTCAGGCAAAGGTACACTTGTTGCATATGTTATAGACATTTACCTTGCTGACATACCTAGTAGCTATTGGGTATTTGATATCAGATCGGTTGTTCATATTTGCATCTCGATGCAGGGGCTGGTAAGAACTAGGCGTATGGCACAAGGGGAGATTGACATCAGGGTCGACAACAAAGCAAGAGTTGCTGCGTTGGAGGTCGGCACGATGCAGCTCCATCTTCCTTCTGGATTTATTTTAGAATTGAATAATTGTTATTACATTCCTGCACTTAGTCAGAACATTATTTCTGCCTCATGCTTGATGAGTCAGGGTTATGAATTCAATTTAAAGGACAATGGTTGTTCGATTTATTTGAATGGTATGTTCCACGGCTATGCACCCATTGTTGATGGGTTATTTATATTGAATCTAGAACAGGAACCGGTCTATAACGTGAATGTCAAGAGGCATAAGCCCAATGAGATAAATCCGACATACTTCTGGCATTGCCGGCTTGGTAGTCTGAAACGCATGAAGAAGCTCCATGATGATGGACACCCAACTTCGACTGACTTTGGGTCGTTCGAGACATGCGGTTCATGCTTGCTTAGCAAGATGATTAAGTCTCCTTTCGCAAAGAGTTGCGACAGGGCATCCAAGCTGTTGGAACTGATACACAGTGATGTTTGTGGACCAATGGGCACAACTACCAGAGGTGGCTATCAGTACTTCGTGACTTTTACCGATGACTTGAGTAGATATGGATATATCTATTTCATGAGGCACAAGTCAGAGACTTTTGAAAAGTTCAAAGAGTTTCAAAACGAGGTGGAGAATCAGCTCGGCAAGACTATGAAACTTCTACGATCTGATCATGGAGGTTGAGTACATGAGCCAGGAGTTTGATGATCATCTGAAAAGCAGAGGTATAGTACCTCAGCTCACACCTCCAGGTACGCCATAGAGAAATGGTGTATCAAAATGGAGGAATCACACCTTGTTGGACATGGTTCGATCTATGATGAGCAAGTCAGATTTACCCTTGTCATTCTGGGGATACGCTGTAGAAACTGCAGCTTTCACACTTAACAGGGTACCATCAAAATCCGTAGACAAGACACCACATGAGATGTGGACCGGGAAGAGTCGCAGTTTGTTTTTTCTAAAGCTTTGGGGTGGTGAAGCATTTGTCAAGAAACTTATGTCAGACAAGCTTACACCCAAGTCGGATATATGCATATTCGTGGGATATCCGAGGGAAACCTTGGGATATAACTTCTACAACCGGGAAAAGAACAAAGTGTTTGTTGCTCAAAACGGGGTTTTCCTTGAGAAAGAGTTTCTCAGTCGGGAGGCCAGTGGGAGGATGGTCCGACTCAAAGAAATTCGAGGACCACTTGGGGACGGCTCGGCTGGTGATGAGATCATAACGGAGTCAGTCAGGGAGCCCGTAGTGGAAGCGGCACCGGAACCACGGAGGTCAGAAAGATTGCGCAGAGTGCGCGATATATTGTTGCTAGAAAGCGACGAACCGGCCACATATGCGGAAGCGATGGTGAGCCCAGAGTCCGAGGCATGGCTGGAGGCCATGAGATCCGAGTTAAAGTCCATGGATGAGAATCAAGTTTGGGACTTGGTTGATCCATTGCCTGGCGTAACGGCCATTGGTTGCAAATGGGTCTTTAAGAAGAAAACCGATGTGGATGGAAATGTTCAGATCCACAAAGCTCGGCTTGTCGCTAAGGGTTATGGACAAGTTCAGGGAATTGACTACGACGAGACTTACTCGTCGGTAGCGATGCTGAAGTCGGTGAGGATCGTACTAGCTATAGCTGCATATTTCAATTACGAGATATGGCAGATGGATGTCAAGACAGCTTTCCTTCATGATACAGCCCGAGGGTTTTATCGATCCGACTAGCACTAGTAAGGTATGCAAGCTCAAGAGATCCATTTATGGGTTGAGGCAAGCATCTCGGAGCTGGAACATTCGTTTTGATGAGGTTGTCACTGGTTTCGGCTCCATCAAAAGCGAAGAGGACTCTTGTTTATACAAGAATTTAAGTGGAAGCTCGATAGTGTTTTTGATCTTGTATCTGGATGACATAATACTGATCGAAAATGATATTTCGATTCTGAACTCGGTCAAGGAGTCATTGAATGGCAAGTTTTCGATCAAGGACCTTGGTGAGGCAATGTACATTTTAGGCATTAAGATCTACAGAGATAGATCAAGGAGGTTGCTCGCCTTAAGCCAGAGCACGTACATAGATAAAGTGTTGAAGCGGTTCAACATGAGTGAGGCAAAGAAAGGGTTGTTGCCACTCTCACATGGTATAAGGCTAAGCGAGACTCAGAGTCCTTCGACATCTGATGAGCGAAGTAGGATGAGTAGGATTCCAGATGCCTCGGCAATCGGATCCATCATGTATGCCATGATATGTACGTGGCCCGATGTTGCTTTTGCAATAAGCCTAACAAGTAGATACCAGGGCAACCCAGGTGAGAGTCACTGGGCAGCGGTAAAGACTATTTCGAAGTACCTGAAAAGGACTAAAGAGATGTTCCTAGTTTATGGAGGTGAGGAAGAGCTCGTCGTAAGGGGTTACGCCGATGCTAGTTTCCAAACCGACAGAGATGATTGTCGATCACAGTCCAGATTCGTGCACGTCATGAACGGAGGAGCAGTGAGCTGGATGAGTTCCAAGCAAGATACGATGGCCGATTCTACTACAGAAGCCGAATACATTGCGGCTTGTGAAGCTGCAAAGGAAGGTGTCTGGATCCGGAACTTTCTGGATGATCTTGGTATTTTCACAGCCTCGGTAAAACCGTTGGACCTTTATTGTGATAATTCTGGTGCCATCGCACAAGCCAAGGAGCCTAGGAATCACCACAAGGTTAGACACATAGATCGGAAATATCACCTGATACGAACGATCGTAAAGAGTGGTGATGTAGAGTTGTGAAAAATTCACACGGATGCCAATGTTGCGGATCCGTTGACTAAACCGCTTCCACAACCCAAGCAAGAGGGGAACGTTAGAGCTATGGGCATTCGATGTCTATTTGATTGACTCTACTTCAAGTGGGAGACTGTTGGAGATATGCCCTAGAGGCAATCATGTATGATGATATTTCCTATGTGTTTATGAATAAAGATAGTCCTTGGACATTATCAATTATCTGTATCAGCAAGTACGTGACTTGTTTGTGGGACTACGCATTGTATGATGACTGTCCTAAAAGGTCCCTAGTCGAAAGGGCTGTGTGGACGCGCAACCAACTAGACTAGCATATGACACGGTCGATGGCTTGGTCTCACTAGCCATGGAGCATTGGATGCTAACCGGATAATATGGACTTGGAAGGATCTGGTCGGATTCGACGTAGTCGGATCCGAGTCGAGATAAGGTCCAAGTCAGACAGACCCAGCTATGAGATGCAACGATATGTCATCTGTGGTCTCTAGTAGAACATATGTTCTATGTCCTAAGACCTGAGCTGACGCATGTACTCGGGATGGTGATAGACTTGCTTTGGGCTAACCAAACGCTACTCCGTAACTGGGTAGTTATAAAGGTAGGTTTTGGGTTTGTCCAGAACCATGCTGTGAGACGTGGTCGAGCAAGATGGGATTTGCCCCACCGATCAGGAGAGATATACTCAGGGTCCCTCGTGTGATCCGACCAGGATAAGCATGGCCATGCGACAAGGATTATGAGATAATCCAGTTTGTGGTCGACATCACTGGAACGAGAAAGAGGTCGGGCTAGCACAAGGATGACAGACTCGCCTTCAGCTCGACAACAAATATCGTGTGGCAAAAGGAATGGAAGTGTGATGTACAGGTTTGCTAACCAGCTTCATAGTCTGCTTGGTGTTCGGCATGCCTTGCTAGAGGCCTCTACCAACCATGCAGTTCGGAGGTGATCCGAACTGCGACCAAGCCGACATGAACCTAAGGGGTCGCGCGCTTAAGGGAAGGAACCTACGAGGTCGGGTCCGAGGACACTGGTTGGATGTGGCCGAGTAGACTTATGGGCGGTCCGTGCGAGGCCCAAGTGTTGAGCCCGTGACGGACGCCTATATATATAGTGGAGGCGCCGCACACTCACGCAGTTGATCGCTTCGGGGCTGTCACTAGGGTTCGTATGTGTTGCGAATAGACACCTCCACTCGCCGCCGGTTGTGTGATCGGACCTCCTGCATGCGCGGATACCGTTAGAGGTGGTGCACTTGCGCCGCTCCAGCGAACATGTACGTGGGTACCGACCACCGGTTGTACGAGGGAGATCGGACGAGGAGGAGACGATCCACGCGGACGCGCTGCCCCAACTCTTCTTCCGCTGCACCGCACTGCACGTCTAGTGGTAACAAACTGTGATCCATCTCCTGTAGCATGTTATTGGTTGTTCTGCGCGTAGGAAATTTTAATTTACAGTCGACGCAACCTACCGTAGATCCCAACAAAATGTTCACCTTGTCGATTAGATTTTTAGAGGACGGGGAAAATTTATTTCTGGATTTTTGGAGTCCGTTTAGTATTTCTTTTCTTTCTTTTTCTGCACGTCGCAATATTTTAAAAAAAGGGAAACTGACTCTGGGCCGTAACCAACCGGGACTCCACCTGGCCGGCCTTTAAAGCCTGAGGAGCCGAGCCCCGCAGCCCACCGCTCCGCCCCGCCGCCCCCTAGCGCGTCGCCGCCCGTTAGCCACGCCGCCGCCTCCTTGCCCCGCCGCCGCTGCCTTGCCCCATCGCCGGAGCCACGCCGCCACCGCCGGACCCCGCCGGACCCGAGGTTGACGACACCGGTTTTTTGAAACCGACCGTTTTTTATATAAACCCTAGTGTCGGTTTTTTCATTTTAAATCGGTTTATATCATGTTTTTTTCGGTTCGGTTAAATAGCGGACGTTCGTTCGTACGTTCGTTTTAACGAACGGTTTTCGCCCATTAGCCACAGACAGCGAACGTTCGTTCGTTAGCTTGTTTGTCAGTTTTTCTTTTTCTTGGATTTTTCGTGATTATTTTCGATCGCGATTTCTTATCCGATTTTCGTTTTAGTTTAACTTTTCGCTTGTTAGTCGGAATCAGGCGATTCAAGCGCCTAGATCTTCGTCTCGAAGCCCTCTTTCCGTTTAACCAACTTTAACAAGATTTTTAAATAGTAAAATTTGACTTTGTTCAGGTTAGTAATTGGATCTTGTTTCTTTCGCAGTTTGTGTTTCGTTGTTTCGTGCGATTTGTGCAAACCGGAGTTCTTAAGTTGAACTTTCTGGTTAGATCTTATTATTTGAGTTTTACCCGTGCTTCTAGTTGAGTGCTTATTGTATGCTTGTTTATTTGCGATAGAGTACCCAGAGTGCAAAGCATGCTACTACGAGTCTCTAGGTTTTGCGGATCATCAGCAAGGCAAGTAACACTTTGATCATACTTCTTTACTACCCAATTGTGGGTTTTGGGTAGTAGATGAGGTAATACCTATGCACCTGTTTATTATCAAACCTATGGGAGTTACCTCTACGTTGTTTATATTTGCTATGCTATGCTCATAGACATGGATTGGGTTTGAGAGTATTCATGACAGATGTGAGCTTGTTAATTAATGGTTCAACTTAAGGTGGCAACATGAATACACATCTGGGTGGATTGCTTGTGGACACCTGGAGTACCCTGTGTTGTCCTAGGATATCCCGGAGGACCCGTGTGATCATCCTACGGCCCGCCACCCAGGCTCAAAGGGATCATAGGATTATTCATGCTAGAAACTTCCGTGTGCAGCCACAAGCTATTATGGGCTCTAGCATAGTTGAGTAAGTTGCGCGAAGCCGTTGAAGAGGTAGACTAGCAGATGTAGTGGGTTGTAGGTGGTATAGTCTACCAAGAGTAAAGAGTTAATGCTTCAGAAAGACTGTGTCTCGAATCTCCGACCATGGATGTATTCGAGTCTTGTGGGGAAAAGTGCGCAAACCTCTACAGAGTGTATAAACTAATCATGGTTAGCCGTGTCCCTGGTTATGGACATCTTGCGTATCTAATCCTTGATTTATCATGATTGATCCCATCACTCTTAATTTAAATTGATTGGGTTTAATGATGATGTTTAATTGGGATTGAGTTGGAAACCTTCTCAATGTTTAACAACTACCATTATAGTTAAATAAAATTTATTCCTTTGTTGTAGGGAAAAATTGGCTTTTCGCAAAAACATATTAACCATACAGCCTCCACCAGCCAAATATGCATGTTGTGATAGCATTTATTTTGTTCATTGTTCTCTTGTGTAATATTGCCAGCATATTCCATGTGCTGACCCATTCCAAGTTGCAACGTTTATGTTGCATACTTTTTAGACGACGAGTAAGGAGCCATAGGTCGTTGTCTTTCTCTTAGTGATGCCATTGGAGTTGATGGACTCACTTTATCTTCCATGGCTTCTGCTATTATTGATTTAGATGGCCTTAAGCCATATTTATTGTTTTTGTTATCTTTTGAGACATTCGATGTAATAAGTGTGTGATTGTACTCTGTTTTAAATCCTCAAGTACTGTGCATGTCAGCATTACCGATCCAGGGATGACACTGATGCACAGAGATCAGACTGTTTGAGGTCTGGTCGCTACATGGCAACAGAATGTTAACAAGACCACTGCTCAAGTCAAGAACGTGGTGACCAACCCGATGCGTGAAGACTGTCAGCGCAATAATTCTAGCTTCAATTGTGGGCAAACCGGACATTGTGCTAGACAGTGCCCCAAGAACGGCAAGGTAACCGCCCCATTTAGGCCACAAGTCAATCACTTGGAGCCCTACTTTGTCCAGAGGACCATCCAATGGCAAATTCACCACCTCTCCACAGATGAAGCCCAAGAGGATCCGGAAGTCGTCACTGGTATGTTTCGTATTAATAGCATACCTGCTATAATTTTATTTGACTCTGGGGCTTCCCACTCTTTTATTTCACGGAGTTTTGTTGCACAAAACAAATTTCCTTGCTCGATTTTGGGAAAAAGTATGATGGTACAATCCCCGGGATCCATGCTCAGAAGCTATCTGGTCTGTCATAATTTTGAAATTGATATCAAGGGAGTCAGATTTCCAACATCCTTGATAGTCACCAAGTCTGCCAAACTGAATATTATTTTGGGAATGACTTGGTTAACCCAATATCAAGGATGCATCAACTATGCGAACAGAGAAGTCACCATGACAAGTCAGGAAGGTCGAACTACAAAATTCTATGCCCGCAGAAGCATACCAAAGAAGGAAATGGTTTTCACGGCTATGGCTAAAGAGTTGGAATTAATTCCTGTGGTAAGTGAGTTTCCAAATGTATTCCCTGAGGAATTACCAGGAATGCCGCCAGACAGGGAGCTCGAGTTTGCAATTGATCTTGTGCCCGGAATCGCACGATTATAAAAGAAGTATTATTGGATGCCTTCATCAGAATTAGTGGAATTAAAGAAAGAGCTTGAAGAGATGCTTCAGAAAGGATACATACATCCGAGCTCTTCACCATGGGGATCACCCGCAATATTTGTGGACAAGAAAGACGACAGACTTCGGATGTGTGTAGATTACTGTCAGCTGAATGATGTCACTATCAAGAAGAAATATCCACTACCAAGGATTGATGATTTGTTTGATCAAATCAGTGGGGCAAAAGTATTCTCCAAGATTGATTTAAGGACCGGATATCACCAGCTCAAAATCAAGAAGGAAGATATTCCCAAGACCGTGTTCACTACTCGATACAGTCTTTATGAATATACAGTTATGTCTTTAGGTCTCACCAATGCCCCTGGCTTTTTCACGCATATGATGAGTAAGCTATTTATGGATTTTGTGGATAAGTTTGTGGTGGTCTTCATCGATGACATACTCATGTACTCAAAGGGTGGAGAAGAACACAAAGAACACCTCGGAGCAGTTCTGCAAAGGCCCCGTGACTATCAGCTATATGCGAAGTTCAGCAAATGTGAGTTTTGGCTTAAGCAAGTTGGATTTTTAGGGCATGTTCTTTCAGCAGAAGGGATAGCCGTGGATCCAAGTAAGGTGAAGGACGTGCTTGATTGGACCGCACCCACGACAGTTTCTGAGATCCGAAGTTTCCTTGGATTAGCCGGATACTACCGCCACTTCATCGAAGGATTCTGTAAGGTTGCCAAGCCAATGACAGATCTTCTCAAGAAAGATGAAGTTTGAATGGACTGAGGATTGTGAGAAAAGTTTCAATGAACTAAACACCATACTGACAATAGCACCGGTATTGACACTTCCATACATCTACCGCAGCTTTGATGTATACTGTGACGCATCCAGGAGAGGTATTGGATGTGTACTCATGCAAGATGGCAAGGTTGTGGCCTACGCATCTTGACAATTACGGCCTCACGAAGGGAACTATCCAATGCATGATTTGGAGTTGGCCGCTGTTGTGCATGCTTTGAAAATTTGGAGACACTACCTCATTGGAAAAAGGTGTCATATATTTACCGACCACAAGAGTTTCAAGTATATATTCACTCAACCGGACTTAAACCTTCGACAGCGAAGATGGCTCGAGTTGGTCAAGGATTATGACCTTGGGATAAGTTATTGATACGTCCATTTTTCATCATGCTTTTATATTGATATTTATTGCATTGTGGGCTATTATTACACATTATGTCACAATACTTATGCCTATTCTATCTTATTTTACAAGGTTTACATGAAGAGGCGGAATGCCGGCAGCTAGAACTCTGGGCTGGAAAAGGAGCAAATATTAGAGACCTATTCTGCACAACTCCAAAAGTCCTGAAACTTCACGGGAGCACATTTCATAATATATAAAGAATATTGGGCGAAGCAAGAACCGGAGGGAGGCCACCCACCATCCATGAGGGTGGGGGCGCTCCCTACCCCCCTTGGCGCGCCCCCTACCTCATGGGCCCCCTGGCAGGCCTCCGGTGCCCATCTTCTGCTATATGAGGTCTTTTGCCCTGGAAAAATCATAAGCTAGCTCACGGGACGAAACTCTGCCGCCACGAGGCAGAACCTTGGCGGAACCAATCTAGGGCTCTGGCAGAGTTGTTCTTCCGAGGAAACTTCCCTCCGGGAGGGGGAAATCATCACCACCATCATCATCATCGATCCTCTCATCGGGAGGGAGTCAATCTCCATCAACATCTTCACCAGCACCATCTCATCTCAAACCCTAGTTCATCTCTTGTATCTAATCTTTGTCTCAAAACCTCAGATTTGTACCTGTGGGTTGCTAGTAGTGTTGATTACTCCTTGTAGTTGATGCTAGTTGGTTTATTCGGTGGAAGATCATATGTTCAGATCCTTTATGCATATTAATACCCCTATGATTATGAACATGAATATGATTTGTGAGTAGTTACATTTGTTCCTGAGGACATGGGAGAAGTCTTTATATAAGTAGTCATGTGAATTTGGTATTCGTTCGATATTTTGATGAGATGTATGTTGTCTCTCCTCTAGTGCTGTCATGTGAACGTCGACTACATGACACTTCACCATTTTTTGGGCCTAGGGGAAGCCATTGGGGAGTGTAAGTAGATGATGGGTTGCTAGAGTGACAGAAGCTTAAACCCTAGTGTAACACCCTCGATGCGACTATAGCTCCCACGTGTCGAGGCACGACTTAGAGACATAATCGCATTGAAGGCATATGTCGCAAGTTAGGCAATCTTCACTAACATCCCATGTAATTTAATAATAAAAGGGGAGATAACATAGTTGGCTTACACTCGCCACGTCAATCAAGTACATAAATAACATTACATCATCCAAACACTCATGGCCCGACTATGGCGCCAAAATAAAAGAGAACCCAACATGCGACAACGGTCCCGTTCACCCCCAACTGGGCACCACTACTGATCATCGGGAAAGGAAACATAGTAACGTTGAGAGTCCTCGTCGAACTCCCACTTGAGCTCATACGCGTCTCCTGGAGCGGAATCATCAGGCCCTGCATCTGGTGTAATAGTAATCTGTGAGCCACAGGGACTTAGCAATCTCGCACCCTTGCGATCAAGACTATTTAAGCTTATAGGTATGGCAAGGTAAATATGAGTGGAGCTGTAGCAAGCGACTAGCAAGTATGGTGGCTAACTTATTCGCAAAAGAGAGCGAGAAGAGGAGGCAAAGCGCGAGCGAGAAACTAGAGAGCAACCTGCGCAAGAATTACTCCAACACCGTGTCCACTTCCCGGACTCCGCCGAGAAGAGGCCATCACGGTAACACACTCAGTTGATTCATTTAAAAGAAATTAAGGTTCAAGTTATCTACAACCGGACATTAACAAATTCCCATCTGCCCATAACCGCGGGCACGGCTTTCGAAAGTTCAAATCCCTGCAGGGGAGTCCCAACTTAGCCCATGACAAGCTCTCACGGTCAACGAAGGAATAGACCTCCTCCCAAGACGTTCGGATTAGACTCGGTATCTCGGTAATTCAAGACACTTCGACCAGGTAAAAACAAGACCAGCAACACCGCCTGAATGTGCCGTCAAATCCTGATAGGAGCTACAAATATCTCGTTCTTAGGGCACACTCAGATGAGCCAGACGTTGGGTAGGCCAGCCCAGAGTTTCCCCTAGTAGCCCCGGACATCGCTCGGTTGGACCAACACTCAGAGGAGCAGTGGCCCGGGGGGGTTAAAATAAGATGACCCTTTAGTCTGTAGAACCCAAGGGAAAAAAAGGGCTAGGTGGCGAATGGTAAGACCAAGGTTGGGCATTGCTGGAAAATCTTTAATCAAGGCAAACTATCAAGGGGTTACCATTATAACCCAACCGCGTAAGGAACGCAAAATCCGGGAACATAACACCGATATGACGGAAACTAGGGCGGAAGAGTGGAACAAAACACTAGGCAAGAGGCCGAGCCTTCCACCCTTTACCAAGTATATAGATGCATTAAGATAACATAGCAATATAATGATATCCCAATAAGTAAATAAAAGATGTTCCAACAAGGAACGGCCTCCAATCTTCACCTGCAACTAGCAACACTATAAGAGGGGGCTGAGCAAAGCGGTAACATAGCCAAACAACAGTTTGCTAGGATATGGTGGGTTAGAGGTTTGACATGGCAATTTGGGAGGCTTGCAAGCAATTGGTAGGCATCGTAGCATTGGCATAGCAAAGAGCGAGCAAACTAGCATAGCAAAGATAGTAGTGATTTTGAGGGTATGATCATCTTGCCTGCACAGTTGTCAGAGTTGACTGGATCCTCGAAAGAAAACACAACGGGCTCCTCGTTAGCGGACTCGTCTCCCGGCTCTACCCAAACAAGACAAACAATGAACAAGGATACAATCAACCACGTGCAAACTCAAACAACACAATGCAAAGATGATATGCTATGCGGGATGCGATGCGGGATGCAAAAAGCAAGATATGACAGGAAATGCATGAACCTGGCCTCAACTTGGGATTCCAAGTGTGCCACTGGAAATATGAGATTAAATCGCTTGAAAACTATATAAAGAACGCCGGAATCGGAGTTACGGTTTGGAAATGGCAAGCGATTCAAAAATGGCACCGGTCTGCGATTTACAGCAAGTAGGCATCTAAATGCAAGGAAATGAACATGCTACAGCACCCAAACATGAAAAAAAATACATGGCAGGGATGCACACAAGATTCTTAACAAAAGTCTAGCACTGAGCTACGGCCAATTCATCCATTAACAGGTTCAAACAAGCATGGCAAAAATGCATATGACAAACAGATCTTAGACTTAGTGAAATTAACACTTGTCTGGAATTTCAGTCAGGTAGCCCTCTTCGGAGCAGCAAAGCAACATGCTACAGGATGTGAACATGGAAAAGTAAAGCATGGCATGGAGCTACTCAAAGAGCTTAACAAAAGTCCCTTAGTGACCTTGAGCCAAAAGGGATCAGAAAATATAATTGCAAGCACGTGAACATAGCAAAAACATAATCAGTTCTCAGACTTAGTGAAAACTGACACATGCTGAAAATATAACTCAAGTAGGCATGTTTACGAGCTCGATGCACTCACTACGGTGCAAGTCATGGCAAGACAAGCATACACCCATCAACAAGGCACAGAATTCAAGCTAGACATGGCAAGAACAATAGCATAGCGTGCATAGATCAACTACAACATCACCGGCAAAATTGCAAACAAGTTGACAATCTGCCCAGATTCACAAAATAGCAAAAGTAGAGCTCGATTGACTCAAGCTAGAGTGCTCCATAATTGCAAACAAAGACATGGATGGATAGAACACTAGAATATTAACAAAACATCCTTACTAATCATCCTCAAAAGAGGCACGGATCACTAGGAAACAACATGAACTTATGACAAGATGAGATAAGCAGCTCCAGGACTTAGTGAAATTACTAAGTCCCTGAAAAACAGAATTAGCAAGTGCACCACTTTGCAAGTTTGCACAAGTCACCACACACATCACAAAATACATGGGTTGCACCTCTGGAAAGATGACAAAACCCTTAACAAAACACATGTAGAGCATCAGGGCATAGCATGCACACATTAATCATGGCAAAAATGACAAAAACCTAAATGGAGCAGCAGATCTGACAATTATCTCAAGTAGCCTCCTTCTAACAGCATTTTGGGCATCAAGATGAGCTCAAAAGAAAATGATGGAATGGAATGAAATGATGTACTCTCTGAGATGAACATTTTGATATGCTATATGCATGAATCGGAGCTACGGATACAAAGTTACGGAGCTATGAACATGAGCACTTGGACTGAAAATATCAGGGAAAAACAACCCTCAGATCTAGGGTTTGACCGGCGCGCGAACCGAGGCGGCGGCGGGCACTGTTCACGGCGGCGGATCCGGCGGAGGGCGGCGAGGTGGCGCCGAGGCGGCGGCCGGGACGGCGAGCGGCGCCGCGGGGCGGCGCGGCAGCCCGGGAGGAGAGGTGGCGCGCGGCGGCTCGGGGTTGGCGGAGGTTGCGGCGGCCCGGGCGACGAGGTGGCGACGGCAGCGGCGGAACGGACCGCGGCGGCGCGGCGCCGGAGGCGAGGGAGGTGGCGGCGCGGCGTGGATGGAGGCGGCGCGGGCGACTCGGGCCGCGGGGGCCGGCTTCGGGCTCCCCGGGCCTCGGGCGGCGGCGGGTTGGTTGCGGCTGACGTGGCAGGCGGCGATTGGGCGAGGGGGCGGCGGCGGACGCGTCCGGCTGGGGCAGACGTGTCCAGCCGGCGCGGATCTGGGAATTAGGGTTTCGGGGGGAGAGGAAGATCCGGATTTCGGGGGGGTGTTTAAATAGGCATAGAGGGAGCTAGGAGAGTCCAAATGAGGTGCGGTTTTCAGCCACGCGATCGTGATCGAACGCTCTAGACGATGGAGCAGAGTTAGGTGGGTTTTGCGCCAAAATGGAGGGGTGTTGGGCTGCAACACACACGAGGCCTTTTCGGTCCCTCGGTTAACCGTTGGAGTATCAAACGAAGTCCAAATGATACGAAACTTGACAGGCAGTCTACCGGTACTAAACCAAGGTCGCTTGGAAAGTCTCGGTCCAATCTGGAAATGTTTAATCCCCACACATGAAAGAAAGCTAGAAATGACCACCGGAGGAGAACAAAGCGCCGGAATGCGAAACGGACAACGGGGAAAATGCTCGAATGCATGAGACGAACACGTATGCAGATGCAATGCACATGATGACATGATATGAGATGCATGACAATTATAACAACACACGGAGACAAAGACCCGAACCCGAGGAAATAAATATAACTTAATGCCGGAAACGGCAAGAGTTGGAGTACAAATTGGGAAAGTTACATCCGGGGTGTTACCACACTCCACCACTACGAAAGTATCTCGTCCCGAGATCTAGGACTGAAAGAACGCCGGGTACTCAGAACGGAGGTGATCCCCGCGTTCCCAGGTAGCTTTACGGTCGGAATGGTGTGACCACTTGACTTTGAGAAATTTGATTGACTTGTTGCGAGTCTTGCGTTCAGTCTCTTCAAGAATAGCAACTGGGTGCTCACGATACGAGAGATCTTCTTGGAGCTCAATGTCCTCGAAGTTGACGGTGCGGTTAGGAGTCTTGAAGCACTTTCGAAGCTGAGAGACATGGAACACGTCATGAACATTTGCAAAGTTTGAAGGAAGCTCGAGTTGATAGGCGAGGTCGCCTCTCTTGCTGACAATCTTGAAAGGTCCCACGTATCTAGGGGCAAGCTTCCCTTTGATACCGAAGCGACGAGTACCTTTCATAGGAGAGACGCGGAGGTAAGCATGATCTTTGATCTCGAAAGCCAAATCACGGTGCTTACTATCATAGTAGCTCTTCTGACGGGATTGGGCTGCGTTGAGGTTATCATGAATGACTTTGCACATTTCCTCTGCCTCTGTGATTAAGTCATTACCCAAAAGCTGACGTTCACCGGTTTCAGACCAGTTGAGAGGGGTATGGCACTTCCTGCCATACAGAATTTCAAATGGGGCCTTGCCCGAACTTGCTTGAAAACTGTTGTTGTAGGAGAATTCAGCATAAGGAAGACAATCCTCCCATTTCATGCCGAAGGAGATCACACAAGCCCTGAGCATATCTTCAAGAATCTGGTTGACACGCTCGACTTGACCGCTAGTTTGAGGATGGAAAGCTGTGCTGAAGCGGATGTTGGTGCCCATGGCCTTCTGAAAAGAATCCCAAAACTTCGAGGTAAAGATGCTGCCAGGTCTGAAGAGATCACTTGTGGAATACCGTGCAGAGAGACAAAACGAGAGGTATAGAGTTCCGCCAATTGAGCTGCAGTGATCGACTCTTTGATAGGCAGAAAGTGAGCCACTTTGGTGAGTTTGTCGATGACAACAAATATAGCATCATTGCCACGCTTGGACTTTGGAAACCCAGTCACGAAGTCCATTTCAATGTGGTCAAACTTCCATTCTGGAATGACAAGAGGTTGGAGGAGACCTGCTGGCCTTTGGTGTTCTGCCTTCACTCTTCTGCAGACATCACATTCGTTTACGAATTGAGCAATCTCGCGCTTCATTCGAGTACACCAATAACCCTGCTTGAGGTCCTGATACATCTTCGTGCTCGCAGGGTGGATGGAGAGGAGAGAATTGTGAGCCTCGTTCATGATCACTTTACGGAGGTCACCTTTGGGTACAACAATACGATCCTCGAAAAAGAGAGTGTCCTTGTCATCAAGGCGGTAGCACTTGTACTTGGACTGACTCTTGGCAATCCCAATCTTCACCTTTTTCACCATAGCATCAAGAAGCTGGGCTTGGCGAATCTGGTCTTCTAAGGTAGGAGAGACTTGAAGGTTGGCGAGGAAACCTTGAGGAACAACTTGCAGATTAAGTTTGCGGAAAGCTTCACAAAGCTCGGGTTGATAAGGCTTGAGAATCAGACTGTTGCAGTAAGCTTTCCTGCTCAATGCGTCAGCAATCACATTGGCCTTGCCTGGAGTATACTCGATACTCGGATTATACTCTTGAATCATTTAGACCCATCGAGTTTGCCTGAGGTTGAGATTAGGCTGAGTGAAGATGTACTTGAGACTCTTGTGATCAGTGAAAATGTCCACTTTTCTTCCCAATAGAAGATGTCTCCAAGTCAAAAGAGCATGCACAACTGCCGCCAACTCGAGATCATGAGTGGGGTAGTTCTTCTCATTAGGCTTCAACTGGCGAGAGGTATAAGCAACAACTTTCTTCTCTTGCATCAATACTGCGCCAAGACCTTGGAGAGAGGCATCACAAAAGACCTCGTACGGCTTGGATTCATCAGGCGGAGTCAGAATTGGAGCAGTGATCAATTTATCTTTCAAAGTGTTGAAAGCAATGTCACACTCCGGAGACCAAACGTACTTGACGTGCTTCTGAAGAATATTAGAGAGAGGCTTCGCGATCTTAGAGAAGTTTTCAACGAATCTTCGGCAATAGCTTGCGAGACCGAGAAAACTGCGGAGTTGCTTCACGTTCTGAGGAGGTTCCCAATTCACAATTGCAGACACCTTCTCAGGATTCATGGCAATGCCCTTGGCAGAGATGATATGACCAAGATAAAGAACCTCATCGAGCCAAAATTCACACTTGGAGAACTTAGCGTAGAACTTGTGTTCTCTGAGCTTTTCAAGAACCAAACGCAAGTGCTTGGCACGATCTTCCTTGTTCTTTGAGAAAACCAGAATGTCGTCGAGATAGACCAAAACGAAGTCATTGGTGAAGGCGTTGAAGATGAAGTTCATCATGCGAGAGAACGTCGGAGGAGCGTTGACGAGACCAAAAGACATGACAGTGTATTCATATGAACCAAAGCTTGTCTTGAAAGCAGTCTTGGGAATATCTTGCTCACGGATTCGAATCTGATGATAGCCCATACGGAGATCAAGCTTGGAGAATACTTGGGCACCTTTGAGTTGTTCGAACAGCTCATTGATGTTGGGAAGTTGGTATTTGTTCTTTATGGTCTTCTTGTTCACTGAACGGTAATCAACACAAAGTCGGTCCATTCCATCCTTCTTCTTCACAAAAAGAACACCACAACCCCACGGAGAAGAACTAGGCCGGATGAGACCCATTTTCTCTTGAATATCAAGTTGCTTCTTCAGCTCCTTGAACTCTTCAGGTCCGAGCTTGTAAGGACGCTTGCACACAGGTTCCGTGCCAGGCTCAAGATCAATAACAAATTCAACTGGCCGGTGCGGAGGCATTCCTGGAAGCTCTTCTGGAAAGACGTCTTGATACTCGCAAACGACTGGAATTTGAGAGATAACATCCAATTCACCCTTCTCATTGAGAGAAAATAGACGAATGGTATCATCACGAGCGGCAAAGACAATTACATCCTCAGACGAATGAGTCAATTGAATCTGCCTGGCAGCACAATCAAGATGTGCCTTGTGCTTAGAAAGCCAATCCATTCCGAGAATAAGATCAATATCCGAGTTGCCAAGAACCACCGGAGAAGAGAGAAACTTGTAATCGCCCAATGTGATAGAAACATCTGGGGCAATAGCGCTTGCATTCATGAATTTACCCGGAGAAACAACAGATAACTATCTAGGCAAATCTTGCAAAGGCAACTCATGCTTAGAAACAAATGGTCTCGAGATGAAACAATGCGATGCACCCGTGTCAAAAAGAACTTTAGCTGGAATATCATTAACAGGAAGGTTACCCATGATCACATCTGACGAGTCCTCTGCCTGAGCTGCATTCATCAAGTTGACCTTGGCGGAGTTGGGATTATGCTTGACCACAGCTGTACTTGCCGATCTGACAGGAGGAGGAGGAAGACGCCTCTGGTTGAAACACTTGTCGGAATAGTGACCCTTCTGTTGGCACTTGTTACACGTGACCTCTGAAAGCGGACGGTGGTACGGAGCACTCGATCTTGGAGCTTGAGACGAAGTCTTGTTCTGAAATCCAGGGTTGGGTGGGTGGGAAGAACCACTGCCACCTTTGCTCTTCTGCTGATACGGCTGACGGAACGGAGGAGGAGGAAGCCAAAACTTCTGTTGCTTGGCCACTTGAGTAGAGGAAGAAGGAGTAACATCTCTGGCTCGCTTCTTGGAAGCATCACACCTCAACTGAGCAGCCTCTTGCTTCAATGGCATGTTGTAGAACTCATCGTATCTCAAGGGCTCGAAGAGAACAAGAGCTAGCTGAATTTCTTCTCTGAGACCATCCCTGAACTAGTATATCATGCTCTTCTCATCAGGGACGTCCTGCTTGGCAGATAAAGAGCCTTGCTTCAGATTGCGGAATTCCTCACACTTGCTTTCAACCACGCTCTGGGGAATATGATGAGCTCGGAAATCTCGACGGAAATCATCCCAAGTGATAACACGTCCACCTCTAGTGTCCTTGTACTGCTGGAACCATTCTGCAGCTTGATCTTTGAGTTTGAAGGAAGCGAACTTAACAAATTCCTCAGGCCTGACGTTACTGCACTCGAAATGCTTACACAGATCCACAAGCCAATCGTCAGCATCGGTTGCCTCAACACAATTGCTGAAAGTCTTTGGCCCGTTAGCAAGGAACTCGTTGAGTGTAGCAAAGTGATTCTGATTGCTGCCTTGATTCCCTTGGTTGCCTTGATTGCGCTCTTGAAGAATTTGCATGATCAACTATGTGCTTGCATTGGTTGCGGCCATCACAGCTTGCCATGCCTCCGGAGGAGGTGGAGGTGGTGGCGGATCAGGATTCGGAGTCGTGCGCATTGGAGGAGCCATCCTAAAGAGGTTGACGTCCATTACCACATTGACAGATAAATATTGAAGCTGAATCCAACGGAATGAAAATTGCAACATATAGTCTTCACATCCGAACAAAATGAACGAATGCATTCCTCTTGAAATGGTCACATATCCATAAATTTAGAAGCCACGTAGAATTAAGGTAGAGAAATAAATCAACAAGGTACGGATCAAGAACAAATAATCGGTAAGAAATCCCAATTTCAAACCAATATCCGTGGAAGAAGAACTAGAGCTACTAGAATTCCCACCTATGAAACTCCCGAACCTTTCCGGTTATGCAATCAGGTGTTGGGGATACAGGGGAAGCATAATATCTCACCCCAATCTAGCAAATCCTACATCCAGCTGTATCCATCCTTCAACACATAACCAAGAAACCTTCGGAAACCATCTACCTCAACCTTCGAAAAGCATCCGTTATACAATTTATGGTGATACTCCCGAACTCCCGCCCCAGTACTGGGTGGCATCGAGGTTATCTCACCAACGAACTGCATAAAAGAGATTTTCGATGTCGGCGTACTAAACTGAGGTATTCCAGAACTGCAACGAGAAAATTATGATGACAACACCTCAGAGCTCAACTCCCCAGGACACTTCCACTAAACCCCTGACAGGAGGCACCAAGACAATGTTCTCATCATAAAACCATCGGAACGATTCCAAGATACCCGCGTGATCCTAAAAAAATTTTAGTGAAATTTGAGAAGAGAAGAGTCAAAACTCTACGTCAGGATGCCTTACCAGAGCAATGAGGAGACTGGGAAGTAAAAAGAATTCTTAAACTCTCCGATATATAATTCCTAATGAATCAAAACATTTTTTCTAGACACAACTCGGCCACTAAAAACATTCAAGCAATGGGGCTCCTAAGGTCGGGGAAGGCTCTGATACCAACTTGTAACACCCTCGATGCGACTATAGCTCCCACGTGTCGAGGCATGACTTAGAGACATAATCGCATTGAAGGCATATGTCGCAAGTTAGGCAATCTTCATTCCACCCTTTGCAATTTTGCCCAGATTCACAAAGTAGCAAAAGTAGAGCTCGATTGACTCAAGCTAGGGTGCTCCATAATTGCAAACAAAGACATGGATGGATAGAGCACTACAATATTAACAAAACATCCTTACTGATCATCTTCAAAAGAGGCACGGATCACTAGGAAACAACATGAACTTATGACAAGATGAGATAAGCAGCTCCAGGACTTAGTGAAATTACCAAGTCCCTGAAAAACAAAATTAGCAAGTGCACCACTTTGCAAGTTTGCACAAGTCACCACACACATCACAAAACACATGGGTTGCACCTCTGGAAAGATGACAAAACCCTTAACAAAACACATGTAGAGCATCAGGGCATAGCATGCACACATTAATCATGGCAAAAATGACAAAAACCTAAATGGAGCAGTGGATCTGACAATTATCTCAAGTAGCCTCCTTCTAACAGCATTTCGGGCATCAAGATGAGCTCAAAAGAAAATGATGCAATGGAATGAAATGATGTACTCTCTGAGATGAACATTTTGATATGCTATATGCATGAATCGGAGCTACCGATGCAAAGTTATGGAGCTATGAACATGAGCACTTGGACTGAAAATATCAGGGACTTAGAAAAAAAACAACCCTCAGATCTAGGGTTTGACCGGCGCGTGAACCGAGGCGGCGGCGGGCACTGTTCACGGCGGCGGATCCGGCGGAGGGCGGCGAGGTGGCGCGAAGGCAGCGGGGCGACGGGGCGGCGCGGCAGCCCGGGAGGAGAGGCGGCGATGGCGGCGGCGGGGCGGACCGCGGCGGCGCGGTGCCGGAGGCGCGGGAGGTGGCGGCGCGGCGTGGATGGAGGCGGCGCAGGCGGCTCGTGCCGCGGGGGCCGGCTCCGGGCTCCCCGGGCCTCGGGCGGCGGCGGGTTGGTGGCGGCTGACGTGGCAGGCCGCGATTGGGAGAGGGGGCGGCGGCGGACACGTCCGGCTGGGGCGGACGTGTCCGGCCGGCGCGGATCTGGGAATTAGGGTATCAGGGGGAGAGGAAGATCCGGATTTCGGGGGGTGTTTAAATAGGCATAGAGGGAGCTAGGAGAGTCCAAATGAGGTGCGGTTTTCGGCCACGCGATCATGATCGAACGCTCTAGATGATGGAGCAGAGTTACGTGGGTTTTGGGCCAAAATGGAGGGGTGTTGGGCTGCAACACACACGAGGCCTTTTCGGTCCCTCGGTTAACCGTTGGAGTATCAAACGAAGTCTAAATGATACGAAACTTGACAGGCGGTCTACCGGTAGTAAACCAAGGCCGCTTGGCAAGTCTCGGTCCAATCCGGAAATGTTTAATCCCCACACACGAAAGAAAGCTAGAAGTGACCACCAGAGGAGAACGAAGTGCCGGAATGCAAAACGGACAACGGGGAAACTGCTCGAATGCATGAGACGAACACGTATGCAGATGCAATGCACATGATGACATGATATGAGATGCATGGCAATGATAACAACACACGGAGACAAAGACCCGAACCCGAGGAAATAAATATAACTTAACGCCGGAAACGGCAAGAGTTGGAGTACAAATTGGGAAAGTTACATCCGGGGTGTTACACCTAGTTTATGAGTTGCTTCGTAAGGGGCTGATTTGGATCCATATGTTTCATGCTATGGTTAGGTTTACCTTAATACTTCTTTTGTAGTCGCGGATGCTTGCAATAGGGGTTAATCATAAGTGGGATGCTTGTCCAAGGAACGGCAGTACCCAAGCACCGGTCCACCCACATATCAAATTAGCAACGTACCGAACGCGAATCCTATGAACATGATGAAAACTAGCTTGATGATAATTCCCATGTGTCCTCAGAAGCATTTTCCTTTATATAAGAGTTTTTGCAGGCTTGTCCTTTGCTAACAAAAGGATTGGGCCATCTTTCTGCACCTTATTTACTTTCATTACTTGTTACCCGTTACAAATTACCTTATCACAAAACTATCTGTTACTGATAATTTCAGTGCCTGCAGAGAATACCTTGCTGAAAACTGCTTATCATTTCCTTTTGCTCCTCGTTGGGTTCGACACTCTTACTTATCGAAAGGACTATGATAGATCCCCTATACTTGTGGGTCATCAAGACTCTTTTCTGGCGCCATTGCCGGGGAGTGAAGTGCCTTTGGTAGTTGGAATTTGGTAAGGAAAAATATGAGGCCACAAGAGTGTGCTGAAATTTATATAGTGTGCTGAAATTTACTGTCAGTTGTTACTATGGAACATAATCCTTTGAGCGGCTTGTTCGGGATATCTTCACGCCGACCAGTAGAGCAAAGAGTTGCTCCTCAACCTACTCAACCTACTGAAAATTTTTATTTTGAAATTCCTTCGGGTATGATAGAGAAACTGCTAGCTAATCCTTTTACAGGAGATGGAACGTTGCATCCCGATTTGCACCTAATCTATGTGGATGAAGTTTGTGGATTATTTAAGGCTGCAGGTATGCCCAAGGATGTTATCAAGAAGAAGGTCTTCCCTTTATTTTTGAAGGGAAAGGCATTGAACTAGTTTAGGCTATGTGATGATATGGGATCATGGAAATACAATAGATTGAAATTGGAATTTCATCAGAAGTTTTATCCTATGCATCTTGTTCATCGTGATCATAATTATATATATAATTTTTGGCCTCGTGAAGGGGAAAGCATCGCTCAAGCTTGGGGAGGCTTAAGTCAATGTTATATTCATGCCCCAATCATGAGCTCTCAAGAGAAATTATTATTCAAAATTTTTATGCTCGGCTTTCTCTCAATAATCGCTCCATGCTCGATACTTCTTGTATTGGCTCTTTTATGATGAAGACTATTGAATTCAAATGGGATTTATTGGAAAGAATTAAATGCAACTCTAAAGATTGGGATCTCGGCGAAGGTAAGGAGTCAGGTATAACACCTAAGTTTGATTGTGTTAAGTCTTTTATGGATACCGATGCCTTCCCTGAATTTAGCACCAAATATGGACTTGACTCTGAGATAGTAGCTTCTTTTTGTGAATCCTTTGCTACTCATGTTGATCTCCCTAAGGAGATGTGGTTTAAATATAATCCTCCCATTGAAGTATAAGTATTTACACCTATTAAAGTTGAAGAAAAGACTATCACTTATAATGATTCTTATGTTCCTACTGCTTATATTGAGAAATCACCTTTCCCTATTAGAATAAAGGATCATGCTAAAGCTTCAACTATGGTTCGTAAGAGTAATACTAGAACACCTACACCCCCTGAGCAAATTAAAGTTGAACCTAGTATTGCTATGGTTAAAGATATCTTGGCTGATAATATTCATGGGCATGTTATTTACTTCTGTGATGAAGCGGATAGAATTGCTAGACCTGATACTAGAAATAAACATAGACCTGTTGTATGCATGCCTGTTATTTATGTTAAAATAGTAGATCATTGCTAGCATGGTTTATGTGATATGGGTGCTAGTGCTAGTGCAATACCTCATTCCTTATACAAAGAAATTATGCATGATATTGCACATATTGAGATAGAGGAAATTGATGTTACAATTAAACTTGCCAATAGAGACACTATTTCACCAGTTGCGATTGTTAGAGATGTTGAAGTCTTGTGTGGGAAAGTTAAATATCCAGCTGATTTTCTTGTTCTGGGTTCCCCACAAGATAGCTTTTGTCCCATTATATTTGGTAGACCCTTCTTGAATACTGTTAATGCTAGGATAGATTGCAAAAAGGATGTTGTTACTATTGGTTTGGGGGATATGTCTCATGAGTTTAATTTTGCCAAATTTTGTAGACAACCCCATGATAAAGAATTGCCTAGTAAAGATGAAATTATTGGTCTTGCTTCTATTGCCATGCCTCCTAATGATCCTTTACAACAATATTTGCTAGACCATGAAAATGATATGTTTATGAATGAAAGAAGGGAAATAGATGAAGTATTCTTTAAACAGGGACCTATTTTGAAACACAACTTGCCTGTTGAAATCTTAGGGGATCCTCCTCCACCCAAGGATGATCCCGTGTTTGAGCTTAAACATTTACCTGATACTCTTAAATATGCTTATCTTGATGAGAAAGAGATATATCCTGTTATTATTAGTGCTAAGCTTTCAAATCATGAAGAAAAGAAATTATTGAAAACTTTGAAGAAGCACCATGCTGCTATTGGATATACTCTTGATGATCTTAAGGGCATTAGTCCCACTCTATGGTAGCACAAAATAAAATTGGAGAAAGACGCGAAACCGGTTGTTGATCACCAAACGCATTTAATGCGCTAACGACGTGCCCCTGTTGCTTTATTGGGGACGACAAAGAAGCTCGTCCTAGCTATCATCGCCTCACCTGGCTCCGACGCGCGTCCAAGCTGACGAGGCGTTGTAGCGCCACGTTGGCTGGCTGCTGGGCTGCCGCGGTGGTGCAGCCTTCACGAAGATATGCATGCCACGACACATGTGCTGGCTGAGTTGGTGTAGAGACCGTGCGCTGACACGCAGATGCCTGCCTACCTGGTCGAGCTGGCAGCTGCATGGGAGCGGCGGTGGAGTCTTGGCAGATGCGGGCCTGACTGCGTCCCCGTAGGCGTCCTCGGCAAGGGTCTTGCCGAGGGCCGGGCAAGGGTCTCGCTGCAGCACCGCGGTCGTTCCCGGCAAGGATCTTGCCGGGGGTCTCGTGGATCTCCTTGGTGAGGATCTCGCCAAGGATCATCGTCTTTTGGTTCTCATATGATCTTGTGAATCTATGATCTCTAGAAAGATCTGCATGCCACCACGGAGGTGCCTCCCGAGCCTTGCTTCCAGTATAGTGTTGGAACCCCTCGGGCTCAAGGGTGGCGAGCTCTGCTGGTGTCAGGCAAGTTGCCCCAGCAGTGATCTTGCCGAGGCTGTGGAAGCCACCCCGGCAAGGGTCTTGCTGGGGGAGTCCACCTCGCCCTCTCTCTCTTTGCGCCTCTGGTCTTGGCATTGCTTTGGTCGTCTTGTGCTCCGGCTTCCCTCCTCTGCCCTACTTAGTGTGGCCGTGGGCGCGGCTCTGACTGCCCGTGCACAAGTTAAGGGGTGTAAAAGGAGAGCCCCTACTTTTGTACACCGAAAGGAGGACCTGAGCCTGGGCCACACATAAGCGCGATGCGTTGTTGGGCTAGGACCTGAACGGTGTGTGGGCGGGTGGGGCGGATTTCTACCGCAGTAACTCTCCGTCCACTGCGCTTCCCCATGACCCGCGTTGAACGCGTGACATGGGGGGCCGTGCGTGACGTGGGGGTCATGCGTGGGGCGTTTTCCGCACGCATGCATCACACCATGGTAAAGAGGAAGCTCGCGCCTTCCCCATAAAAAGGAGGAAAACGCAAAGGCGCGGCTCATTTACTCAATGGGCTCGGGTCGTGGTCTTCAAGGTGCCCGTGCCCCACAACCACGGGGCGAAGAACAACCGTCTCATCCATGCCCTCGATTTCTGCTCGCCCGCCATGTGTCCCCCGTGCTCTGAAGATGGTAGGCAGTGGGTGCGTGCCTTGAATGGCGAGGCGGGGAAATGACCCGCTGCTGATTGGGGCAGCGGGTCGGCCTCGATTCTTTGTGCCCCTGATGGTGGGATTGGTTGAGTGGGGTGGCCGAGTCCCGACCCCACCCCTTTATAATAAGGGGGAGGGGGATGGCACCCCACCGTCTTTCATCATCCCTCTCCTTCCACCTCAGCTCCGCTTTTTCATCTTCCATGGCGAGAGGGGGCGCCAGTCCTTCGACGATGGCGGCGAGGGTTTCTGCTCGACAACGCGTCCCTTCTTCCCAAGAGCCCGTGACGGCGGAGCCGGCCATGAGAGGAAGGGGGAGGTGGTGAGGGGGAGGCCGGCGTGGCGCTTGGGGAAGAGGGGGACAGGGCGGCGCACCGGCCTTGCCTCCGCCAGCGATGCCTCCCCCAATGGAGGGCCACGTCCGGGACCAACCTCGTGAGTTCTTCATCAGGCTGCGTCGGCCACCCCGTCGTCGCCTTCGTCTTCCTGCGCCATTCGCTCGGGAGATGGAGCTTGATCTGCCCCAGACCCTGAGGTTGCATATGAGGGGTTGCGGGAACGACGACACGCGGGTCGACGTTGACTTCCCCGCCCCTCAGGCAATGTATCTTCGCCGCGGATGGAAGACCTTTTGAGGGAGTCCTGGATTAGGGGGTGTTCGGGTAGCCGGACTATACCTTCAGCCGGACTCCTGGACTATGAAGATACAAGATTGAAGACTTCGTCCTGTGTTCGGATGGGACTTTCCTTGGCGTGGAAGGCAAGCTTGGCGATTCGGATATTCAAGATCTCCTACCATTGTAACCGACTCTGTGTAACCCTAACCCTATCCGGTGTCTATATAAACCGGAGGGTTGTAGTCCGTAGGCAATCAACTCCATATACAACAATCATACCATAGGCTAGCTTCTAGGGTTTAGCCTCCTTGATCTCGTGGTAGATCTACTCTTGTACTACCCATATCATCAATATTAATCAAGCAGGACATAGGGTTTTACCTCCACCAAGAGGGACCGAACCTGGGTAAAACATCATGTTCCCTCCCTCCTGTTACCATCCGGCCTAGACGCACACTTCGGGACCCACTACCCGAGATCCGCCGGTTTTGACACCGACATTGGTGCTTTCATTGAGAGTTCCTCTGTGTCGTCGCCTTTAGGCCCGATGGCTCCTTTGATCATCAACAACGATGCGGTCCAGGGTGAGACTTTGCTCCCCGGACAGATCTTCGTCTTCGGCGGCTTTGCTTTGCAGGCCAGTTCGCTCGGCCACCTGGAGCAGATCGAAAGCTACGCCCCTAGCCATCAAGTCAGGTTTGGAAGCTTAAACTACACGGCTGACATCCGCGAAGACTTGATCTTCGACGGACTCGAGCCACGGCCAAGCACGCCGCACTATCTCGAGAGGCATGATCTAGCTCTGCCCCCAGACAGTGTCCTGGAGGCCGCACACGCATCGGTTCCGACCCGTAACTCGGAGCCTATTGCGCCAATCGAGGATGAGCGGTTGGACGTCACCTCAGGGGCTGCGATCCCAAAAGCGATCGAGCCGAACGCTAGCCCTGCACTCTGCACGACCCGTGACTCTGAGGATCCGGACTCCTCCCCGGACTCCGAACCCCCCGCGCCCCTGCCAATCGAATCCGATTGGGCGCCGATAATGGAGTTCACCGCTGGAGACATCTTTCAGCGTTCGCCTTTTGGCGACATCCTGAATTCTCTTAAGTCTCTCTCTTTATCAGGAGAGCCCTGGCCGGACTACGGTCAGCGTGGGTGGGATACGTGCGATGAGGAAATTCAAAGCCCACCCACCACCCACTTTGTAGCCACTGTCGACGATCTAACCGACATGCTTGACTTCAGCTCTGAAGACATCGATGGCATGGACGACGATGTAGGAGACGAACAGGAACCAGCACCTATAGGGTGCTGGAAAGCCACCTCGTCATATGACATATATATGGTGGATACTCCAAAAGATGGAGATGGCGATGGAACAGTGGGGGATGACACCCCCAAGAAACAGCCAAAGCGCCGGCGTCAGCGGCGCCGCTCTAAATCCCGCCAAAGCAAGAACGGTGATTCCGGCACGGGATATAATACTACCCCGGATAGCGTCGAAGAACACCGACCTCAGCAAGATTCGGCACAGGAAGGCAGAGAAGCCAGCCCTCACGAGAGAGCGGCAGACCGAGAGGTCGAGGATGATAGCTATACGCCTCCCTCCAAAGACGAGGCAAGCCTCGATGACGACGAATTCGTCATACCATCAGACCCCGCCGAACAAGAGCGTTTTAAACACAGGCTTTTAGCCACGGCAAGCAGCCTCAAGAAAAAGAAGCAACAACTTAGAGCTGCCCAAGATTTGCTAGCTGACAGATGGACTGAAGTCCTTGCGACCGAAGAGTATGAACTCGAACGCCCCTCCAAGAGTTACCCGAAGCGCAGGCCGCTACCCCGATCAGAGGAGGAAGCACCTACATCACCAGCGCATGACATGGCAGACCGGCCACCTCGCGGCCACGACAAAGAGGCCTCTCGGCCCTCCACCCAAGCCATGCCCTGACGCCGCTCAACTAAGGCACGGGAAAATGCGCCCGACCTGCGAGACATACTGGAGGATAAGGCAAGACAAACAAGATCGATCTACGGATCGCACAGGCGCCCTACGGCATGTGACCATGATCTTCACTCCGGATACAACAAATCCGGCTGGGCCGAACACAACAGACATAGCTCTTCCGAGCTGCGTCGTGATATAGCCCAGTACAGAGGCGCCGCACACCCGCTATGCTTCACGAATGAACTAATGGATCATAAAATCCCAGAGGGTTTCAAACCCGTAAACATCGAATCATACGGTGGCACAACAGATCCGGCGGTATGGATCGAGGATTATCTCCTTCACATCCACATGGCACGCGGCGATGATCTACACGCCATCAAATACCTCCCACTCAAACTTAAAGGACCGGTCCGGCATGGGCTTAACAGCTTGCCAGCAGACTCAATCGGTTCTTGGGAGGACCTGGAAGCCGCATTCCTCGACAACTTCCAGGGCACTTACGTGCGACCGCCGGATGCCGACGACTTAAGCCACATAATTCAGCAGCCAGAGGAATCGGCCAGACAATTCTGGACACGGTTCCTAACAAAGAAAAACCAGATAGTCGACTGTCCGGACGCAGAGTCCCTAGCAGCCTTCAAGCATAACATCCGCGACGAGTGGCTTGCCCGGCACCTGGGACAGGAAAAGCCGAAATCCATGACAGCCCTCACAACACTCATGACCCGCTTTTGCACGGAGAAGACAGTTGGCTAGCTTGCAGTAACAACTTATCAAAGAACCCTGGTAATTCGGATACCAAGGACAAAAGTGGCAGGACATGTCGGAATAAGCAAAAATGCCGCGTTAATAGTGACAGCAATGAAGACACAGCAGTCAATGCCGGATTCAAAGGCTATAAATCCGGTCAGCGGAAAAAGCCATTCAAAAAGAATACTCAGGGCCCGTCCAGTTTGGACTGAATACTCGATCGCTTGTGCCAGATACATGGCACCCCCGAAAGGCCAGCCAATCACACTAACAGGGGTTGTTGGGTGTTCAAGAAGGCAGTCAAGTTAAGGGCCGAAAACAGAGACAAGGGGTTGCACAGCGACGACGAGGAGCCCAAGCCGCCGAACAACAATGGACAGAAGGGCTTCCCCCCACAAGTGCGGATGGTGAACATGATATACGCAACCCACATTCCCAAGCGGGAGCGGAAGCGTGTGCTACGGGACGTATTCGTGATGGAGCCAGTCGCACCAAAGTTCAACCCATGGTCTTCCTGCCCTATCACTTTTGATCGAAGGGACCATCCCACTAGCATCCATCATGGCGGCTTCGCCGCATTGGTTCTCGACCCAATCATCGACGGATTTCATCTCACAAGAGTCCTCATGGACGGCGGCAGTAGCCTGAACCTCCTTTATCAGGATACAGTGCGCAAAATGGGCACAGATCCCTCAAGGATTAAGCCCACAAGAACGACCTTTAAAGGCGTTATACCAGGTGTAGAAGCCAACTGTACAGGCTTAGTAACACTTGACGTGGTCTTCGGATCCCCGGACAATTTCCGAAGCGAAGAGTTAATCTTCGATATAGTCCCGTTTTGCAGTGGCTATCACGCCCTGCTCGGACTAACCGCATTCGCAAAGTTCAATGCGGTGCCGCACTACGCATATCTCAAGCTCAAGATGCCAGGCCCTCGAGGAGTAATTACGGTCAACGGAAACGCCGAACGCTCCCTCCGTACGGAGGAGCATATGGCGGCTCTCGCAGCGGAGGTACAAAGTAGCCTTCTCAGGCAATTCTCCAGTCCGGCCATTAAAAAGCTAGACACTGCCAAGCGCGCCCGGAGTAACCCACAGCAGGACCGCCTGGCACACTCTGAGCAAGCGTAGCAATGCGGCCCCAACCCCAGCTTTCGTGACATAGCGAAACCAGTACCTCGTGTACATAACTGCGCCCTTGAAATACCATGGGCACAGGGGAAGGGGCACAATAACGGCACACCCAAAATACGGCTTAAAACGTACTAGGGGCTGCCGGATTCTTTTTTTAATTTTTTCTTACTTTCAGGACTCCATACTTCGGACGACCTGTTCGGCAATTCGACTGCCGCACAAATGATGCAAGATCCAGGGAGGCAGACAAGCCATGCCGCATTATGGAACTCCCAGGTGGTCTCTATTACGAGCGGTATACCTGTTTTAAATACAATTCCACGGCCTGCCCCTGGTCAGGACATACTGAATAGTCCAATATCTTTTGCTTACCGCACTATTTGTATCGTTCGGCTTTGATAAATAGCCTCTCTATAAACAATGCTTAGCTTTTTGTCTATTTTTTGCATTATCCTCTTTTCACATATCTGTTTATTAAATGACATGATTGCACCCGTACACCATGGTATGGCAAACACACCAGGGGCTTCAGTACCCCTCATAATGGTGTGAGAAGTCCGTACACTTTCACAAGTGGGGCACCCCGAACTTATAGCACTATATGCATCGGCTCCGAATCATGATTTGGGTCAATAGTTGGGTTTGCCCGGCTCCTATGTTTTGGTGCCTTACGTTCCGCTCTATCGGCTAAGGTAGCACTAGGAGAACCACTGCGATTGTGCCCCGGTTCAGCTGGATTAAGCACCTCAGTGGAGAAAGCTAAAACTGACTGTCATGATGAGGCGAGAGACCGGTCGCTGTTCGAGAGGTTTTTCGAGTCCCTAAATACTTATGCCGCTTCGAGCGAGGAGCTGGCTTTGTCCGGCCAAGGCGTGGATAGCGCCCCGAACTCGGTCTTCCGAACTAGGGGCTTCACCGAAATTTAAAATTATAGAGTTCTATGGCTAAGTGAGAGTGTTCAAGCATTATAGTCCGATTGCCTGGTTCGTTGTGCTGAGCGCCTCCCTCGAAGGACCCAACTATGGGAAAAAGAGCGCTCAGGTTTATCCCGAACGCCCCAGCACTAGTGGCATGGGGGCAAAAGCCGACGACTGGCCATCTCTCAATTTTTTGATAAACGGCCGCATAGAAAGTAATATTTTAAATTCAATAAGCATTGCTTAGCGCATATGAACAAGTTTTCAGCGCACAGGATAAACACGAGCGAGTTCATTTAAAAATCACATCCTTGGTACATTCATCCGCCACAAGGCGGGCACCTGCAAGAACATCCTTGTAGTAGTTCTCGGGCTTGCGATGCTCCTTCCCCGGCGGCGGCCCGTCCTTCACAAGCTTCTCACCGTCCAGCTTACCCCAGTGCAACTTTGCATGGGCAAGGGCCCGACGGGCACCTTTGATGCAGACGGAGCGCTTGATGACCTCGAGCCTCGGACAGGCCTCCACCAGCCGCCGCACCAGCCCGAAATAGCTCCCAAGCAGGGCCTCTCCGGGCCACAGCCGAACTATGAAGCCCTTCATGGCCTGTTCGGCCGCCTTGTGGAGCTCGACCAGCTGTTTCAGCTGGTCGCTCAAAGGCACAGGGTGTCCGGCCTCAGAATACTGAGACCAGAACACCTTCTCCGTCGAGCTGCCCTCTTCAGCTCGGTAGAATGCGGCGGCATCGGATACGCTGCGGGGAAGATCTGCGAACGCCCCTGGAGAGCTCCGGATTCGGGTAAGTAACAAGTAGTTTACTTTTATATTTCTGCTTTGCATGAAGAATGCCTTACCCGCTGCTATCTTCCTCATCTCCTCCAACTCTTGGAGGGCCTTTTGGGCTTCGTCCTTAGCAAACTTGGCAGTCTCAAGGGCCGTCACGAGCTCGGATGCTTGCGCCTTTGACTCAAGCTCCAAACTCTCATGTTTTTTCATGAGAGCCTGAAGCTCTTGCTGCACCTCGCCGACCTGAGCCCCAAGTCTGTCTCGCTCGGTGCGCTCCGCGGCCGTTTTCTTTTCAGCCTCAAACAGCGCCTGCTTAAGGGTCGCCATCTCAGTCGTGGCCCCTACAATAAGCAGTACAATCCTGTTATTTTCTTTGCAATCACGCCTTTTTATAGGCACTTTTTCTGTAAGGTATTTCTTACCTTCTTTCTCCTCGAGCTGCCGCTTGGCAAGGCCGAGCTCTTGCTCGGTCTGCTCGAGGTCCTGCGTCAGGACACCCACCTCCGCAGTCAGTGCGGCGGTGGATAGCAGCGAAGCCTGCATACGCATATTGACTCTTTTTGTTAGACTCCTGCGAAATTTAATCGATCCTCTATTCGGCTTTTCTTTCCGAACGCCAAACAGAGCATCAGGGGCTACTGTCTATGCGGTAATATTTTTACTTACCTCGAAGCCTGTTAGAAGGCTAGCGCAAGCTTCAGTCAGTCCGCTATTGGCGGACTGAACCTTCTGGATCACCGTACTCATAATAGTACGGTGCCCCTCGTCGATGGAGGCGCCGTCAAGCACCTCCAGCAGATTGTCCAGCACCTCCGGTTGGACGGAGGCTGCCGGCTCAGAAGGCTTGCTCCTCTTGGAAGGAGTTCGCCTACCGCGGTCCGGAACTGTGGAAGATTCCGGCGCGGTGTCCGGCACAAAGCCGGACTTGGAGCCCTGGGGGGCCTTATCCCCTTCACTCCTAGAGTCCGGGAGGTTGCCTTGCGGCTCCTCCGGGACCACCTCCTCCTGCCCCGGAGCTTGTCGCGACGCCACTTCGGTGTCGTCTGCAGTGCGAGGGGAGACAGCGGGTGGAACTGAGTTCACTTCCGATGAGTCCAGGGAGATGCCCGATGATTCGTTGAATTCGGCCTGGGGCAGGCTGCATAATTACGTTCGACATTAGGGAAAGCTATGCAACAAAGGAACATCATGAGTCACTCTGATGTCCGAACTTACGATTTCGCCAGACGCTTGGCCCTGTTTGGCCACTCCTCTTCGCCCTCTTCGGCGTCGGGGGAGTAGTCCGGCGGAGGGGTCTTCCTTTTCCTAGACCCCTCGGCCTCCCCCGTTGGGGCGGCCTTCCTCTTCTCTCCTCCCTCCACTGGGGGAGGAGAGTTTTCTTCTTCCTCCTCCTCGTTTTCACGGGAAGAGGGCGTCTCGGACTCGTCGGATGACGAGTCCGACACCACCACATTACGGGCACTCCTTCGAGTCCCCGTGGTCTTCTTCTTCTTGGCCTTCTTCTCCGGCACCACATTAGGCGCCGGAACAAGCAGCTTCACTAGTAGAGCTGGGGCTGGGTCTTCGGGCAGCGGAGCCGGACAATTAATCAGTCCGGATATCGCCCGCCAAGCCTGTCAAAGGTAAGGGAGTTTAGATCCCGCATAGAGTCAAACTATGAAGAAAGCTTAACATCCTGTAAAAGGTGAAGATAGCTTACCTCGCTGGCGTGACGCTGCGAGCTGTATCCGCGGTCCTCGGAAGCGGATGCGGGAGCCTCGGCGCCCTTGAATAGCACCTTCCAGGCATCTTCGTACGTCATGTCGAAGAGCCTGCTAAGGGTTTGGTGCTGCACCGGGTCGAACTCCCACAGATTAAAATCTCGTTGTTGGCACGGGAGGATCCGGCATACGAGCATAACCTGGATTACATTAACAAGCCGGATTGTCTTGTTCACCAGGGACTGGATGCATGTTTGCAATCCGGTCACCTATTTTTCATCACCCCACGACAGGCCCGTCTCTTTCCAGGACATAAGCCGCATGGGGGGTCCAGATCGGAACTCGGGGGCTGTGGTCCATTTCGGATCACGTGGCTCGGTGATGTAAAACAACCCGGATTGCCACCCCTTTAGGGTCTCCACAAAAGAGCCCTCGAACCATAGGACGTTGGCCATCTTGCCCGCCATGGTGCCTCCACACTCCGCCTGGCTGCCGCACACCACCTTGGGCTTGACGTTGAAGGTCTTGAGCCAGAGGCCGAAATGAGGGCGGACGGGGAGGAAAGCCTTGCACACGACGATAAACGCCAAGATGTTGAGGATGAAGTTCGGGGCCAGATCGTGGAAATCCAGGCCGTAATAGAACATGAGCCCCCGGACAAATGGGTGGGGTGGAAAACCCAGTCCGCGGAGGAAGTGGGGGAGAAATACTACCCTCTCATGGGGCCTTGGAGTGGGGAGAAGCTGCCCCTTTTCGGGAAGCCGGTGCGCGATGTCCTTGGACAGGTATCCGGCCTTCCTTAGCTTCTTGACATGGCCCTCCGTAGCGGAGGAGACCATCCACTTGCCTCCCGCTCCGGACATTGCTGGAGAAGGTTGAGGTGGGAAGTGCGGGCTTGGGCGCTGGAGCTCGAGTGCGCAGGAGATGGATAGGCAAAGGAGGAAGAAGGCGTAGGTAAAAAGGTGGATCCTTATCCCCTTATATGGGCGGATGCGGTTGTGCATCCCCACCAGCCTAGTAAAACTCGCTTGCCTCCCAAGCACCGTGATAAATGGCACGGTTGGGTTACCCACGTCCGTATTGATGAGAATCCTGTAAAGGGGGTACACGATCTCTGCTTTGACAAGATGTGCCAAGGAAACCGCCTCTCAAAACATGCTGAGGTGGAAAAGTAAAAACGATTCGAGTAAAGGACTTGGCCGTAGTGTGATGACACACTGCGGAATACGTCAGCAGTTTTGATTTGTGTTAATATTATTCTCTCTATGGCGATATGTGGAAGCTTATTTTGCAGAGCCGGACATTACTCTTGGTGTTTACAATCTTCTATGAAGGAGTTGGAGGAGGAACCCGCCTTGCAATGCCGAAGACAATTTGCGCGTTGGACTTGTCATCATTGAAGCCTGGTTCAGGGGCTACTGAGGAAGTCTAGGATTAGGGGGTGTTCGGGTAGCCGGACTATACCTTCAGCCGGACTCCTGGACTATGAAGATACAAGATTGAAGACATCGTCCCGTGTCCGGATGGGACTTTCCTTGGCATGGAAGGCAAGCTTGGCGATGCGGATATTCAAGATCTCCTACCATTGTAACCGACTCTGTGTAACCCTAACCCTATCCAGTGTCTATATAAACCAGAGGGTTGTAGTCCGTAGGCAATCAACTCCATATACAACAATCATACCATAGGCTAGCTTCTAGGGTTTAGCCTCCTTGATCTCGTGGTAGATCTACTCTTGTACTACCCATATCATCAATATTAATCAAGCAGGACGTAGGGTTTTACCTCCATCAAGAGGGCCCGAACCTGGGTAAAACATCGTGTTCCCTGCCTCCTGTTACCATCCGGCCTAGACGCACAGTTCAGGACCCACTACCCGAGATCCGCCGGTTTTGACACCGACACCTTTGCTCGCATCCATAGCCTGACGGCGGGGCTCATTCTCTATTTCAAATTAATGGAGAACGGCCTGCTCTCGGTCAAGGTCTTTGGAGACTCTGGAACTCACATGAAGTGCTGCGTGGAGAGCTGCTCCGATGATGAAGACTCCTCTTCAAGCGGGAGTGATGAGGAGGACAGCGACAGCGATGACAAGAGCGTTGAGCGAGGGCACGTCGACCTCGTCGCCTCTCTCTCCGCCATGCACTCTGCCGAGGGCCTTCCCCGTCAAGATCTCCATCGGCGCGTTCCCTGTCTCCTCCTTTTTGCCTTCACCTGCCACACCTGGGAGGAAAGGGGCAAGAACAGGGATCACGGGGCACTTATCTTTTCTAGTTTGTAAGCCTACAGGCACTTGCTAGATTTCAAAATTTGTAATCCCCTTGCTCGTGTACCCATTCCATATGAATTGTACTTGTTTGCAATGTATGAATGAAAGGAAGGGTGTTTGCCTGGCTTCGTTTGTGCATGAGCCAGGGCCACATCAAGTAACGCGTCATCGTTATCTTAAGATAAACATGGTATCCCGGCAACAGGCCTTGCTATCCTCCTGCTCTATGGCCCGACTACACTCACGCTCTTGGCGGAGGTAGGGGCCGAGTAGGATTAGGCCTTTCGTTTTCCCTCTTCCCATCGCACTACAACCAAGTTCCAGTCCAAAGTAGAGTTTTCGGACACGGGACAGAGGGGGCAAGATGGTACGAGAGTGAGGGAAGCCTTATATGTTCAAGGTTCATACGGGCGCACAGAGTGGGGGAGAAAAACATACCTGACGTTGCAGCCCCCGGCAACCTTGGTTTGCCGGGGCCGGAGCGCCGGCTCGTTCTTTTTCTTCCCAATAGCTCAGCGGAAATTTCTATGTACCCTGCGAACCAAATAAGACGGAAAAGAACAGAGTGACGTACACTCGACCTCTATGCTAGGGGTTAGCCGCCGCTAAGCACTATCAACCCTAACCGAGAGAGAGACTTAACCTACCATGCATGCTAAAACTTAGGGCACTAGCGCTTCATTTATTTATGCTTAGGGTCTGCGCCTGGCTTTGTACAAAGGGTTACATGCCTTGCCGGCAAGGCTTGTACAAAAGGTGGTTTGCTGGGGGGCCCGGCAACTGCGCCTTATGGGTAGAACTTGCGAAGATGTTCGATGTTCCAGGAGTTACTCACTGGAATGCCATCTTCGGTCTCCAAGCGGACTACGCCAGGCCTGGTGACTCGTATTACCCGATAAGGGCATTTTCCACTTCGGCGTCAACTTGTTGGAATTCTTGGCCAACTGAACATGCGGAAGAACAAGGTCGCCTTCCTCAAAGCTTCGGGCATGAACCTTGTGGCTATGGTAGCGGCGCAAGGCTTGCTGGTAGCGCTCGTCTCGTACAGCCACCCGAAGACGATCTTCCTCAAGGAGCGTTGCGTCATCTTGCCGCAACTTCTCTTGCTCAAGCTCATCATAAGCGAGCACTCGAGGTGACCCGTATGTGAGTTCCATGGGGAGAACTGCTTCTGCCCCGTAAACGAGGAAGAAGAGTGTCTGACCGGTGGCTAGATTTGGCGTAGTTGTGATTGACCAAAGAAACGCCGGCAATTCATCAATCCAGCATCATCCGCACCTATGTAGCCTGTCAAAAGTCCTTGTCCGGAGGCCTCACAACACTTCAGCATTTGCCCTCTCACCCTGGCCATTGCTCCGTGGATGTGCAACATAAGCAAAACAGACCTTGCTGTCGACGTCCTAGATGTACCGCATGAAGGCTTGGCTCGTGAACTGTGTGCCATTGTCGGTGATGATTCTATTTGGCACACCGAAACGGTAGACTAGCCCCTTGAAGAATTTGACGGCTGATTGTGTTGTCACCTTTCTCACTGTCTCCATCTCTGGCCACTTTGTGAACTTGTCGATTGCAACGTACAAGTACTCAAAGCCCCCAACAGCACGGGGAAAGGGGCCCAGTATGTTGAGCCCCCAGACCGAGAATGGCCAGGAGAGAGGGATTGTTTGGAGCGCTTGAGCTGGTTGATGAAGCTTCTTCGAATGGAACTGACACGCTTCACACTTGGTTACTAGTGCCGTTGCATCCTGGAGGGCAGTGGGCCAGAAGAAACCTTACCAGAATGTCTTGCCGGCAAGGGCCCTTGACCCTATGTGGGAGCCACATATGCCTCCACGTATCTCTGCCAACAACTCCAGTCCTTCCTCCCAGGGAATGCACTTCAATTTCACACCGTTTGGTCTTTTTCTATACAGGACATCATCGATGAACTGATACATGGCAGACTGACGGGCTAATTTCTCCGCTTCTTCCTGCTCCTTAGGGAGTTCTCCTGTTGGGAGGAATCGGACCGTATGTTGTGCCCATGCCGGAGCCTCAGGCTCGACGGCAAGGACTAAAGGCACTTCCTCTGCCATGGGAGCAGTTGTCCTTACATCTAGGACTTGACGCCCCACCGGAGTCGGTTGCCCCATGGCTGGCTCAGTGTCCACGGCAACATCCTTGCCGGCGGCTCTTGGGAGCTCGGTGGGAAAGTACTTGCCGGGGCCTGATTTCCTTCGCTCATTCTGCTCTGTTGATGGTTCAACAGATGGTTCGGTCAGCCAAAGCACAAAAGTACCTGGTTCCACATGTAGTTTGAAAGCGGCATGCTTTGAAAGGTAGTCGGCGATGTCATTCTCCACTCGGGGAACATGCTCCACCTGTATACCATCAAAGCGCTCCTCCAGCTTCCTCACCTCATCTATGTAGGCTTCCATCAATGGGCTTTGATAATCTTTGTTGACTTGCCTGACAACAAGCTGTGAATCACCCCTGACGATGAGCTTCTTGATCCCGAGGTCAGCCGCGATCCTGAGACCGGCAGGCAACCCCTCATATTCAGAAGTGTTGTTTGTGGACATCTCCTTGGGAAAGTGCATATGGATTACATACTTGAGGTGCTCTCTGGTGGGTGCGACGAGCAGCACACCAGCACTGGTGCCTTGTAGCGAGAAAGCCCCGTCAAAGTACATAATCCAGTTGCAACTTGCCTCCTTGCCAGGGAGGGTGGTCTCCTAGATCTCTCCGTCTGGCGTTGAGGTCCACTCGGCAATGAACTCTGCCAAGACTCGGCTCTAGATTGTCGAAGTACTTTCAAACTTCAAACCAAAGCTCGACAGCTCCACGACCCACTCCACAATCCTCCTGGTTGCGTCTGGGTTATGCAATATCCGTTGCAATGGGAGGCGGGTGATGATGGTGATCTCGTGTTCTTGTAAGTAATGACGGAGCTTCCTTGTGGCCATAAGGAGGCCGAAGAGCAATTTCTGCACACCGGAGTACCTTGACCTAGCCCCCTGCAAGAGGGAGCTGACAAAGTAAGTCGGGTGCTGCAGCATTTTCTTCTTCTGCAGCACTTCGTCTGGTTGTGCAGGCCCTGCCCCGTCGGCGTCGGACCCTGCTAGGGGCCTTGCCTCTTCGTCGACCTCCCTCTGCGCCACTAATGCGACACTAACCACTTGGTTCATTGCCGCCAGGTATAGCAGCAACGGTTCTTGTGGTCTGGACGCAACCAGTATCGGTGCAGAGGAGAGGTATTTCTTCAAATCCTGCAGCACTGCTTCGGCCTCTAGGGTCCATTCCATTGGGCCTGCCTTTTTCAAGATTTTGAAAAAGGGAAGGGCACGCTCAACAGACCTAGAGATGAATCTGCTCATGGTGGCAACGCAACCAGTGAGCTGACGCCCGTCCTTGATCCGCTTAGGTGCCATAATCTGCTCAATAGCCTTGATCTTGTCTAGATTCGCATCGATCCCACGCTGTGACACAAAGAACCCGAGAAGTTTGTCGGACGGAACGCCAAAGACACACTTCTCAGGGTTCAACTTGAGGTTGATCTTGCGCAGATTCACAAAGTCTCTTCCTAATCTTGTACAAGTGTCACCTTGTCTTTGGTTTTGACCACTATGTCATCCATATAAGCTTCCATATTTCTATGTAGCTGGGGCTCAAAACCAATCTGGACTGCCCTTGCAAACGTCGAGCTAGCACTCTTCAACCCGAAAGGCATCCGTAAAAAGCAATACGTGCCACATGGGGTGATGAACGATGTCTTCTCTTCGTCTTCTCTCGCCATGAAGATTTGGTGGTATCCTGAGTAGGCGTCAAGGAATGATAACAGATCACACCCGACTGTGGAGTCAACAATCTGGTCAATGCGCAACAATGGTAAAGGGTCCTTGGGACAAGCCTTATTGATATCTATGTAGTCAATACACAACCTCCACTTCCCATTTGCCTTGCGCACCACCACCTGATTGGCCAACCACGTCGGATGGAGTACTCCTCTCACCAAGCCCGCCGCTTCCAACTTCCTGATCTCTGTAATGAACTCCTGTCGTTCCAAAGCTTGCTTCCTGACCTTCTGCCTGACGGGCCCCGCATGAGGACAGACAGCAAGATGGTGCTCAATAACCTCCCTGGGAATGTCGGGGATGTCGGATGCTTGCCATGCAAACACGTCGACATTCGCCCGCAGGAAGGTGACGAGCGCGCTTTTCTATTTGCTGTCCAGGGTGGAGCTTATGGTGAAAGCTCCTCTCGTGCCATCCTCCTCGACGAAAACCCTCTTGGTTTCTGGTGTCGCAGCTCTGGATTTCTTGCTCTTGCTGGTGGAGCTCTCTGGCACATCCTCATTGGGAGCACAACACTCCGAAGAGGTGCGCTTGCCGGAGTGGGTGCGAGAGGTCTTGCCAGTCTTCTTCCCTGCCGGGGCTCCAGCGGCAGGACCGAGTGCCTTGGCGGTAGTCGCTGCAACTGCTTCCCGGTAGAGTTGGTCGGTGCAGATCAGTGCATCCTTCTTGTTGGAGGGGGACGGTGATGATGGTCATCGGCCCGGCATCTTCAGCGTGTTGTAGGCGTAATGCGCCACCGCCATGAACTTGGCTAGTGCCGGGTGGCCGAGAATCCCGTTGTAGGGCAAGGGGATCTCGGCTACATCGAAAATAATCCTCTCCTACCTGTAGTTGAACTCGCCTCCAAACGTCACGGGCAGCGTGACCTTACCCTTCGGCTGACTCCTCCCCGGGTTGACCCCTTGAAACATGCCCGTCTCTTTGAGGTATCCATCAGGAATCTGCAGCCTTTTGATCACAATGGGTGAGATCAAGTTCAGATTGGCCCTGCCTTCAACTAGCATCTTCGTCACCTTGAGGTTGCGTATTGTTGGAGAGACCAACAATGGAAAACACCCGACCGCAGTTCTGCGATCAGGGTGGTCCTCAGCATCAAAAATGATAGGCGTGCTGGACCATTTCAGTGGCCTCTGGGCATCGAGTGATGGTTCCATTTCTGTGATCTCACGCACCCACCGCTTGAGTTGGCAGTGAGAAGTGTGTACTGAGGCACCAACGTCGACGCACATGGCCTCTGTAGCCTTTAGGAACTCGTGCTCGCCGGACTCGTCATCTTCGTCAAGATCATCATCTCCTTGCTTCTTGTCGCAGCCCCGAGCGGGACTCTCTTGCTTATTATCCTTTCCGCGGCGACCTCCTTGGCCACCACGCTTCTTGCCAGACCCCTCGGCACCATCCGGGCCCTTCTCCTTATCCCGCCTCTCATACTCAGCTTTTTTCTTCTCAGCAAGCAGCTCGACTTGTCGGCAGTTCTGGAGGTCGTGGCCCTTGGTGCGGTGGATCTTGCAATATTGCTTGTAAGAGTCTCCTGGCTTGTCGGCAGCCGCCAAGGCCCGGCAAGCGGCGCACCCGACAATTTCTTTGCCGGGTTTGTTTGCCTTGGCCTTCTTGGCAGTGCCGGTGTCCTCGGATCCCTCAACGGCAAGCACGGTCTTGCTCTCGCGCTTCCTGTTGCGGCACCGGCCCTTCTTCGTCGGGGTGGCTATGTCTTCGTCAGTGGAGTCTGTTTCCGCGCCGGCGTCCTCGCCGGGGTACATCCTCCCCTCTTTACCCCGAGAGTACATATCGGCCAGTATATAAAGTTCGGCCACATCTTTGACCTTGTTCATCGCCAGCTCTTCACGCACCTTGCGGTTGCGCACATTCTGATGGAATGCACTGATCACGACGGCGGGATGAACATCTGGGATGTTGTATTGCACCCGGCTAAACCTCTGTATGTACTTGCGCAGGGTTTCACCTTCCTTCTGGGGGGTGATATGCAAATTGCTCGCCTGGCCATGAACTTGGTGGCCCTCGGTAAAGGCGCCAACGAACTCATGGCACAAGTCCGACGAAGAAGAAATGGAATCCGCCGGTAAGTGCATCAACCATGACATGACATTGGGTTTGAGTGCCAGTGGGAAGTAATTGGCAAGCACCTTATCGTCGCGGGTTCCAGTAGCTTGCATCACGATGGTGTAGATGCTAAGGAACACTGATGGGTGGCTCTTGCCGTTGTACTTCTCGCCAAGGCCTGGCTTGAACGTGCAGTGGGAGGGCCACTAGAACTGCCACAGGTCGCGGGTAAAGGCCGGGCAACCCACCTCGTAGGGTAGGTCGCTAGAGCCCCCCGCTGCTGGGAGGTCCATAGTGGGCCCCGCCCGCATACACTAGTAGAAAAAGGTTCAAATGTGAAGCACATTAGTGTTGGTTTGAAATTGAGCCGACACTAATGTGTGCATTAGTGCCGGTTCCAATGGCTAGCCAGCCACTCTCATTAGTACCGGTTTTTGGCGAACCTTTAGCACCAGATCTGTAATGCCCTCGATGCGGCTATATCTCCCACGTGTTGAAGCACGACTTAGAGGCATAACCGCATTGAAAGCAATGTCGCAAGTGAGGTAATCTTCACACAACCCATGTAATACATAAGGGAAAGAGATACATAGTTGGCTTACAATCTCCGCTTCACACAATACATGAATATAGCATTACATTCATCCAGATACACACAAGGTTCGACTACGGAACCCAAAATAAAAGAAGACTACCCCAAATGCTACACAGATCCCTGATCGTCCCAACTGGGCTCCACTACTGATCAACTAGAACGAAACATCACAAAGGACAAGATCTTCATCGAGCTCCTCCTGAGCTTGGTTGCGTCATCTGCATGGACTCATCGGCACCTGCAAGCTGGTTTTGAAAGTATCTGTGAGCCACAGGGACTCAGCAATCTCGCACCCTCGCGATCAAGACTATTTAAGCTTATGGGTAAGGTAAAAGGTATGAGGTGGAGCTGCAGCAAGCGACTAGCATATATGGTGGCTAACATACGCAAATGAGAGCGAGAAGAAAAGGCAAAGCACGGTCGATAAAAGTATGATCAAGAAGTGATCCTAGAACAACCTACGTCAAGCATAACTCCAACACCGTGTTCACTTCCCGGACTCCGCCGGAAAGAGACCATCACGGTTACGCACGCAGTTGATTCATTTTAATTAAGTTAAGGTTCAAGTTATCTACAACCGGACATTAACAAATTCCCATCTGCCCATAACCGCGGGCACGGCTTTCGAAAGTTCAAATCCCTGCAGGGGTGTCCCAACGTAGCCCATGACAAGCTCTCACGGTCAACGAAGGAATAAACCTCCTCTCGAGACATTCCGATCAGACTCGGTATCCCGGTTCTACAAGACATCCTCGACAATGGTAAAACAAGTCCAGCAAAACCACCCGATGCACCGACATCCTGATAGGAGCTGCACATATCTCGTTCTCAGGGCACACCGGATAAGCTAAGCATACGGGAGCCAACGTAACCCAAGTTGCCAAGGGACGGCCCTGCACGGTGCTCTGGGTTGGACCAGCACTTAGTGAAGCACTGGCCCGGGGGGGGGGTTATAAGATGACCCTTGGGCTGGCCTAACCCAAGGGAAAAAGAGGCTAGGTGGCAAATGGTAAAACCAAGGTTGGGCCTTGCTGGAGTAGTTTTATTCAAAGCGAGCTATCAAGGGGTTCCCATTATAACCCAACCACGTAAGGAACGCAAAATCCAGGAACATAACACCGATATGACAGAAACTAGGGCGGCAAGAGTGGAACAAAACACCAGGCATAAGGCCGAGCCTTCCACCCTTTACCAAGTATATAGATGCATTAATTAAATAAGATATATTGTGATATCCCAACAAGTAAACATGTTCCAACAAGGAACAACAGCTCCATGTTCCAACAAGGAACAAACTTCAATCTTCACCTGCAACTAACAACGCTATAAGAGGGGCTGAGCAAAGCGGTAACATAGCCAATCAATGGTTTGCTAGGACAAGGTGGGTTAGAGCCTTGGTTTAACAATATGGGAGGCATGATAAGCAAGTGGTAGGTATCGCAGCATAGGCATAGCAAAAGAGCGAGCAACTAGGCAAGCAAAGATAGAAGTGATTTCGAGGGTATGGTCATCTTGCCTAAAATCCCGCAAGGAAGAAGAACGAGTCCATGAAGAAGACAAACGGACATAGACGAATGGGTCCTCACAAACACGACGTTACCGGAACCAACCCGAAGAAGCAAACACCGAAAAGAAGCATACAACATAGTAAACAACCAACACATGAGCATGGTATGATATGCGGGATGCGGTATGCGATGCATATGCATGATTTGACAAGGAATGATTGAACCTGGCCTCAACTTGGAAATCCAAGTGTGCCATTGGAAAGATGAGATGAAATCGCTTGAAAACGATATAAAGAACGCCGGAATCAGAGTTACGGTTTGGAAATGGCAAGCAATTCAAATATGGCACCGGTCTGCGATTTACAGCAAGTAGCCATCTAAATGCAACAAGATGAACATGCTAGAGCACTGAAACATGGCAACAAAATACATGGAAGGGATGTATTCATGATGCTTAACAAAAGTCTAGCACTGAGCTACGGCCAATTCATCCATTAACAGGATCAAACAAGCATGGCAAAAATCTATATGGTAAACAGATTTCAGACTTAGTGAAATTAACACTTGTCTGGAATTTCAGATCAGGTAGCACTCTTCGGAGCATGAAAACTGTATGCTACAGGACCTGAACATGTCAAATTAAAGCATGGATGAAGCTAATCAAAGAGCTTAACAAAATTCCCTTAGTGACCTTGAGCCAAAAGGGATCAGAAAATACAATTGCAAGCATGTGAACATGGCAAAAACATAATTAGATCACAGACTTAGTGAAAACTGGAGCATGCTGAAACAGCTATCAAGTAGGCATGTTTACGAGCTCGATGCACTCACTACAGAGCATGTCATGACAATCTAATCATGCACCCATCAAGAATACACATTATACAAGCTAGACATGGCAAGAACAATAACATAGCATGCACGGATCAACTACAACATCATTGGAAAAATCGCTAACAAGTAGACAATCTGCCCAGAATCACGAAATAGCAAAAGTAGAGCTCGATTGACTCAAGCTAGGGTGCTCCATAATTGCAAACAAAGGCATGGATGGATAGAGCACTACAAGATTAGCAAAACATCCTTATCATCCTCAAAAGAGGCACGGATCACTAGGAAACAACATGAACATATGGCATCATGAGAAAAACAGATCAAGGACTTAGTGGGATTGCTAAGTCCCTGAAATCAGCATTACCAAGTGCCTCACTTAGAAAGCTTTTTCTAGTCACCACACACATCACAAAAATACATGGGTTGCACCTCTGGAAAGATGGCAAAACCCTTCACAAAACATATGTAGAGCTCATGGGCATATCATGCACACAATAATCATGGCAAAAATGACAAATATCTAAATGGAGCAGCAGATCTGACAATTATCTCAAGTAGCACTCTTATAACAGCATTTCGGGCATCAAGATGAACTCAAATGAAAATGATGCAATGAGATAAAATGATGTACTCTCTGAGACGAACATTTTGATATGCTATATGTATGAATCGGAGCTATGGATGCAAAGTTACGGCCCGATGAACAAGGTCATATGGATCTCGGAATCTCGGGGACTTAGTGGAATTTATACCTCCGCGAAAGTCAACGCGGGACGGAGGGATCCGGGACGGAGCCGTGCAGATCTGAGACGGGACATTTGGTTCGGGGAAGTGGTGGATCTGATCCAACTTCCACGGATCCGGCGCGGGACGAGCTCCGGTGAACTCCGGGGATGTGAGGTGGGGCTCCGGCGAGCTCAGGTCGCCGGAGGCGGCGAGGCAGGAGGCGTGGCGCGCGACGGAGGCGGGTGCGCGCGGTGGCAGCGAGGCAGCGGAGAGGCGCAGCTCCGGCGGACGGCCGGTGGGTGCGAGCTCATCGGCGCGGCGCCGGTGAGAGGAGCGCGCGGCGGCATCGGCCTCGGGCGCGGGCTCCCTCCGCGAGAGGAGGCGACGAGCGGTTGGGCCCTCGGGGGCCGGCTCCAGGCTTCCCGGGCCGCGCGGTGGGAGCGGGCGGCGCTGGAGGAGAGAGAGAGCGACGGGGTGAGGTGGCAAGGCCGGATTGGCTGAAGGTGAGGGCGGACACGTCCGGTCGCCGGGCGGACATGTCCGGCGGCGCGAGGAAGAGGGAGGATAGGGTTCATCTGCGAAAATTTCAGGGATGGCCACATATATATAGGTAGGGGAAGCTAGGAGAGTCCAAATGAGGTGTGGTTTTCGGCCACGCGATCGTGATCGAACGACCGAGATGATGGAGGAGGTTTTGGTGGGTTTTGGGCCACTTTGGAGGGGTGTTGGGCTGCAACACACACGAGGCCTTTTCGGTCCCTCGGTTAACCGTCGGAGCATCAAACGAAGTCCAAATGGTACGAAACATGACAGGCGGTCTACCGGTAGTAAACCAAGGCCGCTTGTCAAGTCTCGGTCCAATCCAGAAATGTTTAATCCCCACACACGAAAGAATGGTAGAAATGACCACCAGAGGGGAACAGAGCGCCGGATTGCAAAACGGACAACGGGGAAAAGCTCGGATGCATGAGACGAACATGTATGCAAATGAAATGCACATGATGACATGATATGCAATGCATGACACGCAAGCAATGACAAGGCAACAATAGCGAATAACTGGATGACACCTGGCACATCGGTCACGGGGCGTTACAAGTTCGTGCCACGAAACAGTACTAAAGTGAGTGGTGGCTGGATGTTGTCAGTCCGGGGCCCCTCTAGCACCTTTAGTATCGGGTCGTATCACGAACCGTTACTAAAGGTCATCCTACGTAGACCCTTCGTCCACCCGAGCTCACTCTGTTTTTCCCCTTTCCCCTCTCCTCTCTGTTCTTTTCCCTCTTCCTCTCAAGCTCATCACACATTTTGCCCAAAATTTGTCAAGATTTGAAGGCCCCCATCCATTCAAATGATCACAAAGGTTAGAAACTTTGTCCTTTCATCTCTCATTGCTAGATTAGCTCGTGCAATGCTTTATATAGTGATTGATTTTTGAGTTTATTAATTTGGTCGGAATTATATATATGTGCTAGTATTTGATTTATATGCAAGTTGAGGTCAAAAATAACACTTAGTTTGCACATGTAGGTGTGGTTTACTTAGTGCCTTCTAAATCTCCGTCGTAACCACCGTCGATCGCCCGCAACGTCCCGTTGCCGGCACCACCTTGTGGTGAGCCTCTTGTTCATGAAGTTTTATATAAAAAATTGATGTTTGTGTGATTTGGATATATAGTTACTCATATAATTATCTTACCGATACGTTGTTTGTTATATATAGTGCCATGGTTTTGATATCCGTCCCCGTCGGCCCTCGTCCGGGTTATGATTCGGATGTGGTATATTCTCTTTTAAAACTATTCATTGCATTTCTTGTTATGACAAATTATGACCATCAAGTTGACATAGATATTTGTATGTAGGAGGTAGTTGAACCGGAAATTCCAACCGACCCTATTGTCGAGAGGTTAAATTTAGTTGATAGAGAAAACGAGGATTTGAAGGAAAAATTGAAAAGAATTGAGGGGGAGAAAATGGAATTGGAGTTGCATGTTGCCGATGTCGTCGATGATCACAAGATTAAGATGGAGAAAATGCGCTTGAAGATTAGAAGATTAGAAAATATGCCATTCATAGTGAGGCTTGGTATCATTATGATGTTGGATCAATTGTTACCTTAGTTGCGATCTTCATCGCATTTGTTGTTGCATTTAAATTCTTTAGCTAGAGAGTTATTTGTATGTTGCATTTAAGTGTTGTATGATCTTTATGTATGAACTTTATGTATTTTATTAATTTGGTGTTTTCGGTGCTGTGTATTGAAGATGAGCCGGCAATGGATGTACGATGACCGAAGCTCTCCCGAGTTCATTAATGGCGTGCGTACTTTTCTGCTTGCGGCTGAGGCAAACAAGCGGGCGGATGGTTTTATGCCTTGTCCATGTGTTGGCCGTAAGAATGGTCACAATTACTCTATGTCAAGAACCATTCACGTCCACCTGTTTGAGTCCGGTTTCATGTCCCACTATAATGTTTGGACCAAGCATGGAGAAAGAGGGGTTATGATGGAAGACAATGAAGAAGAGGACAACGACAGCTATCCTGGCCATGGGTTCCCTGAATACGATGATACAACAATGAGGGAAGAAGCTGAGCCGGTAATGCAGGAAGAAGCTGTGCCGGCAATGCGGGAAGAAGCTGAAGAAGAGGCATCGGATGAGCCCGTTGATGATCCAGGTCGGGCCATTGCTGATGCAAAGAGAAACAGCGCAAGTGATTTGGAGACGAAGAAGTTGCAGCGCATGTTAGAGGATCACAAAAAATTGTTGTACCCGAATTGCGTAGGTGACAAGAAAAAGCTGGGCACCACACTGGAATTGCTACAATGGAAGGCTGAGAATGGTGTATCTGACAAGGGATTTGGAAAGTTGCTGGTAATGATAAAGAATATGCTTCCAAAGGACAACGAATTGCCCGAGAGTACGTACGAAGCAAAGAGGTCCGCTCCACAATCGACGTGATGCACATGACGAAGAATCTTTGTGTGACCCTGCTTGGCTTCTTGGGCGTGTATGGGAAGACAAAAGATACACCTGAGGCACGGGAGGACCAGCAATGTTTGCACGGAAAAGACGGCATACATCAGGGTCATGCAAGCTACACTCTTACCAAAGAAGAGAAGGAAATCTTCTTTGAATGCCTGCTCAGTATTAAGGTACCGTCTGGCTTCTCGTCGAATATAAAGGGAATAATAAACATGGCAGAAAAAAAGTTCCAGAACCTAAAGTCTCATGACTGCCACGTGATTATGATGCAACTACTTCCGGTTGCATTAACGGGGCTTCTACCGGAAAACGTTCGATTAGCCATTGTGAAGCTATGTGCATTCCTCAATGCAATATCTCAGAAGGTAATCGATCCAAAAACATACTAAGGTTAGAGAATGATTTGGTGCAATGTCTTATCAGTTTCGAGTTGGTGTTCCCACCATCATTCTTCAACATCATGACGCACGTCCTAGTTCACCTATGCGAAGAGATTAACGTTTTGGGTCCTGTATTTCTACACAATACGTTCCCCTTTGAGAGGTTCATGGGAGTCTTAAAGAAATGTGTTCATAACCATGCTAGGCCAGAAGGAAGCATCTCCAAGGGCCATGAAAATGAGGAGGTCATTGAGTTTTGTATTGACTTTATTCCTGACATTAAGACGATTAGTGTTCCTGAATCGCGGCATAAGGGCAGACTGGATGGAAAAGGCACGCTAGGAGGGGAACAAATAATATGTATGGACGGACATTCTCTCACTGAAGCACACTACACAGTTCTACAGAATTCCGCCTTGGTGGCTCCGTATATGGATGAACACAAGAATTTGCTACGCTCCAAACACCCGGAGCAGTCTGATGACTGGATTACACATGAACAAACCAGGAGTTTCGCCAGCTCGTTGCATACACGTACCATGCATGACGCCTCTATTGAAGATGACCTGTACTTGCTGTCCCAGTTACCATCTTCGAATATAATGACTTCCAAAGGGTACGAGATAAATGGTAATACATTTTACACAATCACCCAAGATAAGAAGAGCACCAACCAAAATAGTGGTGTCCGCTTTGATGCAGAAACCAAGATGGAAAAGGAAACATATTATGGTTATATACAGGACATATGGGAACTTGACTATCGACGTGGTTTGAAGGTCGCTTTGTTTCGTTGCAAATGGGTCAATATGAAACGAGGCGGGGTAACGGAAGACCCGCAGTACGGAATGATAACAGTGGATCTCAACAATCTTGCGTATGCAGACGAACCATTCGTCCTAGCCAATGATGTGGCACATGTTTTATATGTGAAGGGCATGTCTACCAAGCCGAGAAAAAGAAAAGATAAGGAAGCGAATGCATCGTACGATGAGCCAAACCGGCACATAGTTCTTTCTGGGAAGAGATACATCGTGGGAGTGGATGACAAGACAGACATGTCAGGAGATTATGAAAAGTTTGATGAAATTGCTCCATTCACAGTGAATATTGACCCGAGCATCCAGTTAAATGATGAAGATTTTCCATGGCTACGGCGCAAAGGGACACACACGAAGAAAAAGTTTCACACCCAAAGATCTGGGATGTGATCGGTTTCACTATCATCACTTTCTTTTGTGTTTCACACCCAAGAGGGAATCTCTGTAATAGTTAGGGTAGCTAGTTATGTGTTTTGGCATTTGAAACGCGAAGAAATTTTATGTGCAAGCAAATTATTTCATGCATTTACTGATTTTTTCAGCTAAATGACCCTGAAATTGAAAAGCATTTCAAATGAACTAAAAAAAGGTTGAAAGTTGGCATGGTATCATAATTTCACCCACATAGCATGTGCAAACAAGTAGAGAGGGTTACCGCAAAAACTGGATGCACTTCATGTACAAAATGGACAATCTCTTTCGAAGTATCAGGGTTTCGGACGAAAACTCATCCGTTACAAAATGCATTTCATTTTTTAAATAACCTAAGCATTAAAAAATTGAATATAATGATAAAACACACTAATATTAAACATAAGAAAAAAGAATCACTAAAAAATCTATTTTCAAAGTTAAGTTATTCACAAACTAGTGATTCACACAAATTTCAAATAATTCAAAATTTAAACTATTCAAATTTGTAAACTACTGGTACTAATAGAAAGTTTGTAATTTTTTGTACCTAAAGCAAAAATATTCACAAAGAAACTCTAAATACAGCAAAAAACAACTCAAAAATAAATAAAGCAAAAAAAGAAAAAAAAAGCCGACCTACTGGGCCACAGCGGCCTGCATACGACTAGAAACCCAAATTCTAGTTGGGCCAGGATGCAGGCCCGCTAGCCCAGTAGGCCCAACAGGGCATCGCAGCAGAGGTAGGCCCAGAAGGCCTGCTTAAGAGAGGAGCTCGAGACAGCAGCACGGCAGGGCTTATAAGCAGGTGCGAGTGCCCCTCGGCTAGCAAGGTGGGACTAAACTTCTGCGCCCCTCGCCTGGCAGCGCACACCGTTTAGTACCGGGTCGTGGTGCCAAGCGGTACTAAAGGGGGGCCTTTAGTACCGGTTGGCGCCACGACCCGGTACTAAGGGGGTGCGGTTCCCGCCGCTTCGCCTGGCCAAAACAGACCTTTAGTACCGGTTGGTGGCTCCAACCGGTACTAAAGGTGGGTTCTATATAAGAAAACACTTCAAAAAATTTGTAAGTTTCTCATCTCTCCCTCTGCTTCTTTCTCCTCTGCCCCGTCACTGCCGCCCCTCATCGCCGTCCGTCGCCGTCACCGTCCCCGTCGCCGTCCCCGTCGTCCCCGTCGCCGCGCCGCGCCCCGTCCTCCCGTCGTCCCCGCCCGGCCCGTCCCCATCGTCGCCGCCCCGTCCCCATCGCCGTCTCCGTCTCCGTCCCCGTCGCCGCCCCCTGTTGTCACGCCTCGCCGGTGAGCTCCTGCCCCGGCCACCAACCACACACACACACAGTTACAGAATTGTTAGCAATCTTTCTGTTTTTTAGTTATAGAATTATTAGAAATGTTAGTTATATAGAAATGTTTTTTAGTTATAGAAATATGAGAAATGTTAGTTATATAGAAATATTAGAAATGTTGGTTATATAGAAATGTTAGTTATATAGAAATATTATAAATGTTAGTTATATAGAAATGTTTTTTAGTTATAGAAATATTAGAAATGTTAGTTTTAGTTATAGAAATATTAGAAATGTTAGTTTTAGTTATAAAATTTAGAATTTGCATAAATGAAATCACAATCCATCATTTAAAAAATGTTACTTTACTTGCGGCATATAGTATTTGTTGTCGACGATGCCCGGCCGGCATCCTTGCCGTCGACCCGTTCACGACGACATCCTGCTTTAGAGGACCCATGTCCGGGACTGGGCTCCGCCGGGCTAGCACTGGGAGGTGCTACCTTCAGGGGCGCGACGCTTGGTGAGGAACCCGGCCCCGGGTCCCGTCGTCGACCCTCATCTCCTTTGGTGGCGTTCGCGTGGGCCAGTTTCGGTGCGGAGGGAGCCCGCCCTGCCGGAGGTGGTACGTCGTCGTGTCAGGGAGGAGGACGAGCACGTCCATCGCTACATGGCTGCTATGGACGTCAAGTTCTCCAATACCTGGCAGGTTCTTTGGGGAGCTCACCCGAGCTATGATCCAGTGATGGTTCCTTCACTTTGGTTGTCCACCGCCTAGATTACTCTCTAGTATTCGATCTTTATTAGCTAGCTAGCTAGTGATGTATTCGATATATAATATTCGAGATGATTTATTCGAGATTGTATATATTATTCGAGACGATGTATTCGAGATTATATCTATTATTCAAGACGACGTCTTCGAGATTATATTCCATGATGCTTATTATGTACTACGATTGATTCAGTTTTTCCTTATTAATTGATTGCATCCATGGATTAGTTAAATAAAACCTATGGCAGACAATACCAGCAGAGAGGGAGAAGAGGCCCTGTTCAATATCATACGCAATCCTCGCGGGCCAGATGATGATCAGAATGAAGAAGATTATGACGGCTCCGAATATCTAAACAACACCGGGGAGAGTGATATGATATTCGATTGCGACGACCGAATTGATGAAGTCATGAACTATGAACATGACGAAGAAAATGTTGATCTTGAAACAACAAAGACCGGCAAGGTTTATATATTTATATAAGCAGGCATCTGGTGATCATCACATGTTTTAAATGACTTGAAGATATATTAACGAATTGATCTTTCTTCTTTCAGCCATCTGGATCGAGCAAATCTTCAGGCAACATGAATCGAGGCCCAAAAAAAGTTGAAGGAGGGCGTAAAGTACAATATCGAGGCCATCAAACCTAATGGAGAACCATTAGCGCCTAAGAAGATTGCGGACAAGTACATTCGTCAGTGCGGAGTTCTTGTGAAGGACCAACTCCCGATCTCCCTTCAAGAATGGAGAGAGCCAGCAAAGCCACGTCCAGGAGTTACTTTTGTCGACGATAGACAAAAACTACTACTTTGGGAAACGCTCATGGAACATTTCACCCTACCAGATCATTTCACAGATGCAGATGTGGAGAAAGTCAAGGACGCTACTCTTAGGAAGATGGCGGTTGCATTCAACAACCACAAGAATCGTGAATGGGACAAGTACGTCAAGGGAGGAAGGAAGACTCCAGTATTCGAGGGAAGCAAAGTGCTCATTGGGACGATTTCGTGCAATTCAAGGATTCAGAATTATCTATGGAACGGTCGAGAATAAACAAGGCCAATACCACAAAAAAGGATAAGTTCCATAAGCTGGGGCCAGGTGGCTATGTGATGGCAATGCCTAAGTGGGATAAGTCTGACAAAGAGATGGAGTATGCAGGTGTCACTGCAGAAACATTCAGCTGCCCCCCTAGGTGCAGGACTTGGTTCTATGCGCATGGGGGTGAGTTGGACCCAAAGACAGGCAATGTTTCGAAGAAGGCATGTCTGGACGGAGCTGAAGATAAGCTACTTGTTGCAATAGAAGAGGCTCCTCGGGAGTGTTCCAGCCCAACAGAGAGAACGATGAGCTTACGCGTGCCCTGGGAAATCCTGAACACCCGGGAAGAACACGAGGCAAGGGCACTATTCCGTGGTATGAGGGGTTTTCGGACTGGAACGTCGACTACAGAACCCGTGCGAGAAAGAAGATTGCGTAGGAGAAGAAGAGGAAGATGGAGGAGGAGCAGAGGAAGCTGGACTATGAACGCCTTCAAGGCCTAGAATCAGCGCACGCGGACTTGGCAGTCAAATTCCAGCGGCAGCAGGAGCAGATCGACTCACATAGCCAGCAAAGGGGGTCTCAGCAGCTGCAATAGCTAGCGGATGATCCAACATTGGATAGCACCGTCCCATGCATGCCGAGAAGCAGCGTGGGTTCCGCCCCGGGCGACGCATTGCTGGATAGCTACCCAGTGGATGACATAATGGAGAACACTAACTGTGAGCTACACTTCAAAATGAAGAACATATCCATGAAGGTGGTGGACGCCCTTGCTTTCACAAATCCCCCCGAGGCAACCTTCCATTGCAACCCGATTCCAGTGGGCTATGCTCGTGTCTTGGTTGATGAGGTGGTGGACCAATATTCGTGGCTAGAGCTTGACATTCCTGGCTGTGACGAGGAGCACACACTGGGAGAGGCCAACCATCGTATCATTCTATGGAGAAATGATTGCATCATCTTTCGAAGGCCACCGACACCGCGTCATCCGACTCCTCGTCGAAGTCCGCCACCGAGTCAGCAGACTCCCGCTCCTCCAAGTCCACCAACACGTCAGGCCACTCCTCCTCAAGTCCGGAACAGCTTCAGGCCACTCCTCCTCCTCCAAGTCCGGCAAAGCGTCAGGCCACTCCTCCTCCAAGTCTGGCACAGCTTCAGGCCACTCCTCCTCCTCCAACTCAGCCACGTCAGTCGTCTTCGCCGCCTCAGCAATCGCGGAAGAGAGCCACCTTAGCTATGGTGCGTAGCGGTACAAGTCAAGGTAGTACTAGAGGTACAGGTGGAGGCAAGCGATTTCAATATGGTCCAAGCCTCGCGCCTCTTCCGCAGAGGCCTTATGACAAGTCCGAGGAGGAAAAAGCAGCCATATCAAAGGCCGAGGTGGAAGCCCATTTTGCATCGAAACCGCCACCGCCGCCAAGGGAGAAAGTGCCTGAGGAAAAGATTGACCACTTCATTCGTATGGCTAGAGCACCAGCTCCAAACCCTGTTGACACAGACTATGAGCGCCACCTCAGGAAGTTAAATCGAGCACGTCTACAGAAAGAGGCGAGCTCGAGCTCGAGCAAATCAGCTGGCAAAACATGCGGTAAAACCGTTCCCCAGCTGGGAGAACAGGCGGCGCAATCAATCCCCCCACTTGTTGTGCCAACAACACATGAGAGTAGGCGCGCCCAATATTATTGTGGTGTAACACCATCGATGCGGCTATATCTCCCACGTGTCGAAGCACGACTTAGAGGCATAACCTCATTGAAAGCAATGTCGCAAGTGAGGTAATCTTCACACAACCCATGTAATACATAAGGGAAAGAGATACATAGCAGGCTTACAATCGCCACTTCACACAATACATGAATAAAGCATTACATTCATCCAGATACACACAAGGTCCGACTACGGAATCCAAAATAAAAGAAGACTACCCCAAATGCTACACAGATCCCCGATCGTCCCAACTAGGCTCCACTACTGATCAACTGGAAACGGAAAACAACACAATGGACAAGATCTTCATCGAGCTCCTCCTTGAGCTTAGTTGTGTCACCTGCTCGGTAACATCGGGACCTGCAAACTGGTTTTGGAAGTATCTGTGAGTCACGAGGACTCAGCAATCTCACACCCTCGCGATCAAGACTATTTAAGCTTATAGGAGGGGTAAAGGAATGATGTGGAGCTCCAGCAAGCGACTAGCATATATGATGGCTAACATACACAAATGAGAGCAAGAAGAGAAGGCAAAAGCACAATCGATGAACTATGATCAATAAGTGCTCCTAGAACAACCTACGTCAGGCATAACTCCAACACCGTGTTCACTTCCCGGACTCTGCCGCAAAGAGACCATCACGGTAACACACACGGTTGGTGTATTTTAATTTAAGATCAACTTCAGGTTTTCTACAACCGGACATTAACAAATTCCCATCTGCCCATAACCGTGGGCACGGCTTTCAAAACTTCAATCCCTGCAGGGGTGTCCCAACTTAGCCCATCACAAGCTCTCACGGTCAACAAAGGATATTCCTTCTCCCAAGACAATCCAACCAGACTCGGCATCCCGGTTACAAGACATCCTCGACAATGGTAAAACAAGTCCAGCAAGACCGCCCGATGTGCCGACAAATCCCGATAGGAGCTGCACATATTTCGTTCTCAGGGCAACACAGGATGAACACTACGTACAACTAAAACCATCCCTCAAGTTTCCCCGAGGTGGCGCTGCAAGTGGCTCTGTTTTGGACCAACACTCAGAGGAGCACTGGCCCGGGGGGTTAAAATAATGATGACCTTCGGGAGCGCGACTCCAATGGGAAAAGAAAAGGCTAGGTGGCGAATGGTAAAACCAAGGTTGAGCCTTGCTGGAGGAGTTTTATTCAAAGCGAACTGTAAAGGGGTTCCCATTATAACCCAACCGTGTAAGGAACAAAAAATCCGGGAACATAACACCGATATGAGGAAACTAGGGCGGCAAGAGTGGAACAAAACACCAGGCATAAGGCCGAGCCTTCCACCCTTTACCAAGTATATAGATGCATTAATCAAATAAGAGATATTGTGATATCCCAAACAAGAATATCCATGTTCTAACAAGGAACAAACTCCAATATTCACCTGCAACTAAAAACGCTATAAGAGGGGCTGAGCAAAGCGGTAACATAGCCACACAACGGTTTGCTAGGACAAGGTGGGTTAGAGGCTTGGCTTAACAATATGGGAGGCATGATAGGCAAGTGGTAGGTATCGTAGCATATGCATAGCAAAAGAGCGAGCAACTAGCAAGAAAAGATAGAAGTGATTTCGAGGGTATGGCCATCTTGCCTGAGATCCCGCAAGGAAGAAGAACGAGTCCATGAAGAAGACAAATGGGCATAGCCAACGCATCCTCACAAACGCAACATTATCAGATTACCGAGAAGAAGTACACCAGAAAGAAAGCAAACAACATAGTAAACAATCATCACATAAGCATGGCACGATGCGCAAACAAGTATGATGCATGTCCGGTTTAATGATACATGGCATGGCATGGCAAAGCGCACAAACAATCCTACAAATTAAGTGGAGCTCAATATGCGACGGAGTTGCATATTGAAGATAACACCACATGACTTAGTTAGTTCTCTCTCGTTTATGTACCCAGCAAGATTAAATGTTGTTAGCATGGCAAGAGGTGAAGCATGATGAAACTATGTAATCTAGGCAAGTTTAAATGAGGCCGGAACAACAAAACAACAAGCCCGGAAACTCCTCATATGCATATATTAGGTTTGGTACTGTTCTGCCCTAAACATAATTTTAGAGTTGTTAAACATGCTAGATGAGTGCATCATGTTAAACAAGTCATTTTTCTACCCCATTTACATATAAAGTTTATTAAATTCCGAGTTATGGTTAAATAGTTATGAATTCAAACATGCATGAATGTTGCAAATTATGAAACTAGACAAGATTCTAAGAAACATTCATATATAATTTATTTAGATCCGATGCACATTGTGGAGTTATTAAATGCATGATGTTTAGGGGGCTTTCTATAAAACAGTAATTTGCTGGATAAACGGACAAATTCGTGGAACAAAAAAAACATGACATGGGCCAGATCTACGGGGACTGGGCTGCTCACATTGGGCCTTATTTGGCCTGGCCAAAACAGTGGCTGGGCCTCAGGCGCTGGACGCAAGAGCGGGCCTGGGGGAGCTGGGACGATGGAAGGAGGCAGGCCGACACAGCGGGTCCGCGAGAGTCAACTTGGCGCTCGGGTGAGGCGTTCGTCCTCTTCCTGGTTCGAAAGAAGCAGAGTAGCTCGACAGGGGCTCAGCGGGTATCGCGGCATGGCGTCGGGACTCGACGGAGATGAAGCAGGCGAGGTGGGAGAGGGTCATGGGGGTCGGGAACTGACGCGGCAGCGCCGATCTCCTCCGGATCTGACGCGACGGCATCGGACGCTGACGAGGGCACTCGGCGGGGTGGTTGCTTCCTCGAGCACCATGAGAGAACTCCTGAGAGAGAGAGAGAAAACAGAGAGACACCGGGGCATGAGAGAGATTAGGGAAGGGGAACGGGATGGAGAGGGCGCGAGGGGACCCTGGCCTGATCCGGCGGCTCCGCTGCTGCTGCTGAACGATGAGGAGGAGGCAGGAGCAGGGCCTCAGTTGCTGCTGCTGTGGTAGCGCTCGACGGGGTCTGGTGGCTGCGCTGGTTTGGAGAACATGGAAACTGAGGAGGAGCGGTGTGGTGGGATTGGTTCGATGGGACAACGAGGAGGAGACCAGGGGAGGTTTGTGGTTGGCTGTGGGTGAGATCCCGATGGGGATTTGGGGAATAAGTGCGGCGGCGGCAGGGACAAGTGCCTAGAACTTAGGGTTTGGTCTAGATTTAGACTAGAGAGTATATATATAAAGAAAGAGGGAGACATTTAGGGGCTAATCCGTCCCTCCGATCCTAATCGGATGGTCGGGAAAAATATACTAGGAAGTCCAATTGACAACACAGAGATGTTTTGTAGATGTTTGGGGATGATCCGGATCCAACGGTGACGACTGCCCGGGTCGGGTCTGGGATAGCTTTTCGGGCGCGCGCGCGAGGAGGGCCGCAGGCTGACGAGAGAGGTTAGGTTGGACCTGGCTGTAGGTAGTGGGCTGTGTAGACGGTCTCGAGCTGGGAGAAGAGAGGAGAGGGAGGCCCGGCGACTGTTTCTGGAGACCGAAAACGTCCGACGTTTGACCGACTATATTGTCGCTATAGTTATACGTTTGGGCGTCAAACGGACTCCGATTGCAATGAAACTTGGTAGGCGGTCTACCTACACTATAACAAGACCACACGCCAACTTTCATCCCATTTCGAGAACATTATACGGCCACTTAGAAAAAAAATATTTTGGAGGTGCCGTAGGCGCGTGCAAGTCTGTCTGGGCACAAAACGGAAAACGGAAGGAACGAGGAGACCAGGACGGATGCAAGTTTTTGAAAACATGGTGATGCAATGCACATGATGACATGATAAGAAAAACATGACACGCAAGCAAATGACAAGGCACCAACATCGAATAACTGGAAGACACCTGGCGCAACGGTCTCGGGGCGTTACAACACTCCACCACTACGAGAGGATCTCGTCCCGAGATCTAGAATGGCACCGGAGGGAAAACGAAAGAGGAAGAGGAGAGGTAAACTAAGTTGCTCCTTTGACAAATGAGTGAAACCAAGAATCTTGAGAGGTTGAACAAATGGAAAGGAAGAATGCAACGAAGATGAACGAAGTTGAGAGCACTCAGTTATAAAAGAGAAATAAGGAAGAACAAATTTGGGCAGCACTCCGATTGAAAAGAAAAGGAATTGAATAAGAACTTGATAAGATGAGAAGATACTTGATGAAAACACAACACCCTGCCTCCGGAACTATTGAATGAATGGAACAAGGGGTAAGAAAGATCTCAGACAGCACTCCGGTTGAAAAGAGTTGCAAGGCTTGATAAGGCGAAAAGAACTTGAGCAAAAGGGCACAACACTCCGATTAAATGGATAGGCATGAAAATAACATGATCTTTGATAAAACGAGATGATGGGTTGAAGAGAGCAATATCACAATGCCTCCGGAAGAAAAAATAGAAGTTAGATCATTGTAATAAAAGAATGGAGTTGAAAAAGGCAACTTCTGCCACAAATGAGCTTGGAAAGCACCCTTCCAAGAAAGAAATAACGAAGTTGTTGGAAAAGCCAGCAATGAAAAGGGTAAGCTTGAAGTGGGCTTATAGAAAACATCTCAAAACTATGAGGTGAAATTCTGCCACTCACACTACTAGGAAAAGGCCTACTAATGCCGCACCGGTTTTGCCTACTAATGGCACACTACCGGTGCGCCATTAGTATCACGCCACTAGAATTTTTTACTAATGGCGCACCACTGGTGCGCCATTAGTATCTGGTATGCTAATGGCGCACCAGGAAGTGCGCCATTAGTATGTAACACCATGCGCCATTAGTATGCCTCCCGGGGGGCCGTTAGTATGCCTCGGTGCGCCATTAGAAATCTTTTTTTAGATAGCAATGGCGCACCCCGCAGCGGTGCGCCATTAGAATGTTTTTTTATTATAGTTCGAGCACAGGTTATATTGCACCTAACCCAATCCACATCAGAACCCGCCCACTAGCCCGACTGGTCAGCACGCAGCACACACACCAGGAGGTCCTGGGTTCGATTTCGAGGCTCCGCAATATTTTTTTGCATTTTAAATGCTGTTTGATATTTATTTGTGTTTAAATATGTTCAGACTTGTTTAAATCATAACAGTAATATTTTTTTATAAAAACAGTAATAATTTTTTAAAAAATATGTTCAAATTAGTTACTTGAAAATATCATCGGCGGCGGCGGTGGAGCGGCGGAGGGTGCGGGGGGTGCCCGTTGGCGGCGGCGGAGCGGGGGAGGGTGTGGGGGGCCGGGTGCTCGTCGGCGGCGGTGGAGGGGGATCGAGATCGAGTGTCCTCATGAATTCAAAAAGTGCCCGTGAAATTTAAAAATATTCATGATATCAAAAAGTGCCCATGAAATACAACCGAGAAATGAATACTATGATTTAAATACAATCGATCTTAGCTAGCTATCTGTTCACAATCTTCTTGCCCTTCTTTTTCGCAAATGGAGTTCTTCTGTGGAACGGACGTCCTTTAGGTAGGGTGGTCCTGCTTCTTCTTGTGGTGTGTGCTGCTACTTCATCGTCGTCGTCGTCATGTTCGATCTTCGGGTCGCCGTACTTGTCGAAGTCTTGCTCATTGGCTACTCCATCCATTCCGATGATCTTCCTTTTGCCTCTCCTCACGACAACACGACTCGGCTTTGACGGGTCGGTAATGAAGAAGCATTGGTCCACTTGGGAAGCCAGTACCCATGGCTCATTTTTCGCGGTGACGTTTGCGCCCGCGGTCTTGGATTTGGCTTCGGGTATAACCATGGTGGTGAAATACCGGTCTTCTTTTAGGACGCTCTTGGCCCATCTGACACGGAACATCGGGACCTTCTCTCCAGCATAGCTCAGCTCCCAGATCTCCTCGATCCTTCCGTAGTATCTGTCCTTGTCGTTACCGGTGTAGGATTCCATCGTTACCCCGAAGTTCTGATAACCATCACTCTTCATGTCCTTGTTCTCGGTGTAGAATGTGTAGCCGTTGATATCGTACGCCTCATAGGTCATCAGGTTGTGCTCGGCGCCCTGTGACAAGGCGAATATGAGTTGTTCTTCCGTGGAAGAATCCTCATGTAAAGGGTACGACAGAAGCTTCTGCTTGAACCAACGCGTGAAACATGAGTTGTGCTCTTTGATTATATCTCCGTCCGTCCTCTGTTGGCCTCGGTCATTGTACGTCTTCTCAATAAAGGTTTTGTGCTCTACCACCCAAGGATTGACCACGTCTATGTATTGTAGCGCGACTAGGTTTGCTCTTTCAAAGTCGGCGAGTCGAGCCTCGAAGTCGACATGCATTTCACGGAGACCCTCACGGTGACCCCATCCAGCGAGCCTGTCGAGGTGCCTGTTGACGGGCAGACCAACGGGGTTCTCAATGCCTAGATAATTCGTGCAGTAGGAGATGCACTCTTCGGTCAGAAAGCCCCTGGCTATACTTCCCTCTGGACGTGACATGTTGCGAACGTATCCTTTGATGACACCATTCATCCTTTCGAACGGCATCATGCTATGCAGGAACGTTGGCCCGAGTTGGATGATATCCTCCATGATATGGACCAGCAGATGCACCATAACGTCGAAGAACGCGGGCGGGAAGTACATCTCAAGCTCGCATAGTATCACCACGATCTCTTCCTGTAGCCTTCTGAGTTGCCTCACGCCAATCGACTTCCGAGAGATGACGTCGAAAAAGTTGCATAGGCCAAATAGCGTTTCACGGACGTGCGCGTCCATGATCCCACGGATTGCAACTGGAAGTATCTGCGTCATCAGCACGTGACAGTCGTGAGACTTCATCCCGCTGAACTTCTGCTTCGCTGGGTCTAGGTATCTGCTTATCTTCCCCGCGTAACCATAAGGAAGTTTTACTCCTACGAGGCAGGTGAAAAACTACTCGATCTCCTCCTGACTTAAAGTGAAGCACGCGGGAGGGTAGTCACTTCCGGTCTTCTTGGCCTTTTTGCCTTTGCGACGAGTTTCTGTGTCCTGCTTCGCCTCATCATCATCATCATCATCATCATCATCATCATTAGCGTGAAGCTCCTGCCTGATGCCCATTGATTTCAAGTCTGCCCTTGCTTTTGGCCCATCTTTGGTCCTCGCTGGCATGTTGAGCAGGGTACTAAGAAGACTCTCGCACACATTCTTCGTGATATGCATGGCATCAAGGCTGTGAGGCACACGGTGGATCTTCCAATACGGCAAGTCCCAGAAAACAGACCTCGTTTTCCATACCTTCAGCAGCGGCTCTGGCGCCTTTCGCTTCTTTCCCGGCTCTGGCGCCTTTTGCTTCTTTCCTGGAAGTGGGCAATCTTTCCAATTTTTCAAAAGCTCGTCTATTTCCTCGCCGCTCCTCGTACGCGGACGTTTTCGGGGTTCAGTTTCACCATCGAATAGATCCTTGCGTTTCCTCCACGGGTCATCGTCGTGAAGCCACCTTCGATGTCCCATGAACACGGTTTTCGAAGACCCGGGATCTCTATCTAGCTAGTGATACATTGTGTCATCCATGCACCTTACGCATCCAGAAAATCCGTGGACTACCTGCCCCGCGAGATATCCGTAACCGAGATAGTCGTGCACCGTCGTGAGCAGTGCGGCTCTCATAGGGAAATATTCTTTCTCTGCGGCGTCCCATGTATTGGCTGGCGTTTTCCACAGCGTGTCTAGCTCCTCTTTCAGCAGCCCCAGATACAGATTGATGTCGTTCCCTGGTTGTTTCGGCCCTTCAATTAGCATACTCTTCATGCACAACCAGGGGGGAAGGTTGTACATCCACACAAACAAAGGCCAGGTGCTATGTGTGCTTCTCTGGCTGCCAAACGGATTGACTCCATTGGTGCTCGTGCCCAGCACGATGTTCCTTGGATCCTTCCCAAATTCTGGGTATTTGAAGTTCAACGCTTGCCACTGGCTCGCATCCTTAGGGTGACTCAGCATCTTGTCTTTTTTATTTATCTCTGGATCATTTCCGTCATCTTCCCGCTTCTTCTCCTCCCTATCCACGTGCCAACGCAGGAGCTTTGCTACATTAGGGTCCGCGAAATACCGCTGCAGACGAGGAGTGATCGGAAAGTACCACACCAATTTTCAAGGAGCTTTCTTCCTCTTCTTGTATCGAGTGACGCCGCACACCGGACATATGGTAGACTCCGCGTGCTCGTCCCGATAAATGATGCAACTGTTCATGCACACATGGTATTTCACGTGCGTTAAATCCAGAGGACACACGATTTTCTTCGCCTCCTCGAAACTGGTCGGGCACTTGTTCCCCTTGGGAAGACGTTCGTGCCAGAATGAAATTTTCTCGTCGAAGCATGCGTCGGTCATTTTGTGTTTTACCTTCATCTCCAGAGCCATGAGCGTTACTTTCCGGCGGGTATCCTCGGGCCTGCATCCTTCATACAATGGAGTAACCGCGTCTATCTCCAGTTGATCCAGCTTGGCTTTCTCTCGGGTGGCAGCTCTTGCGTTATCTGTCTGCTTGAGAAGCAGCTCTTGAATATGAGGGTCCTACACCCAGCCTCCATCGTCGTCTGCTCCGGCATCTTCATCTTCATGATCATGCCCTACGTCTTGATCTTCCTCATCATCATGTACGACATCTTCTACATGATGACTGTGTACAGCATCACCGTCGTGATCATGTCCTGGAGATTCTTCGTCTTTTTGCCTGCCCTCTCCGCGGTGGTACTTGTCTTGTTGCCCTTCCTCATTTCTTGCCCGGCCCCCATGGATGACTTCATAGTCATCTTCATCACCTTGCCACTGATAGCTATCCATGAAAGCACGCAAGAGCAGGTGGTCCCGCACCTGCCCGGAATCCGGGTCCGCAATAAGGCTCTTCAGCTTGCATCTTCGACACGGACATCTTATCTCTGTCTCGTTCTTTTGAAGCATCTCGGCTTTCGCGGAGCTCAAAAACCTATTCACGATGCCTTCGGTCATCGTGTGGACCATGGTCGCCTGCGGGGTAGAGCAAAATGATATTTTAGAAATAAGAAATTTTTTGCATGACCTTCCCTAAAAATAGGTCCAAAAAGAATGCATAGTGCCAAAATTCTCGCCGAAACGGAAATGAATCAACATTCCGGCAAAATATTGGCAACTATCGCATTTCAAATACCGATACCTGCAAACATAAACATATATGCAACACCACAAACACATGCAACACCACAAACATACATAGATCTAGCTAGGCCACAAAAAGTGCATGTGCACGTTGTTGGAGCGAGCTAGGGAGAAAAAAAGTAGATCTACATCATGAAGATAGCTTTCCCCTTACTTACCTATCAAAAAAAGGTAATTTCACCACTTAATTTTGATGAATCTATGGTGGAAATGAGGTGAGGAGGAGGAGGCAGCCGGAAGCTTGGAGAAGGAGGTGGAGGGAATGAAGTGGGGAAAGTGAGTGGGTAGGTGTGGCTGTCCAAAATATCTTGTTGGGGTCCCAGGTTACTAATGGCGCACCACCTGCAAATGCGCCATTAGTAACCCTGGTTACTAATGGCGCACCTGCAGGTGGTGCGCCATTAGTAATTTTGCAGAAAAGTAAAAAATATATATATATATATACTAATGGCGCACTTTTACAGGGTGCGCCATTAGTAGTTTTTCAAAAAAAAGAATAAAAAAATTCAATACTGGCGCACTCCCTGTTTGGTGCGCCATTACTAGTTAGAACTAGTAATGGCGCACTTCGGTAGGATGCGCCATTAGTATGTATGTAAAAATGAAAAAAATTTATCAATAGTGCCGCACCTATTTTCTGGTGCGCCATTAGTGTCTTCCACACTAATGGCGCATCACCAACTGGTGCGCCATTAGTATATAGTAGTGGCGCACTACTTCCCTGGTGCGCCATTAGTGTCAGTCCTATCTATAGCACTTTTCCTAGTAGTGTCATGGGAAAAAGAATTGGATTGATATGAACAAGGAGACAAGAAAATATTTCACCGGGAGGAAAGATGAGGAACTTGGGTCATTTATGAGCACCATAAATAGGAACAATCCTTAGGGAAGGCTTTAGGTGAACTATAACCCAAGATAACTCCAATGACGAGATTGATGGGTTTAAAATATCTCCTTCTTAACAACATGTGAATCATGAAACATGAACTCAAATTATCAAGAATGACATAATACCACCTCCAATGATACGGAAGAAAGAATTGCACTCCGGATTGCAAGATGAAGAAACTTAAGCTCCTTAGAAAAGAATCTCGATGAACACTTCGAGAAGGAATTAAATCCTTGATGAACCATCATGTAGAACCTTCATCAAGAACTCCGGTAACAAAAGGATAACGAGAAAAAAGAGAAGTTGAAAACACAAGGTGAAGCCTTGCGATGATTTAGATGGATCTCCGTGGTGAGATAAAACAGAAAACCTCGGAACTCCGGAAAAGAAAGATGAAACAAATGAAATAGAGAATTTGAAGAACCTCTGGAATAAGGAATTAATCATTAGGATGAAACAAGAATAAGAATTACATTATGCTTATCCTTCACCAATTAAATTGATGACCAACAATGGATTTGGCACACTACTTATTCACGTAGAGAGGATTAAGATAGATATAGCGCAAACTTGAGAAGGTCTTCAACGAAGCACCGGTAGGATGAAACAACGAATGAATTAATATGATAACCATGGAAGAGACATCTTGAATGAACCACCGTAAGAACTGAAAAGGAACGAATAAAACATGAGAAAACACCGGGAAGGATCAGCAAATAAACGAAGATGCTTGAGAGAATTTAGATCCATGAGAACGAAGAGATTACGAGCTGATTAGAGAATCCTTGATTTAAGCACCGGTATGATTGGAGAATGATCACTGAAAGCTAGGAATGAAAAAAACCCTGAATTGATGGACTCCGGATAACAAACTCAGAAGACTCCTGAATTGCTCCAGATGGGTGAAAAGAATTCCCACAATCAAAACTATTTATGAGAGGATGGCGACAAGCTAAAATCACGAATCTTGAAGAGAATGGAGCAAGATTAAAGAGAAACTCTTCTTCGGTCTTCAAAATCTGAGAATGATGATTAGAAATACCACCAAATTGTTGAGATACTCTGGGATGAAAATTAGAAAGGTTGAGCCAACGATGAAAAGAATTTGAAAGATCTTGGAGAAATACATATGACCTATAATGAATTAATCTTACGTCAAACTTCGAAAAGAATTTATGGAAAGCTCTAGTAAAATTAGAAGAGTCAGGTAAGATCTTGGGAAAAGACTTGTGGGTTAGGGCCCACTCAAGAGAAAAAAAACACCGTTGAAAAGACTTGAAGAGAGAGAGATAGCACCGGTTGAATTAAAAGGCTTGAATGAGATAACATCCTCGAAAGAGCTTGAATGAAAGCAGAGTGTGGAAACATGAATCTTCAAGATATCTTGAGCACTCCGGAACAATTGAATAGCGAGATGTGGATGATTACGAGGTGCACCGGCATAAGAAAAGCATTGGGCAAAAAGAAAAGACTATGCTCAATACCAAAGCTTGAATTGAATCCATCGGAGAAGAAAGAGAACGAAGAATGATGAACTTGTAGAGCATCTTCATGAGAACCACCGGGTAAGAATATTGAAGGAAAGGAATGAAAAAACTTCACATCCATAAGATGGATATTTAAAAAAAAAACCGGGGCCTTAAAAAAAAAAGGGGGGGGGGGGGGGGAAAAACAAAGGCAACTTGGGGACGGATGAAACAAACATCATTGACAAAAACTGAGTTGATCTTGCGGATGTTGAACAAGATCGGATCCACTTGAAGAGAAACACGCCGGTTGAAAAGGATTGACATGACAATCTCGATGATCATGAAGGATTAGCATCCACATAGAAATATGAGAACATCGCTTAGGGAAGGTATGGAATCAACACATGACATTGAAGCAACTCGAATACCACAACTCAAAACAAAACAAAGGATTAGCTTGCAGAAAAAACCCAGAACAAACATATGATAGAGATTTCGTCCGAAGTTTTCGTGGTGGGGCCTACACGGGCTCGACCGTACAGCACCATCATGTACAAGGCAGTGCACATGACATACGAAGCGTCCCCGAGTCAGCATAGCCAAGGACTCTTTAAGACACAACGAGACCACTGTAAAACCAACCATGGATAGGCGGACCACTAGACGTCGAACCCCAATTTCATATCATACATCTGTCGGAAAGATGTCCTAAGAGCTACTTGAATTCCCACTTATAAACTCCCGAAACTTTCTGTTTATGCAATCAGGTGTTGGGGATACAGGGGAAGCATAATATCTCACCCAAAACTAGCAAATCCTACATCCAGCTGTATCCATCCTTCAACACATAACCAAGAAACCTTCGGAAATCATTTACCTCAACCTTCGAAAAGCATCCGTTATACGAGTTATGGCAATACTCCCGAACTCTCGCCCCAGTACTGGGTGGCGTCGAGGTTATCTCACCAACAACTGCATAAAAGAGATCTTCGATGTCGGCGAAACTCAGGTATTCCAGAATTGCAACGATAAAATTGTGACGACAACATCTTGGAGCTCAACTCCCAGGGACACTGCCACAACCCCTAAATGACAGGAGGCACCAAGAACAATGTTCTCGTCACAAAACCATCGGAACGATTCCAAGATACCTGCGTGATCCTAAATTTTTTTAGTGAAATTTGAGGAGAGAAGAGTCAAAACTCTACGTCAGGATGCCTTACCAGAGCGACGAAGGGACTGAGGAGTAAAAAGAATTCCTAACTCCCCGATATATAAATCCTAAATGACTCAAAACATTTTCTAGACTCAACAACGCCAGCGATTCAATCAAGTAGGGGGCTCCAAAAGTCGGGGAAGGCTCTGATTACCAACTTGTAACGCCCTTGATGCGGCTATATCTCCCACATGTCGAAGCACGACTTAGAGGCATAACCGCATTGAAAGCAATGTCACAAGTAAGGTAATCTTCACACAACCCATGTAATACATAAGGGAAAGAGATACATAGCTGGCTTACAATCGCCACTTCACACAATACATGAATAAAGCATTACATTCATCCAGATACACACAAGGTCCGACTACGGAACCCAAAATAAAAGAAGACTACCCCAAATGCTACACAGATCCCCGATCGTCCCAACTGGGCTCCACTACTGATCAATTGGAAATGGAAAACAACACAATGGACAAGATCTTCATCGAGCTCCTCCTTGAGCTTAGTTGCGTCACCTGCTCGGTAACATCGGCACCTGCAAACTGGTTTTGGAACTATCTGTGAGTCACGGGGACTCAACAATCTCACACCCTCGCGATCAAGACTATTTAAGCTTATAGGAGGGGTAAAGGTATGATGTGGAGCTGCAGTAACCGAGTAGCATATATGATGGCTAACATACGCAAATGAGAGCGAGAAGACAAGGCAAAAGCACGATCGATGAACTATGATCAATAAGTGATCCTAGAACAACCTACGTCAGGCATAACTCCAACACTATGTTCACTTACCGGACTCCGTCGGAAAGAGACCATCACGGTAACACACATGGTTGGTGTATTTTAATTTAAGATCAACTTCAGGTTTTCTACAACCAGACATTAACAAATTCCCATCTGCCCATAACCGCAGGCACGACTTTCGAAAGTTCAATCCCTGCAGGGGTGTCCCAACTTAGCCGATCACAAGCTCTCACGGTCAACGAAGGATATTCCTTATCCCAAGACAATCCGATCAGACTCGGCATCCCGGTTACAAGACATCCTCGACAATGGTAAAACAAGTCCAGCAAGACCGCCCGATGTGCCGACAAATGCCGATAGGAGCTCCACATATCTCATTCTCAAGGAAACACCGGATGAACACTACGTACAACTAAAACCAACCCTCAAGTTTCCCCGAGGTGGCGCTGCATGTGGCTCTATTTTGGACCAACACTCAGAGGAGTACTGGCCCGGGGGGGGGGGGTTAAAATAATGATGACCCTAAGGAGCGCGAGTCCCAAGGGAAAAGAAAAGGCTAGGTGGCGAATGGTAAAACCAAGGTTGGGCCTTGCTGGAGGAGTTTTATTCAAAGCAAACTGTCAAGGGGTTCCCATTATAACCCAACCGTGTAAGGAACGAAAAATCCGGGAACATAACACCGATATGAAAGAAACTAGGGCGGCAAGAGTGAAACAAAACACCAGGCATAAGGCCGAGCCTTCCACCCTTTACCAAGTATATAGATGCATTAATCAAATAAGAGATATTGTGATATCCCAAACAAGAATATCCATGTTCCAACAAGGAACAAACTCCACTTCACCTGCAACTAACAACGCTATAAGAGGGGCTGAGCAAAGCGGTAACATAGCCAAACAACGGTTTGCTAGGACAAGGTGGGTTAGAGGCTTGGCTTAACAATATGGGAGGCATGATAGGCAAGTGGTAGGTATCGCGGCATAGGCATAGCAAAAGAGCAAGCAACTAGCAAGCAAAGATAGAAGTGATTTCGAGGGTATGGCCATCTTGCCTGAGATCCCGCAAGGGAGAAGAATGAGTCCATGAAGAATACAAGCGGGCGTAGCCAACGGATCCTCACAAACGCAACGTTACCAGATTACCAAGAAGAAGTACACTAGAAAGAAAGAAAACAACATAGTAAACAATCATCACATAAGCATGGCACGATGCGCAAACAAGTATGATGCATGTCCGGTTTAATGATACATGGCATGGCATGGAAAAGTGCACAAACAGTCCTACAAATTAAGTGGAGCTCAATATGCAACAGAGTTGCATATTGAAGAAAACACCACATGACTTATTTAGTTCTCTCTCGTTTATGTACCCAACAAGATTAAATGTTGTTAGCATCGCAAGAGGTGAAGCATGATGAAACTATCTAATCTAGGCAAGTTTAAATGAGGCCGGAACAACAAAACAACAAGTCCGGAAACTCCTCATATGCATATATTAGGTTTGGTACTGTTCTACCCTAAGCATAATTTTAGAGTTGTTAAACATGCTAGATGAGTGCATCAGGTTAAACTAGGCATTTTTCTACCCCATTTACATATAAAGTTTATTAAATTCCAAGTTATGGTTAAATAGTTATGAATTAAACAAAACAACAATTTAAACATTTCAAACATGCATGACAGTTGCAAATTATGAAACTAGACAAGATTCTATGCAACTTTCATATATAATTTATTTAGGTCCGATGCACGGTTGTGAAGTTATTAAATGCATGAAGTTTAGGGGGCTTTCTGCAAAACAGTAATTCGCTGGATAAACAGACAAATTTGTGGAACGGAAAAAAAACATGACATGGGCTAGATCTGCTGGGACTGGGCTGCTCACGTTGGGCCTTATTTGGCCAGGCCAAAACAGTGGCTGGGCCTCTGGCGCTGGACGCAGGAGCGGGCCTGGGGGAGCTGGGACGGTGGAAGGACGCAGGCCGACGCAGCGGGTCAGCGAGAGTCAACGCGGGCGCTCGGGTGAGGCATTCGTCCTCTTCCTGGTTGGAAAGAAGCAGAGCAGCTCGACAGGGGCTCAGCGGGCATGGCAGCACGGCGTCGGGACTCGACGGAGATGAAGCAGGCGAGGTGGGAGAGGGTTGTGGTGGTCGGGAACGGGCGCGGCGGTGTCGATATCCTCCGGATCTGGCGCGACGACATCGGACGCTGACGAGGGCACTTGGCGGGGTGGTTGCTTCCTCGAGCACCATGAGAGAACTCCTGAGAGAGAGAGAAAACACAGAGACACCTGGGTATGAGGAGAGATTAGGGAAGGGGAACGGGATGGAGAGGCCACGAGGGGACCCTGGCCTGATCCGGCGGCTCTGCTGCTGCTGCTGGACGACGAGGAGGAGGTAGGAGAAGGGCCTCGGTTGCTGCTGCTGTGGTGGCGCTCGTCGGGGTCTGGTGGCTGCGCTGGTTTGGGGAACGCGGAAACTGAGGAGGAGCGGTGTGGTGGGATTGGTTCGATGGGACAACGAGGAGGAGACCAGGGGAGGTTTGTGGTTGGCTGTGGGTGAGATCCCGATGGGGATTTGGGGAATAAGTGCGGTGGCGGCGGCAGGGACAAGTGCCTAGAAGTTAGGGTTTGGTCTAGATTTACACTAGAGAGTATATAAAGAAAGAGGGAGACATTTAGTCGCTAATCCGTCCCTCCGATCGTAATCGGACGGTCGGGAAAAAAGACTAGGAAGTCCAATTGACAAAACCGAGACGTTTTTTAGATGTTTGGGGATGATCCGGATCCAACGGTGACGACTGCCCGGGTCGGGTCCGGGACAGCTTTTCAGGCGCACGCGCGAGGAGGGCCGCGGGCTGACAAGAGAGGTTAGGTTGGACCTGGTGGTAGGTAGTGGGCTGTGTAGACGGTCTCGAGCTGGGAGAAGAGAAGAGAGGGAGGCCCGGCGACTGTTTCTGGAGACCGAAAACATCCGACGTTTGACCGACTATATTGTCGCTATAGTTATACGTTGGTGCGTCAAACGGACTCCGATTGCGATGAAACTTGGCAGGCGGTCTACGTACACTATAACAAGACCACACGCCAACTTTCATCCCATTCCGAGAACATTATCCGGCCACTTATAAAAATAATATTTCGGAGGTGCCGCAGGCGCGTGCAAGTGTGTCTGGGCTCAGAACGGACAACGGAAGGAACGAGGAGACCAGGACGGATGCAAGTTTTTGAAAACATGGTGATGCAATGCACATGATTACATCATAAGAAAAACATGACACGCAAGCAAATGACAAGGCACCAAGAGCGAATAACTGGAAGACACCTGGTGCAACGGTCTCGGGGCGTTACATGTGGGCAAACCGTTAACGTTCCCGGGCTGGGCGATGTGGTAATAACCGAGGAGCATATTGAGCAGGCTAAAAGCCTCATGATCATTGTTGGACAACTCCTCGATATCGAGCCCATGTCTCCGACTAGAGAGGAGGAAATAAAATGGAAATATGTCTGGGGCCAACCTTTGGTCGAGCCAGACGAGGTCAAGAAGCTCCCAACGAGAATATATGAATTGCATCAATGGTACATGGACATTACCAAGAATTCCAATCGAGAGTCCCTCATGGTGAATGTCAAGAAGGATCATTACTACCATGAGAAAGCTGTGTCCATTGAGTATTCAGAACTATTTCAGTTATACAATCAAGACGCACTCGACAAATCTATCGTCAGTTGCTATTGTCTATAAGTGATTTCTTTCTGTAATTTAAGTCTCAAGCTAGCTGTAATTATTACCTGTAATTATCCTCACTATATTCTTTTCTGTGGTATTATGCAAGATGAAGATTTATGAAATGAAAAAAGGTGGACGCTATGGCATTGGGTTCGTTGACCCAAATACATTAATGAATACACATGGAAATTAGATCCATATTACGAAAAAAGTGTAGAGGAACGCATGCTAGAGTTCTTCAAGCGCCTCAAATACAATGATGGTATACTACTTCCTTACAACTTCGTGTGAGTCACACTGTCTTGTACTACAAATTCTGTTTTTGCCTACTAGCTAGCTACATGTTTTTGCTTACATATGCCCGCTTAATTAAGACATGCAAACGTGTGTGCATGCAGATTTCACTGGATCTTGTTAATCATTAAAGTTGATGAAGGAACAGTTGAAGTACTAGACTCACTACTTAAGAAACCAACTGACTACACCATCGTGAAGGGGATAGTCAACAGGTAATTTCAATCATTATTAACTATATCTCGGCCTATTTAATTAATTCGTCATTTCCTAATAACAACTATTTAATAACCCATTTATTCATTTTCTTTGTCGGTGGGCAGGGCTTGGGCAAAGTTCATCAACGTCACTCCAGGCCAATGGAAACAAAATCTGAAATGGTATCGACCCATGGTAAGTAATTAAGTAGTACTAGCTAACTGCCATCTCTTTAATTATCATGCTTGATTAATTATTATCTGATCAAATTCCATTCTCGTAAAGGCCCTGAAGTAGGCACCGAGGAATAATCTATGTGCATACTACATTTGCGAGAACATTCGCATGATGGCGTCCGAAAGGAGCAGATTTCAAAGACAGGAGTGGGTACGTTTGTCAGAACACTATTCACAATTTTTACACCATTATCGATATCTAGTCACACAACTAATACACATGCATATTGGTCTCCTTCTTAACAGTTCAAAGAGGTGCGGGAGAATCTCCTACCAGAGGACCGCATAGAAGCAATTCAAGAGGAAATAGCGGGATTTTTGCTCGACCAGGTCATAGATCCCAAAGGAGAATACTTTTACCCGCTACCGCCCACATGAACCACTTCCAATTGTTATCGTGCTCCAAAGGCACCAATTAGGCTAATGCCACTTGCTCCGAAGGCACCAATTAGGAGAAATTGTATATAGCTAGCTAATTGTATATATATATACATGTGTGTATATATGTGTGAATTAATTAATGGTGGTTGTGAGACATTCGATGGTATATATATATATATGATTGGTTCTACTAGAAATTCTATTTATATATATGCATAACGTGTACAATATGTAGTATCATAAAATACCAGCAAACGAAAAAGAATTAAATGGAAAACAAAAAATTAAATGAAAAAGAAATCATAAACCCAGAACCCCCCAACCTTTTAATACCGGTTAGTGTCACCAACCAGTACTAAAGGGCTCCCTACCCCCAGAGCTGGCTTGTGCCACGTGGTTGCCCTTTAGCACCCGTTCATGCTGAACCGGTACTAAAGGGGGGGGGACTTTAGTGCCAACACTTTATTTCCGGTTACCGAACCGGCACTAAAGGGCCTGACGAACCGGTGCTATTGCCCGGTTCTGCACTAGTGCTATGTGACTGGTGGCGTGCATGGCGCCGACGCTCGATGGTGGTTCGAGCGTCTTCACGGGCTCGCTCCCGAAGAACTTGGCGCTGATGGTGGTGGGTCCTTGGGTCGGACGATGCTATGGAAATATTATCACAAGCGTCGTCACGACAGATTAACACCCACGATGGTTGGCGTGGAGGAGGAGAGTGCACCGTGGCCGTAGCACCCCCAATCCTTCCACCACTGGCATGCGGCGGCTCGACGGAGCGCCGACCAGAGGGCCCCATCGGTCGTGGCTCATCTTTGTTGGCAACGCCGACGAGGCTTTGGATAGTGGCTCTCCACTCATTGAGTTTTTCTGCAGCAGGAGGAAAGTCGAGGTGCAACTGCGCGCATGCCAAGGCTTCTGCTGGTGTGGGTGGTGGCAAAAGCTGCATGGACCCTGATGCGCTCCGACTTCTAAACACGTTAGAAGGAGCTCTATCACGTCCTGGCGGCTGCATGCCATTTTCCCCAGCGCCTCGGTGTACATGCTGGCCTTTTATATCTCGCGAATGATGCACATGACTCTTCCCACGACGACGCGCAGGGTTACCAGCGTGGTGAAGCTTCTTGTCACGCACAACCTGGGAAGAGCGCGTCGGGGGCGCCGACGTAGGCACCTCGGAAGTCGCCGCGCCGCCCGTGGGTGGCACGACGCCTCCCCTGGAGGGCCCCGCGCCGCCTGCGGGTGGTCTGGCTCCGTCTTTGGAATTGTTGGCGTGTTGCCCGTCGTCTCGCGCACGAACACGGCCACTCGCCAGGCTTTGGCTGCCAGAGCGATGCGGGTGTTCGCGAGCCGTGCCTTGGCTTCCATCCGCGACCGCCCCACCACTCGCCCGTATTGGCACGGGCCGTTTGGCACCCGATGAACTGATCGCTGTGATCGTCTTCTTCTTGGGAGCCATGTCGATGAAGAACTACTAAACTAACTGCTAGACCGGATTCTCACAAATGTGCACCCCCTACCTGGCGCGCTAGAGATGTCGGTGGCAAATAACACCTATGGGGTCACTGGGATCCGTTCTACATTTGGCGGGCACGGGGTTGTGCAAAGAGCGGGTCTCGCGGTCAGCACACAAATCGTTTACCCAGGTTCGGGCCGCGGAGACGCGTAAAACCCTAGTCCTGCTTTGATGTATATTTAGGTGTTCTTGTGTTCTTGAACAGGCTGCGGTGGCTCTCTAGTCCAAAAGATCCGAATCCCCCTCTAGTACGCCTCGGGCCTCCTTTTATAGACAAAAAGGGGTCGCCATAGTGGCACACAGGAGGTGGAAAGGTGTACAGGGGCTGAGTCTATCCCCTGGCATCGTCGGACAAACGCATTTAATGCGCTAACGACGTGCCCCTCTTGCTTTATTGGGGACGACAAAGAAGCTCGTCCTAGCTGTCGTCGCCTCGCCTGGCTCTGACGCGCGTCCAAGATGACGAGGCATTGTAGCACCACGTTGGCTAGCTACTGGGCTGGCGCGGTGGTGGAGCCTTCACGAAGATCTGCATGCCACCACGCAGGTGCTTGCTGAGTTGGTGTAGAGGCCGCGCGCTTCCACGCAGATGCCTGTCCAGCTGGTTGAGCTGGCAGCTACATGGGAGCGGCGGTGGAGTCTTGGCAGACGCAGGCCTGGCTGTGGCCCCACACGCGTCCTCGGCAAGGGTCTTGCCGAGGGCCCGACAAGGGTCTCGCTGCGGCAACGCGGTCGTCCCCAGCAAGGATCTTGCCGGGGGTCTCGTGGATATCCTTGGCGAGGATCTTGGCAAGCATCGTCGTCTTCTGGGTCTCATCTGATCTTGTGTATCTATGATCTCTACAAAGATCTGCATGCCACCATAGAGGTGCCTCCCGAGCCTTGGTTCCAATATGGTGTTGGAACACCTTGGGCTCAAGGATGGCGCCCTCTGCTGGCGTTAGGCAAGTTGCCCTGGCAAGGATCATGTCGAGGTTGCGGAAGCCACCCCGGCAAGGGTCTTGCCGGGGGAGTCCACCTCGCCCTCTCGCTCCTTTGCGCCTCTGGTCTTGGCGTTTCTTTGGTCATCTTGTGCTCCGGCTTCCCTCCTCTGCCCTGCTTAGTGTGGCCGTAGGCGCGGCTCTGACTGCCCGTGCACAAGTTAAGGGGTGTAAAAGGAGATCCCCTACTTTCGTACACCGACAGATGTATGTTGTCTCTCCTCTAGTGGTGTCATGTGAACGTCGACTACATGACACTTCACCATTGTTTGGGCCTAGGGGAAGTTATTGGGGAGTAATAAGTAGATGATGGGATGCGAAATTGACAGAATCTTAAACCCTAGTTTATGAGTTGCTTCGTAAGGGGCTGATTTGGATCCATATGTTTCATGCTATGGTTAGGTTTACCTTAATACTTGTTTTGTAGTTGCGGACGCTTGCAATACGGGTTAATCATAAGTGGTATGCTTTTCCAAGGAAGGGCAGTACCCAAGCACCAGTCCACCCACATATATAATTATCAAAGTACCGAACGCGAATCATATGAACGTGATGAAAACTAGCTTGACGATAATTCCCATGTGTCCTCGAGAACATTTTCCTTTATATAAGAGTTTGTACAGGATTGTCCTTGGCTACAAAAAGGATTGGGCCATCTTTCTGCACCTTATTTACTTTCATTACTTGTTACCATTGTTAATTACCTTATCACAAAACTATCTGTTACCGATAATTTAAGTGCTTGCAGAGAATACCTTGCTGAAAACTGCTTATCATTTCCTTCTGCTCCTCGTTGGGTTCGACACTCTTACTTATCAAAAGGGCTATGATAGATCCCCTATACTTGTGGATCATCAATTATCATGCGGGTAAAGCCAACGTAGTTGCCGATGCCCTCAGCCGCAAGCCTGCCAGTCTAAATGCCATAATGGTTTCCTTGCCTCCCGTACTCCAGGAAGAGATCGCTCAGCTCAATTTGGTTATAGTTCATGCCGGTCTTGCCAATATATTGGAAGTTACTCCTACCCTTGAGGATGAGATTCGCAGGCCCAGACAGATGACGTAGCACTGCAGTCCCATGTCAAGCATATGCAAGAAGGCAAGACTCAGGATTTCTCTAAGGATCAGCAAGGTACGCTAAGGTTTCGAGGACGGATTTGCGTACCTGAGCAAGCAGGCCTTAGAAAGAAGCTCCTGGCAGAAGCACACGAATCTTTGTATTCAATCCACCTAGGAGGTACCAAAAATGTACGATGACCTTCACCAGATAATTTGGTGGGATGGAATGAAGAAAGACATCGCATACTTTGTCGCTTGATGCGATATATGCAACAAGGTTAAGGCGGGACACCAAAAACCCACCGGACTCCTTCAACCCTTACCCGTCTTGCAATGGAAATGGGATGATGTCTGCATGGATTTCACCTCAGGCCTACTAAGGACTCACCGAGGCAATGATGCAGTATGGGTCATGGTGGACACACTGACAAAGGTAGCTCACTTCATTCCGATCCGAACCACCTACCGAGCCGATCAACTCGCACAGTTATATGTGTCCAGAATTGTCAGTTTGCATGGAGTGCCAAGAACAATTACTTCAGACTGAGGTTCTCTCCTTACCTCAACATTCTGGTCATGTCTCCATCAAGCCTTTGGGACTTCCCTAAAATACAGCATAGCCTATCATCCTCAGACAGACGTGTCGGTGTTCTGGGACCGGGGGTGCCCAGACTTGCCTGCCTGCGGGCCTGTGCGTGGCTCCACCAACAGCCTGGTACGACCCATCTTTAGCAGCAACCACTCAAGAGCCTCGCGAGGGGCCAAGCCTCGCGAGGCGGACGACACCAGGACCTCCCCGCGAGCAGCCTCACTAGGGTGGCTCCCGAGGAGCGGAGATTTGTATGCAAGAGGCACCTTGCGAGGTTCACGTGACGTGAGCCATGACGACCAAGGCCAGGCGGGCACCAACGGGCGAAGTGCACCAGTTTCCTCTTTCGTGGTAAAGAGGCAGGCGCAGGCGAGGAATCCTGAGGCATCAGGCTGTAACACCCTGGTGTAATGATGCTACAGTAACCCATGGGATTAAGCTAATCGTTTTTTGATAAACAAGTGTTTGGTCATCATTGTCCTCTATCTTTTTCATTATTCCAGTTTCTAGTTCAAAATCAAATGTTCATCATGTGTAAAATATTCTCCTGGTAATATTGGTGGTGATCCAACATTTTGGCAACATGCCTATGTGGCCTAAAATAGCTAAAACAGAAAAGCTTTGAAAAAAAGGAAAAAAAGAGAAAAGGCAGAGGAAAGAGGAACCCCCCTCCCTGGATCGAACCCAACTGGGCCGGCCCACCTACCCAACCGAGCCAGCCCAGTTGCCCCTCGCACCGGTCTCCCCCCCCTGCCCTGTTCCTCGGTCTCAGACCACTACAGGGGATCATCTCCGCCTGACCACCTCACCGGCGACGATAGGGGATAACGACGCCCCGACGCCTCGGCCTCGACCCATCTCTCCCACTTGCTCCCTCTGTCTCTGCCTCTCCCTCTCCCCACCAGTTCCCCGCTCACTTCTTCTCCCCTGGTTCCCCATCCACGCCCAAGCGCGGTCGCCGCCGTCCTCCGTTGTTGCCGCGGCCACCGGCCACCCCGCGCCTCGCCAGCACGTCCACGAGACGCGCTGTCCTCGGCTACACCCTCTGAACCAACCGGAGTGAGAAGGGAGCCACCACCGCGAGCCTGACGACCCCTTCTTCCTCCTACGACCTTCTTCGTCTCCGGCACCGATTCGGTGCCGTTGGTCATCCCCGAGCCTGCTTTGCACATTTGCAGGAGCCCTGTGAGCTCCTCTCCTTCTCCCCTCACTCCCTGCTCATACCCGCGCTCGTAGCCACCGACCACGTCATGGCCGTACTCGTCGCCGTAGACGAGCTAGCCGCCGTGACCACCGTAGCCCGAGCTCACGTCCGAGCTCGTAGACGAGCTCCTAGAGCTCGTGCGAGTCCAACGAGACCCCTAGCGCGCCTTCTTGTGCCATGCAGCGCCGTATCCGACGACGCCCGAACTCCGGCGTCCGCTCCACCGCTCGCCGCCGCCGTTTTCGGCAAAGTCCGGCCAAACCACCACCACCACACGACATGGCATCGAGTGGCCGTTCGAATGGACCAGGACGCGCGCCAAACGACGCCGTGTAGCGAAATCCCACAAGGCCCGGGTGCCCCGCCGCATTCTCACGTCGCTGGCGGCGAAACGCCGGCCACCGCCTACGTGGTTGGCCTAGGGCCACCCAGTGCCACTGCCAGTGGGCCCCGTGGGTCCCAGGACCAGGCAGCCAGTGAAAATGACACGCGGGCCCCACCGCATATTTTAATTAATTAAAATGTTTTAAATATCTAAAACCTAATTAGTTACTAATTAGAGGCTGACATGTGGGGCCTAGTAGCTATTTAACCTTAGTTTAGTTTAATATAAATTCTGTTAATTACAGTGGCTGACATGTGGGCACCACCTGTCTGGTTTGACTGGTCAGCCGACCTGTTGACCTGCTGACGTCAGCATTGCATCATGCTGATGTCATATTTCCCTTTCTGTTAATTTAAATAATTCCAGGATATTGTTTAAACTTTGAAAAATCATAGAAATTAAACCGTAGCTCGGATGAAAATGTTTTTTATATGAAAGTTGCTCAGAAAAATCCAACGAATCCGAATACGCAGTCAGTTCATCTGTCACATGCCCCTAGCATGCTGAACATTGAACTTTCCCCCTCTTTTCCTTTGTCTGGAATCCAACTAACGTTGGGAATTCATCCTCGGATGTTTATCCCCTCCGTCTGCAACGTGTAGCACTACGTTAGGGCAACCCTAGCTCTGGCTATCGTCATGTTATGCCTTGAGATGCATTGTTTGCTTTGTATTTACTGTTTCTTCCACCTCCTCTCTCCTGTAGACCCCGATACCGATGTTGCCCTTGTGATCGACTACGTCGATGACGAACCCTCCTTGCCAGAGCAACCAAGCAAGGAAACCCCCCTTGAGCATTCCAATATCGCCCATTTCTTTCCCTCTCATGCTTTGCATTAGAACTGCTACTACTTTCTGTATGATCCTACTCTGATGCATAGCTTGTTGTTGTTACCTGCTTTCATACCTTACCAGCTTATCCTAAACTGCTTAGTATATGTTGGTTAGTGATCCATCAGTGACCCCCACCTTGTCCAAGTTGCCTCGCTTTATGTTCGATGACTCGATCAACGTGATCGACGTCCAGGCCCCGACACCGCACATCACCCCCCTAGTTGTACGACTCTGCAGAGTTACCATCGAGTGCCGAGGGTGGAACCTCATACATAACTCCTGATGAGATCTCTGTAGTGTAGCTATTCGGTCGTGGTCATTGAGGGTGATTCCGCCTTAACCACTTCCGTTACGGCTCTGTGGTGCAACCCCTCAAGTGTGAACCTCGAGGGTGGATCCTCTTATGTTCATCTTGATGATAACATCGAGTGGAATTCACAGGGGGTGATTCCTCGGGTTTTCCCCTTGGTGTTAGACACACGGTTACTATGGTTACTATGACTTTGCACTGAGCCATGTTACTAAAGACGGGTCGACCCTGAGGGGTACCCGCGCGAGCTTAATAGCGAGTGATGTGGAGTCGGGTTGACCTGGGAGGTGCCCGTGAGATACTTACGAGGCGTGGCCGGGCATTCTTAGCCCTTGCCGAAAGTACTTGAGATGGGGCGACAGGGTCACATCGATCGTGAGTCTCTGCTTGTTACCGCATGCTCCTTATCCACTACGGTTTGGATATTTGATCCGAGGGGGCTCTGGCCTGATAGCACTAACCATCACGTGGGCATAGTATGGGTGTTCTGTGTCGTACACATCAGCCGAAGCTTAATAGACGCCAGCGACTGAGCGGCGTGCGCCGGGTTGGACTGCGTAAGCTCCTGCCTTGTTGAAGGAGGTAGCTAGGTCTGCTCACCGGCCGCGTACGCAACATGCAGGAGTTCCCGGGGAGATGGCCCATGACCCCTGGGGGCATAGGCTTAGTCCGGCGTGCTGACCTCTCTATTAAGCCTAGGTCGGGTTGCGGCATATTGTTTGGCCGAGGTCGGCCATGACCCAGGAAAGTGTGCCCGGCCGGAGTTAATCGAGCGTGGTGGGTAAGTTGGCGCACCCCTGCAGGGAAGAAAACATCTATCGATAGCCTGTCCTACGGTAACAGACACTTGGAGTTGTATCCTGACCGATACAACTAGAACTGGATACTTGTGATGAGAACTGGATGGTGATGAGAATTGGATTGTGATGACACTTGGATAGTATGGCTCTGGGATTGCTTTCTTGTTGGGAGTTGAGAAAGGATCTCTGGCCGAGGTTGATAACACTACTACTTTACATTATGGTGATCTGTACTCTTCTATATGCTGCAAGATGCTTGAAGATGCTTGAAGACGCTAGTCTTCGATAGGCTAAGCTTTCCCCTTCTCTTCTGGCATTCTGCAGTTTAGTCCACAGATACAACCCATTTCCTTTGATACAGATGCATACTTAGTTTAGATCTGATGTAAGTCTTGCGAGTACTTTGGATGAGTACTCATGGTTGCTTTGCTACTTCTTTTTCCCCCATAACCGATTGTTGCGACCAGATGACGGATCCCAGGAGCCAGACGACGCCACTGATGACTACTACTACCCGGAGGATGCCTACTACTACGTGAAGACCGCAGACAACTAGGAGTAGTTAGGAGGCTCCCAGGCAGGAGGCCTTGCCTTTTCGATCATTGTTGCTTTTGTGCTAGCCTTCTTAAGGAAAACTTGTCTAACTTATGTCTGTACTCAGATATTGTTTCTTCCACTAACTCTTGTGTTTTCGAGCTTATGTATTCGAGCCCTCGAGGCCCCTGGCTTGTAATATAAAGCTTGTATTATTTTAATTTGTGTCTAGAGTTGTGTTGTGATATCTTCCCGTGAGTGCTTGATCTTGATCGTACACATTTGCGTGTATGATTAGTGTACGATTGAATCGAGGGCGTCACATAGGCAAAGGTTTCCATATCGGTGCAATAAGACCAAGACCAGCAGGACGAAGGTCACCAAGGAGCCCACAGTGGCATCACCACCAGAGCCTTTGGCAGGCGAAGACCACCTTTTGTTAGGACAACTTGTACTAGTTGTCTCCCTTCAAACTTTGCCGTTGTGGGATCCCTTCCTACCTAACATTTGGGAAGAGGACCAGGGCCTCTATAAATAGGACTAGCCACCACCATAGGGAGGGATCGACTCATCTTGAATTGGATCCATTCCATCCTCACATCCACAAGCTCGCCGAGCTCAAGAACACCTCTCCTCCTGAGGCAGTTCACCCATTGTACTAGTTCATCCTTAGCCCGTGAGGAAATCCACCAACACCACACTAGAGTAGGGTATTACACCGCAAGGTGGCCCGAACCAATATAAACCCTTGTGTCTCTTGTTCCTTGGGTTCGTCAAGCTAGGCCGTGAGATCATTGAGCGAGCGAGCTAGGGAGAGAGTGTTCTTCGTGTGCACCCCAGAGTTCGAACCTTAAGGGTTAGCCGGAACCCGCAATCCGACATTTGGCGCACCAGGTAGGGGTGCGCCAGAGCTCCGCCTCTCTGCTTGTTCCGCCCCTCCGCCCGCTTGGTCTCTCCGTCCGGCCCTCATGGCAGGCGCCACCCCGCCGGCTGCATCGATGGGCGTGCACAAAGGCGCCATGGGCATCTAGGCCTTCACCCCCGCCTTACGATAGGTGTGATGGTCGCACGAGTTCAAGCCGGATATGCTGCCTCGCTATGATGGCTATCAGGACCCCGATTCTAAGTCACACTGATCTAGCTTGTAACACCTCATAGCACTTTGCCGCCTCACGCGCGGTATTCCCACAGGTTTCGCCTTACCATGGCCCGGGACCGTTTGCGCCTTTTGGCTCACCTATATGATAGTGTCGCTAGCATCCATATGACAGAGAACCCGAGCCGACATGACTAGTCGTGAACACAATGTGGCACTAACTTACGGGGACAGGCATACATGAATCAACATCGAGCATGTCGGTCAGCAGCGTGCGAAGCCGGGCTATAGCACTAGGCTAACAGGACTCCGAGAACCCGGGCTATAGCAGGCTAGGCAGGATGCCGGATGTCACCGCGTGACATTCCCCCGAAGGGACAGACACAGGAACGAAGTGAATCACATGCCGGCCAGTCAAGTGTTCCGGAGCAGTAGTGCTGGGCTAGCAGGACTCCGGTGAACCAGGCTGTAGCGGACTACTATGGCTCATGGAAGCACAAGACTACATTTCCCCATAGGAGAGGCTACCAAGGATAAACAACTAGGTTGTATGATCCCACACATACCAAGCATTTCAATCATACACACAATATGCTCGATATGTGTAAATACAACATGGCATCACAACATAACTCTATGACTCAAGTATTTATTCATTAGGCTCCGAGGAGCCAAGTATTACAAACATGGGCCTCATGACCCAACATACAGAGCATACAAGCAACAAGCACATGCGGAAGCTTAACTTGTCTGAGTACAGACAACTACAATGAAGAAGGCTGAGAAGCCTAACTATCTACAAGACCCTGCCGAGGGCACAAGATCGTAGCTGAGGTAACAAGCTAAACGTTGAAGTCCACACGGAACTACTAGCGAGACTAACGTCTCTCTACAAAACATAAATTAAGCAAATGTGAGTACAAATGTAGCCAGCAAGACTTACATCAGAACTAACTACATATGCATCGGTATCAACAAGGGGGTGGTGGAGTTTAACTGCAGCAAGCCAGCTTTGACTCAGTGGCTAACCTGAACTACGACTGCAAGCAAATCTTTTGAGGTGGTGCACACAAGTCCACGTATTCACCATTCAATACACCACTATGGATCCGCTCATGTCTCCCTACAAGAAGGCCATCCATAGCACTCATACTTATCTTGCGAGTTTTAGAGTATCCACTTCAAGTTATCTATGAATTGTAGAGGCAACCCAGAAGTCCTTTACCACGGACACAGCTATTCGGATAGATCATTTATAACCCTGCAGGGGTGTACTCCTTCACACACGCTCTCGCCACTTACCACCATGTACACATCGTGTATCTCGGCAACCTTCAAGCGGAAGCCTGGCGAGGGAGTCGGCCACGACCTGACTAACCACACAAGTCTCTAGTCCAGGTTTATCGCCTATTCGGGTTCCATCCGTGAGGAGATCCGGCCAGAGTTTCGCTCACAGCCCCAAACAATGTGTGCAGGGTTCCGGAGACACCAAACGGGTGCCCGGTACACCATGCCATGGTGTATCTACCGCATCATAGCCCACCCCTAGGGTCAGCGCTACGCGCTTCCGCCAACACATATCCTACAAACACCAGAAACTTGTTGCAACTCCTGGACAGAGGGCAAGGGCAGTTAATAAGTCGAGAGGGTCCATTGGTTTCGGGCCCAATGCGTGGTAGTAGCTGTTCATGGATCACAAACACAGAACTCAGTTCCTGAGAACTGTTTCAATGAGACAACCCACCATGTACTCCTACATGGCCTCTCACCGCTACCTTTACTAAATCGTGTTCACACACTTAGCTCACACACAGTAGGACATGTTCATCACTATTCCAATTAATCCCCGACGAATTAGACCTGACTCAACTCTAAGCAGAAGCAGGCATGACAAACAAGCATGAATGAGTAGGCACATCAGGGCTCAAACAACTCCTACTCATGCTAGTGGGTTTCCTCTATTTACTGTGGCAATGACAGGTGATGTAGAGGAAAAGGGGTTCAGCTACCTTAACATATAACAGTTGAATTGATGTTGTTCTAATGCAGTAAAAGAGAGCAGGAGCGAGAGAGTGGGATTGTATCAGAATGATCAAGGGGGTTTTTCTTGCCTGGCACTTCTGAAGATAGTATAGCTCTTCATCAGTGTCATCGAACTCATCATCGGAAGCACGTCTATCGAGAGGGGACAAATACCGACAACAGAGAAGGACAGCACAATCAATGCAACGCACAATATGATGCATGATCATGACATGTCAATATGTTGTCTTTTGAGCTAATGCAAGAAGCAACATGTTAAATGGAGTTGGTTTGAACCCTAGGTTCAAATTCAAACTCCATATGTGAGGGTTTAAATGCCATTTTTATGATTTGGCCTAAACAGCAGCCATAAGTTGTTCTAACATGCATGAAAATGGTACAGATGGATAGATTGGATTTTTCTGATCATTTTTCATATATAATTTATTTCATTCTGAGCTACGGTTGATTATATATGATTTTTAGAAGTTTAAAACATTTTCTGGAATTTCCTGTGAAAGAATAAATCCAGAAAAAGAGTTATTGCGTCAGCATGACATCGGGGTGATGTCAGCCGGTCAAAGGCGTCGACCAGGTCAAACCTGACCAGTGGGACCCACTGGTCAGTGACTCAGTCCACTAACTGAGTTAGTTAGTGCCAAACTAACCCTGACCAGGCTGTTAGCGGGGCGGGGCCCACATGTCAGTGACTTGTTTATTTAACTAAATTAGTTAGCTCTAATTAATCTAGAGTTAACTAATCAGGGGCTTGGGCCCACATGTCAGGGGAGGTCAAACCAGTGGTCAAACCCTGGTCAAACGAGTCAAACCCGCCGGCGACTCGACGCCGGCGAGGCCAGAGGCGGCGGGGCACCTCGGATTTCACCTACAGGGCACCGTTCGAGGCGCCGTTGGGCTCTACGGCTGCGGAGCAACAACGCGTGTCGGGTGGTGGCCGTGAGCGGTGCCGGGGCGGACTACGGCGGCGACGGCAAAGACGACAGCGGCGGCCGGAGCACGGCTATGCGCGAGCAGGGTGCTGCAGCTCGAGCCGAGCGAACGAAGGTCCTAGGCAGCACCTAATGGGCAGCAGGAGCACGCTGGAGCAACTAGTAGGAGCGGAGGGGCTCAAGGGCACGGAGCTCGCCGGCCATGGCGGACGGCGGCTTCGGGTGCTCACGGGGCAGCGGCTATGGGGCGTGCGCGAAGAAAAAGGTGGAGGGGAGCGGTTCAGTGGCTCACGGCGAGTCTTCCGGTGTAGACGGCGGGGCCGGGGAGGTGTCGGAGCGAGCGGGGAGGCTAGTCGAATCTCCGAAGACCCGAGGAGGATGAAGGTGTCGGGGACGGTGCTTCGAGGCGTCAGGCGCCGCGTGGCCCGGCGGAGAGGACTAGGGCGACGAGGCAGATCTTCTGGACTGCTCAAGGGGATGAGGGAGAGGCGATGGCCGCGGTGGTGCTAGTCGGCGGCGGCGGGCGCGTTCAGTGAGGTGGGGAACGGCAAGGGAGGGGCAGGGGGAAAGAGACGAGCAGGTTGGCGCGATCCGGACGACAGCGACGAGGTGTTTTGCGGCGTCGTGCTGGCCTCGGGCGGCCAGGCAGGTAGGTGGCGTGGCACGCGGGGAGTGGGCGCGTCTCGGGCACACGCCCTGTCCATCGGTGGCAGGAGGACTACGACTAGAGCTGGGCCAGTGGGCCGCACAGTAGTGGACTGCACAGGTGAGACCAGGTACTTTCTCTCTCTCCTTTATTTCTGTTTTTTCTATTTATTTTTCTCTGTTTTGATTTAGTTTGAAAACTAAACCATTTATATAAATTCTGAGATTATTTGTGGGAGCTCTCTGCAATATACTAGCGATCCACAATTACTTTCATAATATCTGGAGCTATAAAATTAGTTATAGATTTTATTTGCTCCAACTCAAATACAATATGAATTTATTCAAAAATCCATAAATGGCCAAGAAATATGCTCATCATTTTTGGCAGAGGTTTTCACCTTTATCATAAATCATGAACATTTTCAAAGGGCATTTTGGGGTCTTTGAAAATATTTTTATTTTTATCCTAGTTGCATTTCATTTGGTGCTAGGGTTTGTCGGCGTTCTGGGAACGGGGGTCCCCAGACTTGCCTGCCTGTGGCGTGGCTAAAGCGGGGGCCCAGCGCGGCCCATCTTCATCAGCTCAAGCTCAAGACCCTCGCGAGGGGCCAAGCCTCGCGGGGCGGATGACAGGAAGCTTCCTCAGAGGCAGCCTCATCAGGCAGGCTCCCGAGGAGGCGGAGAGATCAAGGCAGGGGTACCTCGCGAGGAACCCGTGACGCAAGCCATGACGATCGAGACCAGGCGGGCGCCGGCTTGCGCAGTGTCCTTGTTTCCCCTTTGGTGCAAAGGGGGCAAGCACAGGCCAAGGCATCAGGCAAAGGTTACCATTCCGGTGCAACGAGACCAAGACCAGCCGGACGGCAGGACAGAGGTCACCTGGAGCCCAAGACGGCGTCATCGCCAGTGCTTTTGGCAGCCGAAGACCAGCTTTGGTCAGGATAACTTGTACTAGATGCTCCCCTTCGAAATGGCCAATTGTTGGCGCCCTTCCCGCTCATTACTTGGGGAGAGGCCCAGGGCCTCTATAAATAGAGCTAGCCACCATAGAGTAGAGGGGGAGACACCCAAGAGAGATCGAGACACCCCGGAGAGACCAAGGCACCAAGGAAGGGAGAAATCTAGGGACGGCTGGATATCTGGTAGAACCATAGCAAAGAGAGAGGAAGAGGCGACTGAACTCACCCTAACAGTTCATCGCACCAGCTCAAGAACACCTCTCACGAGGCTGTTCTTCCCTTGTACTGTCCATCATCAGCCCCAGAGGCAATCCACCACACCACACACTGGAGTAGGGTATTACACCACAACGGTGGCCCGAACCAGCATAAACATCGTGTCCCTTGTATTGTTCAGAATTTTCATCTTAGTTCACACGAGAGGATCGGGCGTAGATCGGTAGGGGAGAGATCTCCACGCGCACCCCAGTGTTCAAACCTCAAGGGTCTGCCAGAACTCGAAACCCGACATTTGGCGTGCCAGGTAGGGGTGCGCAGGAATCTTCCTTCCGCTGTTCACGTGTGATCTTCCGTCGTGTCCATGGCTGATGCTCGTCGGGCTCGCGCCGAGCGCCGGGCTGCTCATGCCGCTCGCGTCGCCCAGACGGCGCCCGTCGGCGGCCCCCCTCGTCGTTCCCCGTCGCCCGCTGCCAACGCCACCATCGGCCCGGCGGGGAACGAGCAGCAGGCCTGGTCCCATCACCCCTCGGTGAGGCGGGATGGCCACACCGCCACCATGTAGCTGACTCTAGCTGGCTCGTCATCCCACGCCCGTCGCGCACCCATGGATGCGCACGCCCCACTGCTCTTGGTGCGGGAGCTCCTGCACTATCTCCCCATCGACGATCTCTACAAGGACTAGCTCGCCCGCATCACCGAGCTCGTCAGTGCTGCAGGGGGCTCCCCCTTGCCGTCCCTCTCGCTGCCTCGCCCTCTGTCCCATGTAGGGAGCAAGGATCAGGAGGCGCCTTCGCCGCCTCCTCCCCAAGAAGGTGCCTTGGCTCCAAGGCGTGCAGCCCCAGGGCGAGACCCTCCACGTCCGGCGCCTGCGCAGCAAGAAGGGAGCTGCTAAGAGATCCCACATCCCCGGGAAGGTGCTCGCGCGCTCCCAGCGTCGGTGCGCCAAGATCGCGCCCCAGCACCTCCACGACAAAACCCTGCGCTACTCCCAGCGGCGCCTGGTGACCCGCAAGAACGAGTCCAGCACCAGCAAAGGGCGCCGGTGGCCACGGTGGGCTGCCTCGCCTTCACACCCGAGCTGCGCGGTTTCACATGGCCAGGAAAGTTCAAGCCTGACCTCCCTCCCCGCTACAATGGCACAGCGGACCCCGCGGAGTTCCTGTAGCTCTACGAGCTGGGCATCGTAGCCGCCAACGGAGACGAGAAGGTCATGGAAAAATGGTTCCCCATGGCGCTCAAGGACGGCGCCCACACCTGGCCCCTGAACCTGGCTCCCGGCAAGATCTCCTCCTGAAGCGAGATGCGCACCCGCTTCATCGCCAACTTCAAGGGCACTCGCGACCGGCCCCCGACCGTGAGCGACCTACGCCACATCAAGCAACAGCCAGGAGAAACCCTGCAGAAGTACATCCAGCGATTCAACTACGCTCGCCTCAAGATCCCCAGGGTGATCGAAGAAGCCGTCATCTCAGCCTTCTCCGACGCCGTGCGCGACGTCAAGATGAAGGAAGAGCTAGCAATCCATGAAGACACGTGCACATCCCTGGAGCTGTTCAACTTGGTGACCAAGTGCGCCAGGGCTGAGGAAGGGCGTCCCTCCCTCCTCGAGCTCCCGGCAGCCAACTCGGAAGAAAAGAATCTCAAGGCCAAGGACGTGAAGCGCAAGGGGGCTGCCGTGCTAGTAGCGGAACCGGGCACCAAGCGAGGCAGGGATCAGCCTGAGTCATCCAAGGGCGGACGGTACTGCGTATACAACGACCTCCACACCCACAACACCAACGAATGTCAAGAGCTCAGAGCCATGCGAGATGGGCGAATCGGCCGACGCCCAGAGCGCAACGACGTGGGCTATGGCCAAGGAGGAGGAAGAGGCGGTGGACGATGGGAAGACTGTGGCCTTCGCCAGGGATGGCATGACCGCCCTCGTGAGGACCCCTGGCAGGATCAGCCTCGCGAGGGAGGCTGGAGGGACCAGCCTCGTGAGGACCGTCCCCACGGCAACGCAGGCCTCCCTCCTCTACCGACCAAGGAGGAACGAAGACCAACACCAAGACGATGGGGCTGGGGGCTTCCAAGAGCTGCATGCAATTGCTTGCATCATGGGCGGCACCCAGGCCCCAGCCTCACAGCGCATCTTCAAGTAGTTTGCTCGCGAGGTGAATGCAGTCCTTCCTAAGCTTGAGGCCACGTGCCTTCTCAAGTGGTCTTCATGCGCGATCACATTCAGTTCCGCAGACCAGCTCAAGTGTGCGGCAACGGCCGGAGTCCTCCCGATGCTTTGCTCCCCAGTCATTAGCAACGTGCAGGTCACCAAGACCCTCATCGATGGCGGGGCAGGACTCAACGTCCTGTTCGTCGAGACGTTCGACAATCTCCAAGTGCCATACGACCAGCTTCAGCCCACCAAGCCTTTCTCAGGAGTCACCGATGGTTCCACTGTTCCAATTGGGCAGGTTCGCCTTCCGGTCACCTTCGGGCAACGCAACAACTACCGCACCGAGCTCATCGACTTCGACGTCGCTCACACCCGCCTGCCGTACAACACCATCCTCGGGTACCCAGCCCTAGCCAAGTTTATGGCAGTGACTCACCATGGTTACAATGTCCTCAAGATGCCAGGAAGCGGTGGAGTCATCACTGTACCCTGTGAAGAAAGGGACGCAGTGTGCTCGCTCGAGCGTGCATTCCAAGCCGTAGCAATCGAAGACCCAGATCGCAGGAGCGGGAGGCCTCCCGAGGCGACCCTCAAGAAGAAGAAGACCTTACCTGGCCAGAGCCACAAGGACGCAGGCACCTCCAGAGGTATTGCGCCAGGATTCGCGTCCGATCAGGGAGCGCCGCCCTCTCGCGCATAGGAAGGCGTACCCGGCGCCCTCCTCATGCAGGGCTCGAGGGCTCTCTCTTGGAGAGCCACCGACCTTACCAAGGTCGCGGGGGAGGCGCTCGGGCACGGGGTGCTTTCAAGCACGCTTCCCTCAAAAAGGTACTAGTCAAAGGAGACAAAACCCTCAGGAGTTCATCGCAAGGAACACCCAAGAGCCACAAGAGTCCAGAGTCATGCGCGGCAGCCGCCGCTTACCTGCCATGGCCCCACATCCAGGCGAGCATGGAAGACTGCGCGTCTGCGTCGACGTACCAGGGCTCAACCGAGCTGCGTCCTAGGAGCGCCTATGGCCTTCGGCCGTATGGCGCTACGTGGGACCACCCCACAGCTACGTTCGCATGCCCTTTGGCCTGCCGAGCGTGGTCGTCGCACATCAGCGCTTATTGAGGAGCATTCTGGAGGCTCAGGAGGTCAGGCATCGCACGGTCCTGGCGGAGGTGGCGATGGTCCACGAAGACCTGCATGTGCCACCAGAGCCTCCCGAGGCCCCTGGGCCTGGGGGCTCATGAGGGCCGACGTCTTCACCACGCATCGCTCACTTCCTCAGCATCACTTCGTCTTCAACAGCACCAGGTGACATCTTTCAGAGTTCTAATTTCAGCTGGGAGCGCCCACAGGGCTGCACCATTCCCAGGCCGCGTGGGTCCGTCCCCGCGGCATGTATCCATTTTGGTTATGCTCTTTACTTACCCTGTTGGGGGCGCCCCTCGGGCTGCATCATCCCCATGCCGCTCGGGGCTGACCCAGCGGCGGTTGCTTTTACCTGCGCTTGCTTGAAATTGGATTTCCTCCTATGTGCTTGACATACCTGACCTAATCACCTGCTCGATCGACGCCTATTTGAAGAGCCGTTCGCTCTAGCACGGCGCGTGCGCACGGGTCCGTTCCTGCAGCGTTGATAAACTTGAGTGGTCGAGCTCTGGCCGCGGCAGCCCCGCACGGCGCCACCTCACCAGGCAGTCAGTGCTCTGACCGCTCCCTCGGAGTGACCATAGGTTGGCCGGCGACCGTAACGATAGGCCTTGTTTCTCCTCATGATTGGTGTGTAGGACCTACTCCAGGAGCAACGTTGGGGGCATCGTGAGTTCTCTCTCCCTCTCTTCAGCACGGACCGCTTGCACGTTAAAAGGGGGGTGCCTGAGCATCGCGACTCATGGGCTCCTACTGGCTCTCCAGCCCTCACCCCCTGGCCTTGACCCACGGCATCGCGACCTATCATACCAGCGACGGCTGAGCTCACTCGAGGGCCGGGACCTGAGGACGTAGAGCGTTAAGGAAAGTGCGGGGGAGTGGGAAGAAGCTCACGAGGGCCTAACCCAGTAGTACCGCGACCACCGCCTCTCGGGACAGGCGCCTCTCCGAGGAACTACGTCAGACACACAAGATAAGTCGCGTCGTCGCAAAAGCTAGACCAACGCAGCGCTAAATCCCTACCTAGTGCAACTCTGTCATGGCGATGCTACCTTCCTTTCTCGCCCAGCAAGGATTTCTTGAGCGCTAAAGGGGACCTCCCGAGCATCACGACCCAGGGGCTCTTACCGGACCTTGGGCCGCTCACCTCCTGGCCTTGACCACGGCATCGCGACTTGGCATACCAGCGACGGCTGAAGCCTGTGGACTGGGACCTGTCAGCGTAGAGCGCCAAGTCCTCGTGAGGATAGAAAGGGGGAGCTTAGCCGGAACAGAACGGACACCTCACGCTAATTCATATTAAGGATATAGTAATTACAAAAGCATGGCAGATGCCTTACATACCCCCTGCGGGGTGTTGCTTTAATTCCTTGTAGGGAACAAAAGGTGCTAACCCTAAGGAACGCTACTTGCTAGCACCTCCCCAGGCGACACCATCATCAGCAGTGGGCTGCCCAGTGCTGGCGCCAACCCCATCCAGATCAGTGGCGTCGGCGGCCCGAGGCAGCTGCCTCACTCTGAGCGCGGTGCGAGCTCCAAGGCTCGTAGCTGTCGTCGCTCGTCTCCGGGGTCACGAGGAGTTCGAGGGAGCCGCTGAATCCCGCAGTCCCTCCGCTACTACCTGAGGAGCTGCAGGAGGACCAACGGGCGGGGCTGGTCCTCGCCAGTTCGTCACCACTGCCGCTTCCCTTAGGGAAGCATTCCAGCCGGCGTCCTTCTGCATCAAAGACCTTGAAGAACATCAAGGAGGCGCCGTCGTATTCAAGATGGATCACCAAGGCTCCATCCGTGTGGGAGACCCGGGCAATCTCACCCCAGCCCCGGGTCATGAAGACCTTGCCCAGAGCGACGACCGCAACCTCTGCTCCGGTTGCAGGGGTGCCACAGTCGGCGTGCTGCAGCCAGAGCTCCAGGGCCCCACTCAGCGGCATCTCGAAGGCGAAGGAGGGAGGAAGGCGGATCCACGAAGTTGGAGGCATGGCGGCGTGAAGCACAAGCTCGCGAGAGGAGTGCTCCGCGTGGACTCTAGGGGGGACGACACGCACCACTGTGACTCGCCGGCGTCGGCGGCGACGTTGTCGGTGTTCTTTGGCGCCCTCCCCCCTAGGGCCTACGACGTGGGAGTAAAAGGGCAGCAGAAACCCAGGCGGCAGCCGCTCGTACCACGGCCTCGACACCACCTGCCAGGCGCCTTCGTCCCGGTGACAAAGGATTGGCCGCTTCTTCGGCGGGAGGGGGTCAGGACCCTCTCTGGGGGCCTTTCCCTTCTCCTCAGCTGAAAACCGGTGGATCGGTGCCATTGGCGCAAGAGGAAGCAAGGATGAGGAAGAACAAGAGGAGGAGTGACGGAAAGGGGTGAACCGGCGAAGCTCGCCCAGCCCCGTACTTATAGCCGGAGGAGGCCAACCACCGTGCACCACGATCGCAGGTAATCATGACAGGTTTCTCTGCATGCAGGGGCTTATCAAGTCATGCGGTCGCCGAGGTGTCGTGGGGAAGCGCGGTCGCCCACGTCCAATCAACTGCCATGCGGCGCCCAAGGCTGCAGGCTGTTAGGGCCCGCGGTGCTTCGCGCTTGCCCCTTCGCTTCTCTGCTAAGCAAAGCCCGCGCGCGCCTTGGGCCCCGGAGCTACTGTCGGCGTTCTGGGAATGGCGGTCCCTATACTTGCCTGCCTGCAGCCTGCGGCGTGGCTCAAGCGGGGGCCCAGCGCGGCCCATCTTCATCAGCTCAAGCTCAAGACCCTCGCGAGGGGCCCAGCCTCGTGGGGCGGACGATAGGAAGCTTCCTCAAAGGCAACCTCATCAGGCAGGCTCGCGAGGAGGCGGAGAGATCAAGGCAGGGGTACCTCACGAGGAACCCGTGAAGCAAGCCATGACGTTCGAGACCAGGCGGGCGCCAGGCGGGCGCTGGCCTGCACAGTGTCCTTGTTTCCCCTTTGGTGCAAAGGGGGAAAGCACAAGCCAAGGCATCAGGCAAAGGTTACCATTCCGGTGCAACGAGACCAAGAACAGCCGGACGGCAGGACGGAGGTCACCATGGAGCCGAAGACGGTGTCATCGCCAGTGCTTTTGGCAGCCGAAGACCACATTTGGTCAGGATAACTTGTACTAGATGTTCCCCTTTGAAATGGACAATTCTTGGTGCCCTTCCCTCTCATTATTTGGGGAGAGGCCCAAGGCCTCTATAAATAGAGCTAGCCACCACAGAGTAGAGGGGAAGACACCCAAGAGAGATCGAGACACCCTGAAGAGACCAAGGCACCGAGGACGGGAGAAATCTGGGGACGGCTGGAAATCTGGTAGAACCATAGCAAAGAGAGAGGAAGAGGTGACTGAACTCACCCTAGCAGTTCATCGCACCAGCTCAAGAACACCTCTCACGAGGCTGTTCTTCCCTTGTACTGTCCATCATCATCCCAGAGGCAATCCACCACACCACACACTGGAGTAGGGTATTACACCACAACGGTGGCCCGACCCAGTATAAACATCGTGTCCCTTGTGTTGTTCATCATTTTCATCTTAGTTCGCACGAGAGGATCGGACGTAGATCGGTAGGGGAGAGATCTCCGCGTGCACCCCAGTGTTTGAACCTTAAGGGTCTGCCGGAACCCGAAACCCGACAGGGTTTAACAATCCCCAATTCAAATTCAAAAGAATTTAAACATGATGTAACACATGACTAGCTTGCTCAGAGCATACCAGAACTAGGGATGTGAAAACTCACCCCCACTAAGCAAGAATCTCGTCCCGAGATTCAAGCGTAGGGTAAGATGGAAGGGAAACACAAACTAACACAATCTTCATGATCCAGGTGGCACTTCATAAGAACGTTGATTCGATCACCATCATTGTCTCGATGTCTTGCCCCGAGAAATCCAACTAACATGACAATGAGAGGTAAGAGAAAACTCTAGAAGGATCGATCTTATCGAAGATCGAACAACTCAGGATTAACTCACGGAATGAGACATAGATACTTCTCACGATCTAAGACGCGAAGCACACATCAGGAGTGATGGAAAGAGGTAGATGACAAGGTTCTACTGGTAGGCAAAAATCCCACGCTGAAGAGGGTGTGGCAAGATCTCATGATAGCGATGAAATAATCACCATGATTGCATAATGGGGCACCTTAGGGAAGGTGAGTCATAGAATTATTCCCTTAAGTGGCAAAAATAATTACTTTTGATCCATAGATCATTGAAACTCTCCATACCAGCCTGAGGCAATTCATAATGGATCGTTTAAAGGAGTTCGAAAGAATGACATACTCGGGCAAGAATAGATGATGTGAACTACCTTGTTGAAGACAACGCTAGGGATGATTTTGCTTGCACGTGCTCTCAAGAACTTGAGCATTTCCATATTCATCAAGGTTCTACCAACATCCGAGTCGAGGATCCTGGCAACACATCTTACTACCTTGACAAATAGTGATGGACAATGCAGGTGCATAGAAAGACAACCCTTTCTCAGATTTCACCTTAGCGAGGCCAAGGGAACGAAATCTGGATGATCGACCGAGAGACATGTAGCACTCGGCTTCTAATGTTCTCCTTGATGTACTGGTTACCATGGTCATGCTTTAAAGCATCAACATAGCCATCAAGTAGTGGTCGGACTTCGGAATACAAAGGATCCATAAGGAACAACTTCTGGAGTAAATCCTACGAAATCCTTATGGGGAGGTGGCCAGCTTCTTCAATCAAGATACTACAATATTAGGTCTTCCGACTGGGTGTGTCAGCCACGACATCCACTTTACCGGGTTACACAGAGACCAATATTATAGTTCTTGGGAAAACGTTCCAACCATCATATCTGCCTGAGATTCAGATCTGGTTGGTGTCAGCATATTCCAGACTCATCGAGTCTAGAAAGAAAAATGATAGTTTGCGACACAAATCGACGAAACGACGTTGCGAGATTCTCGGGAAATGGACTACGGCAGTAAGCTCCAAAATATGAGCTGGTTTTGCTACAAACAGGTGAACACGTTGCCCGAGACAAGCATGACCACGTGGTAGTCTTATAATAAAATACTACCAAGTTCCGGTTGGGGAACCGTCATCGAGGATAACGAAGTCCTAACGTAAGTCATGATTCTTAAGAAGGAACTTATTCGCCTTGAACAAATCAATCAGTGGCTTGGTGTGCTAGGAAACACATATAGAATGGAGACAGCCAACCTATCAAACCATGGAGTACTTCGCACATATGCGGGACTAACTTGGGAAGATTCCAGAGGAAACAAAAACAATCTTTCTCAAACCCACAGCGACAACTTGCATCAAATACACATGAATTAGAGGAAGTCACTTCTTTCATCCGAACATATGCTTCATGAACAGGACATGAAGATAATGCTTATAAAAGTTTTCAACACTAGTATAATGTTCAACATGAATCATGGGGGAGACAAAGTGCTGCTGATGGGCTCAACAGCGACTCATTGGAATTTCCATATCACTGGACTTCCACCATCATGTGAACACGGTGATAGCCTTGGTCAGACTAAAAGATGTAATGGTGTATGCTCGAGGGATGAACCACGAGTAAGACAACATTACGAACATCGTTGGTTCTGATTTGACTTGACGATAGCCCATACTCAAGTCAAAGTTTTCACAAGGCAATAGATCCAACAACTGATCACGAGGACCAATCAATGGAGATATCATATTTCTTCAACACACACATAGAAGATATCCCTTAGAGATGAACTAAGTTAAGCAAAGCTTCTACCTTCCAACTCTCCAAGTTGTTGTCTAGCTCAACCAACTAGCTCAGGGATATCCAACACAGATTCTTGGAGAAGGGGTGATTTATAAGAAAACCAACTTGATCACGAACTCAACATAGCGGTCAGGTGACAACCATGTAATACTTCCGAGAAGATCTTCGGAAAATCACGAACCACCGATATGTTACTAAGCTCGAGAACAACCTTTCTTTTCAGGGCAAGATGATATGATCAAAAGAGTGAGGGATTGACATAATCCTAACTCATTGATCGAGGAGTGCACCAGAAATAAGGACTAGGTAGCACAATCTATCTTAGAATGATGATTCAATAACCAACACGCTAAGAATGAGAATATTGTCCATTTACTACCAAGCAACTAGTTGCTAGGATTATCTATTTCACACATCACGGTTCACTTGTCAGTATTTCGATTGCAATAACACGGAACCAAGGAGCGAATGATGATGGAGAGAAGTATCACCGTGTCAAGATTTCATAAGAGGTGGTGCAATTCTCATGACAATCCTGACATAAGGAGGCAACACTCCAAGGTAGAACAGAACAAAAGCTGGATCGGCATTTTGATCTGCGGAATACAACTGCTTTGACCCATTCCTAGATATGGATGAACTACGGGAGTTTGTTTCTCCTAGCCATTCCGGAATAGAATGGCTTGACAGACCACAAGAATAATAGGCGGGGGTCAGAATACAACTAAAGAGAACAACTCAAGGAACATATATCTTTCTGAGTTGTGGATGCATAGATTAATATGTCGAACCAAGTTCAACAGGTTTCTTCCAGATAACCCATGCAGAAAGGTAGAGTTGGCAGAATCACAATTATGAATGGAGAACTCCTCAAGAGTACTCTAATTGTGATATTTTGGTTCAAAGAACTTCTGCCTTAATGGTTCATGGTATTTGGAAGAAAGAAATACCACGGACCTCGAGGACTGTCGCAAGGTTACTAATATCCTCAAGGAACGAGCAAACACTATCAACAGGAGGTAAGTAGGGTGAATCTCGGGTTCAAGAACCCAGGAATAGAATACCTACTACTAAATGGCATCATGGGATGCTTTCGAGAATGGTGGCCAGAATCATCACACCGGAACACAAAACATGGCTAGATTACTAGGTGACTCCCTAAAACACCTAGGATCATAATAGTAGCTCGAACATATATGTCGAGGCAACAGAGTACCTCAACTCAGCGATTAGTATGGTTGAACTGGCCCAAAGGAACATCGGGAACGGAAAGAAGGGATTTGCAAATGCATCAGACTATTTAGAAACCTGGGATGACTCGGGAAGTATAACGGTTGTAAATGCTCAAAAGATTTGAGACATCTTGCAAAATGGTGGCATAACCACTCAACAACACAATATCAAGGTTCCGAGATCAACTGTCAACATACGGAAGTAGTAGGAACGGAATTGAGGCTTGAAGCTATCAATTCTATAAGTCTATGGATGAGTAACACGTCATCCTGATAGATAGATGAGATGGCCTAGTTCTTAATCCTCGTACAAAAGAAGAGGTTGACTCAGATCAGAAGGACATAAGGTATAAGGAGTAAAAAGAGCCTTACGTTCCCTTCCACAATCAATTCCCTTACATAACTAAAGCATTTCTAGACACAACTTCGACCGGTTTGGCTTGGTAATCCTACAGGCAGTCAAGATCTAATACCAACGCTGTCAGGACCCCAATTCTAAGTCACACCGATCTAGCCTGTAACACCTCATATCACTTTGCGGCCTCATGCACGGTATTCCCATGGGTGTCGCCTTACCATGGCCCGGGACTGTTTCCGCCTTTTGGCTCACATATATGATAGTGTCGCTAGCATCCATATGACAGAGAACCCCGGCCGACATGACTAGTCGTGAACCCAAAGTGGCACTAACTTACGGGGACAGGCATACATGAATCAACATCGAGCATGTCGGTCAGGAGCGTGCGAAGCCGGGCTATAGCACTAGGCTAACAGGACTCCGAGAACCCGGGCTATAGCAGGCTAGGCAGGATGCCGGATGTCACCGCGTGACATTTCCCCGAAGGGACAGACACAGGAATGAAGTGAATCACATGCCGGCCAGTCAAGTGTTCCGGAGCAGTAGTGCTGGGCTAGCAAGACTCCGGTGAACCGGGCTGTAGCGGAATACTATGGCTCATGGAAGCACAAGACTACATTTCCCCATAAGAGAGGCTACCAAGGATAAACAACTAGGTTGTCGGATCCCACACATACCAAGCATTTCAATCATACACACAATATGCTCGATATGTGTAAATACAACATGGCATCACAACATAACTCTATGACTCAAGTATTTATTCATTAGGCTCCGAGGAGCCAAGTATTACAAACATGGGTCTCATGACCCAACATACAGAGCATACAAGCAACAAGCACATGCGGAAGCTTAACTTGACCGAGTACAGACAACTACAATGAAGAAGGCTGAGAAGCCTGACTATCTACAAGACCCTGCCGAGGGCACAAGATCGTAGCTGAGGTAACAAGCTAAACGTCGAAGTCCACACGGAACTACTAGCGAGACTGACGTCTCTCTGCAAAACATAAATTAAGCAAACGTGAGTACAAATCTACCCAGCAAGACTTACATCAGAACTAACTACATATGCATCGGTATCAACAAGGGGGTGTAGAGTTTAACTGCAGCAAGCCAGCTTTGACTCAGTGGCTAACCTGAACTACGACTGCAAGCAACTCTTTTGAGGTGGAGCACACGAGTCCACATATTCACCATTCAATACACCACTATGGATCCGCTCCCGTCTCCCTAAGAGAAGGCCATCCATAGCACTCACACTTATCTTGCAAGTTTTAGAGTATCCACTTCAAGTTATCTATGAACTGTAGAGGCAACCCAGAAGTCCTTTACCGCGGACACGGCTATTCGAATAGATCATTTATAACCCTGCAGGGGTGTACTCCTTCACACACGCTCTCACCACTTACCACCATGTACACGTCGTGTATCTCGGCAACCTTCAAGCGGAAGCCTGGCGAGGGAGTCGGCCATGACCTGACTAACCACACAAGTCTCTGTCGGGTTTCGGGTTACGGCAGACCCGTCAGGTTCGAACACTAGGGTGCGCCCGAAGATCTCTCCCCTACCGATCTACGTCCGATCCTCTCGTGCGAACTAAAATGAAAATGATGAACAACACAAGGGACACGATGTTTATACTGGTTCGGGCCACCGTTGTGGTGTAATACCCTACTCCAGTGTGTGGTGTGGTAGATTGCCTCTGGGGCTGATGATGGACAGTACAAGGGAAGAACATCCTCGCGAGAGGTGTTCTTGAGCTGGGGCGATGAACTGCTAGGGTGAGTTCAGTCGCCTCTTCCTCTCTCTTTGCTATGGTTCTACCAGATTTTCAGCTGTCCCCAGATTTCTCCCTTCCTCGATGCCTTGGTCACTCCGGGGTGTCTCGATCTCTCTTGGGTGTCTCCCCCTCTACTCTGTGGTGGCTAGCTCTATTTATAGAGGCCCTGGGCCTCTCCCCAAATAATGAGCGGGAAGGGCGCCAACAATTGGCCATTTCGAAGGGCAACATCTACTACAAGTTATCCTGACCAAAGCTGGTCTTCGGCTGCCAAAAGCACTGGCGATGACGCCGTCTTGGGCTCCAGGTGACCTCCGTCCTGCCGTCCGGCTGGTCTTGGTCTCGTTGCACCGGAATGGTAACGTTTTCCTGATGCCTTGGCCTGTGCTTGCCCCCTTTGCACCAAAGGGGAAACAAGGACACTGCGTAGGCCGGTGCCCGCCTTGTCTCGGTCGTCATGGCTTGCGTGACGGGTTCCACGCGAGCCTGCCTGATGAGGCTGCCTCTGAGGAAGCTTCCTGTTGTCCGCCCCGTGAGGCTTGGCCCCTCACGAGTGTCTTGAGCTTGAGCTGATGAAGGTGGGTCGCGCTGGGCCCCCGCTTGAGCCACGCCGCAGGCCGTAGGTAGGCAAGTCTGGGGACCCCCATTCCCAGAACACTGACAGTAGCCCTGGGCCCAAGGCGCGCGTGGGCTTGTCTTAGCAGAGAAGAGAAGGGGCAAGCGCAAAGCGCCGCGGGCCCTAACAGCCTGCGGCCTTGGGCACCGCGTGGCAGTTGATTGGGCGTGGGCGCGGGCGTCTGCACTTCCCACGACGCCTCAGCAACTGCACGACTTGACAGGTCCCTTCTTGCAGAGATATGGGTCACGATTACCTGAGGTCATGATGCCCGGCGGTTGGCCTTCCCCGGCTATAAGTACGGGGCCGCGTGAGCTTCGCCGGTTCACCCCTTTCCGTCACTCATCCTCTTCTTCTTCCTCATCCTTGCTTCCTCTTGCGCCAATGGCACCGATCCACCGGTTTTGAGCTGAGGAGAAGGGAAGGGCCCCCAGAGAGGGTCCTGACCCCCTCCCATCGAAGAAGCGGCCAATCCTTTGTCACTGGGACGAAGGCGCCTGGCAGGTGGTGTCGAGGCCGTGGTACGAGCGGCCGCCGCATAGGTTTCCGCTGCCCTTGCACGCCTGCGTTGTAGGCCCCAGGGGGGAGGGCGTGGAGCAACGCTGACAGCGTCGCCGCCGACGCCAGCGAGTTACAGTGGTGCGCGTCGTCCCCCCTGGAGTCCACACGGAGCGCTCCTCTCGCGAGCTTGTGCTTCACGCCGCCATGCCTCCAACTTCGTGGATCCGCCTTCCTCCCTCCTTCGCCTTCGAGATGCCGCCGAGCGAGGCCCTGGAGCTCTGGCGGCAGCACGCCGACTGTGGCACCCCTGCAACTGGAGCGGAGGTCGTGGTCGTCGCTCCGGGCAAGGTCTTCAAAACCCGGGGATGGGGTGAGATTGCCCGGGTCTGCCGTGCGGACGGCGCCTTGGTTATCCATCTTGAATACGACAGTGCCTCCTTGATGTTCTTCAAGGTCTTTGATGCAGAAGGACGCCGGATGGAATGCTGCCCTAAGGGAAGCGGCAGTGGTGACGAACTGGCGAGAACCAGCCACGCCCATTGGTCCTCCTGCAGCTCCGCAGGCAGCAGCGGAGGGACTGCGGGCTTCAGCGGCTCCCTCAAACTCCTCGCGCACCTGGAGACGAGCGACGACAGCGACGAGCCTTCGAGCTTGCGCCGCGCTCAGAGTGTGGCAACTGCCTCGGGCCGCCGATGCCACTGATTTGGATGGGGTTGGCGCCGGCACTGGGAAGCCCACTGTTGATGATGGCGTCGCCTGGGGAGGTGCTAGCAAGTAGTGTTCCTTAGGGTTAGCACCTTTTGTTCCCTGCAAGGAATTAAAGCAACACCCCGCGTGGGTATGTAAGGCGTCTGTCGTGCTTTTGTAATTACTATATCCTTAATATGAATTAGCGTGAGGTGTCCGTTCTGTTCCGGCTAAGCTCCCCCTTTCTATCCCCACGAGGACTTGGCGCTCTACGCTGATAGGTCCCAGTCCCCAGGCAACCTTCAGCCGTCGCTGGTATGCCAGGTCGCGATGCCGTGGTCAAGGCCAGGAGGTGAGGGGCCCGAGGTCCGGTAAGAGCGCCCGAGTCGCGATGCTCGGGAGGTCCCCTTCAGCGCTCAAGCAATCCTTGCTGGGCGAGAAAGGAAGGTAGCGTCGCCGTGACAGAGTTGCACTAGGCGGGGATTTAGAGCTGCGTTGGTCTAGCTTTTGCGACGGTGCAACTTATCTTGTGTGTCTGACGTAGTTCCTCGGAGAGGCGCCTGGCCCGAGAGGCGGTGGTCGAGGTACTGCTGGGTTAGGCCCTCGCGAGCTTCTTCCCACTCCCCCGCACTTTCCTTAATGCTCTACATCCTCAGGTCCCGGCCCTCGAGCGAGCTCAGCCGCCGCTGGTATGACAGGTCGCGGTGCCGTGGGTCAAGGCCAGGGGGTCAGGGCTGGAGAGCTAGTAGGAGCCCATGAGTCGCGATGCTCAGGCACCCCCCTTTTAACGTGCAAGCGGTCCGTGCCGAAGAGAGGGAGAGAGAACTCACGATGCCCCCAACGTTGCTCCTGGAGTAGGTCCTACACACCAATCATGAGGAGAAACAAGGCCTATCGTTACGGTCGCCGGCCAACCTATGGTCACTCCGAGGGAGTGGTCAGGGAATTGAGGGCCTAGTGAGGTGGCGCCGTGCGGGGCTGCCGCGGCCAGAGCTCGACCACTCAAGTTTATCAACGCTGCAGGGACGGACCCATGCGCACGTGCCGTGCCAGAGCGAGCGGCTCTTCAAATAGGCGTCGATCGAGCAGGTGATTAGGTCAGGTATGTTAAGCACATAGGAGGAAATCCAATTTCAAGCAAGCGTAGGTAAAAGGAACCGCCGCTGGGTTGGGCCCGAGCGGCATGGGGATGATGCAGCCCGAGGGGCGCCCCCAACAGGGTAAGTAAAGAGCATAACCAAAATGGATACATGTTGTGGGGACGGACCCACGTGGCCTGGGAATGGTGCAGCCCTGTGGGCGCTCCCAGCTGAAAGTAGAACTCTGAAAGATGTCACCTGGTCCTGTTGAAGACGAGGTGATGCTGAGGAATGAGCGACGCGTGGTGAACACGTCGGCCCTTATGAGCCCCCAGGCCCAGGGGCCTCGGGAGGCTCTGGTGGCACGTGCAGGTCTTCGTGGACCATCGCCACCTCCGCCAGGACCACGCGATGGCTAACCTCCTGAGCCTCCAGAATGCTCCTCAATAGGCGCTGATGTGCGACGACCACGCTCGGCAGGCCAAAGGGCATGCGAACGTAGCTGTGGGGTGGTCCCACGCAGCGCCATACAGCCGAAGGCCATAGGTGCTCCTAGGACGCAGCTCGGTTGAGCCCTGGTACGTCAACGCAGACGCGCAGTCCTCCATGCTCGCCTGGATGTGGGGCCACGGCAGGTAAGTGGCGGCTGCCGCGCATGACTCTGGACTCTTGTAGCTCTTGGGTGTTCCTTGCGATGAACTCCTGAGGGTTTTGTCTCCTTTGACTTGTACCTTTCTGAGGGAAGCGTGCCTGAAAGAAACCCTCCAAGTGGTGCCCGAGCGCCTCCCTCGCGACCTTGGCAAGGTCGGTGGCTCTCCAAGAGAGAGCCCCTGAGCCCTGCCCAAGGAGGGCACCCGCCGCGCCTTCCTATGCATGAGAGGGCGGCGCTCCCTGATCGGGCGCGAATCCTCACGCAATACCTCCGGAGGTGCCTACTTCCTTGTGGCTCTGGCCAGGTGAGGTCTTCTTCTTCTTGAGGGTCGCCTTGGGAGGCCTCCCGCTCCTGCGATCTGGGTTTTCGATTGCTGCGGCTTGGAACGCACGCTCGAGCGTGCACACTGCGTCCCTTTCTTCACAGGGTACGGTGATGACTCCACCGCTTCTTGGCATCTTGAGGACATTGTAACCATGGTGAGTCACTGCCATAAACTTGGCTAGGGCTGGGTACCTGAGGATGGCGTTGTACGGCAGGCGGATGTGAGCGACGTCGAAGTCGATGAGCTCGGTGTGGTAGTTGTTGCGTTGCCCAAAGGTGCCCGGAAGGTGAACCTGCCCAATTGGAACAGTGGAACCATCGGTGACTCCTGAGAAAGGCTTGGTCGGCTGAAGCTGGTCGTATGGCACTTGGAGATTGTCGAACGTCTCGACGGACAGGACGTTGAGTCCTGCCCCACCATCGATGAGGGTCCTGGTGACCTGTATGTTGCTGATGACTGGGGAGCAAAGCATCGGGAGGACTCCGGCCGTTGCTGCACACTTGAGCTGGTCTGCGGAACTGAATGTGATCGCGCACAAAGACCACCTGAGAGGGCGCGTGGCCTCAAGCTTGGGAAGGACTGCATTCACCTCGCAAGCAAACTGCTTGAAGATGCGCTATGAGGCTGGGGCCTGGGCGCCGCCCAGGATGCAAGCAATTGCACGCGGCTCTTGGAAGCCCCCAGCCCCATTGTCTTGGTGTTGGTCTTTGTTCCTCCTTGGTGGAGGCGGCAGAGGAGGGAGGCCTGCGTTGCCGTGGGGACGGTCCTCACGAGGCTGGTCCCTCTAGCTTCCCTCGCGAGGCTGGTCCTGCCAGCGGTCCTCGCGTGGGCGGCCATGCCATCCGTGGCGAAGGCCACGGTCTTCCGATCGTCCATTGCCTCTTCCTCCTCCTCGGCCATAGCCCCTATTGTTGTGCTCTGGCGTCGGCTGATTCGCCCATCTTGCACGGCACTGAGCTCTTGACATTCGTTGGTGTTGTGGGTGTGGAGGTCGTGGTACACGCAGTACCGTCCGCCCTTGGATGACTCAGGCTGATCCCTGCCTCGCTTGGTGTCTGGTTCCGCTGCTAGCACGGCAGCCCCCTTGCGCTTCACCTCCTTGGCCTTGAGCTTCTTTTCTTCCGGGTCGGCTGTCGGGAGCTCGAGGAGGGAGAGACGCCCTTCCTCAGCCCTAGAGCATTTGGTCGCCAAGTTGAACAGCTCCAGGGATGTGCACAAGTCTTCATGGATTGCTAGCTCTTCCTTCATCTTGACGTCGCGCACACCGTCGGAGAAGGCTGAGATGATGGCTTCTTTGGTCACCTTGGGGATCTTGAGGCGAGCATAGTGGAAGCGCTAGATGTACTTCTGCAGGGTTTCTCCTGGCTGTTGCTTGATACGGCGCAGGTCGCTCACGGCCGGGGGGCCGGTCGCGAGTGCCCTGGAAGTTGGCGATGAAGCGGGTGCGCATGTCGCTCCAGGAGGAGATCGTGCCGGGAGCCAGGTTTAGGAGCCAGGTGCGGGCGCCGTCCTTGAGCACCATGGGGAACCAATTCGCCGTGACCTTCTCATCTCCGTTGGCGGCTACGATGCCCAGCTCATAGAGCTGCAGGAACTCCGCAGGGTCCGCTGTGCCATCGTAGCGGGGAGGAAGGTCAGGCTTGAACTTGCATGACCATGTGACGCCGCGCAGCTCGGGGGTGAAGGTGAGGCAGCCCGCCATGGCCACCGGTGCCCTTTGCTGGTGCTGGACTCGTTCTTGCGGGTCACCACGCGCCGCCACTGGGAGCAGCGCGGGGTTTTGTCGTGGAGGCGCTGGGGCGCGATCTTGGCGCGCCGGTGCTGGGAGCGCGTGAGCACCTTCCCAGGGACGTGGGATCTCTTGGCAGCTCCCTTCTTGCTGCGCAGGCGCCGGACGTGGAGGGTCTCGCCCTGGGGCTGCGCGCCTTGGAGCCAAGGCACCTTCTTGGGGAGGAGGCGGTGGAGGCGCCTCCTGATCCTCGCCCCCTGCGCGGGACGGAGGGCGAGGCAGCGAGAGGGACCGCAAGGGGGAGCCCACTGCGGCACTGACGAGCTCGGTGATGCGGGCGAGCCAATCCTCATAGAGGTCGTCGACGAGGCGATAGTGCAGGAGCTCCCGCGCCAAGAGCAGTGAGGCGTGCGCATCCATGGGTGCGTGACGGTAGTGGGATGACGAGCCAGCTGGAGTCAGCGACATGGTGGCGGTGCGGCCATCCCGCCGCACCGAGGGGTGCTGGGACGAGGCCTGCTACTCGTTCCCCGCCAGGCCGGTGGCGGCGTTGGCGGCGGGCGACGGGGAACGACGAGGGGGGCCGCCGACGGGCGCCATCTGGGCGACGCGAGTGACGTGAGCAGCCCGGCGCTCGGTGCGAGCCCGACGAGCGTCAGCCATGGACACGACGGAAGATCACACGCGAACAGCGGAAGGAAGATTCCGGCACACCCCTACCTGGCGCGCCAACTGTCGGGTTTCGGGTTCTGGAAGACCCTTGAGGTTCGAACACTGGGGTGCGCGCGGAGATCTCTCCCCTACCGATCTACGTCCGATCCTCTCGTGCGAACTAAGATGAAAATGATGAACAACACAAGGGACATGATGTTTATACTAGTTCGGGCCACTATTGTGGTGTAATACCCTACTCTAGTGTGTGGTGTGGTGGATTGCCTCTGGGGCTGATGATGGACAGTACAAGGGAAGAACAGCCTCGCGAGAGGTGTTCTTGAGCTGGTGCGATGAACTGCTAGGGTGAGTTCAGTCGCCTCTTCCTCTCTCTTTGCTATGGTTCTACCAGATTTTCAGCCGTCCCCAGATTTCTCCCTTCCTCGGTGCCTTGGTCTCTCCGGGGTGTCTCGATCTCTCTTGGGTGTCTCCCCCTCTACTCTGTGGTGGCTAGCTCTATTTATAGAGGCCCTGGGCCTCTCCCCAAATAATGAGCAGGAAGGGTGCCAACAATTGGCCATTTCGAAGGGGAACATCTAGTACCAGTTATCCTGACCAAAGGTGGTCTTCGGCTGCCAAAAGCATTGGCGATGACACCGTCTTGGGCTCCACGGTAACCTCCGTCCTGCCGTCCGGCTGGTCTTGGTCTCGTTGCACCGGAATGGTAACGTTTGCCTGATGCCTTGGCCTGTGCTTGCCCCCTTTGGACCAAAGGGGAAACAAGGACACTGTGCAGGCCGGCGCCCGCCTGGCACCCGCCTGGTCTCGATCAGCATGGCTTGCATCACGGGTTCCTCGCGAGCCTGCCAGATGAGGCTGTCTCTGAGGAAGCCTCCCTTCATCCGCCCCGCGAGGCTTGGCCCCTCGCGAGGGTCTTGAGCTTGAGCTGATGAAGGTGGGCCGCGCTAGGCCCCCGCTTGAGCCACGCCGCAGGCCACAGGCAGGCAAGTCTGGGGACCCCCGTTCCTAGAACGCCGACAAGTCTCTAGTCCAGGTTTATCACCTATTCGGGTTCCATCCGCGAGGAGATCCGGCCGGAGTTTCGCTCACAGCCCCAAACGATGTGTGCAGGGTTCCTGAGACACCAAACGGGTGCCCGGTACACCATGCCACGGTTTATCTACCGCATCATAGCCCACCCCTAGGGTCAGCGCTACGCACGGCCGCCAACACATCCTACAAACACCAGAAACTAGTTGCAACTCCTGGACAGAGGGCAAGGATAGTTAATAAGTCGAGAGGGTCCATTGGTTTCGGGCCCAATGCATGGTAGTAGCTGTTCGTGGATCACAAACATAGAACTCAGTTCCTGAGAACGGTTTCAATGAGACAACCCACCATGTACTCCTACATGGCCTCTCACCGTTACCTTTACCAAATCGTGTTCACACACTTAGCTCACACATAGTAGGACGTGTTCATCATTATTCCAACTCATCCCCAAAGAATCAGACCTGACTCAACTCTAAGCAGTAGCAGGCATGATAAACAAGCATGAATGAGTAGGCACATCAGGGCTCAAACAACTCCTACTCATGCTAGTGGGTTTCATCTATTTACTGTGGCAATGACAGGTGATGCAGAGGAAAAGGGGTTCAGCTACCTTAACATATAACAGTTGAATTGATGTTGTTCTAATGCAGTAAAAGAGAGCAGGAGCGAGAGAGTGGGATTGTATCAGAATGATCAAGGGGGTTTTGCTTGCCTGGCACTTCTGAAGATAGTATAGCTCTTCATCGGTGTCGTCGAACTCATCGTCGGAAGCATATCTATCGAGAGGGGACAAATACCGGCAACAGAGAAGGAGAGCACAATCAATGCAATGCACAATATGATGCATGATCATGACATGTCAATATGTTGTGTTTTGAGCTAATGCAACTAGCAACATGTTAAATGGAGTTGGTTTGAACCCTAGGTTCAAATTCCAACTCCATATGTGAGGGTTTAAATGCCATTTATATGATTTGGCCTAAACAGCAGCCATGAGTTGTTCTAACATGCATGAAAATGGTATAGATGGATAGATTGGATTTTTCTGATCATTTTTCATATATAATTTATTTCATTCTGAGCTACGGTTGATTTTATATGATTTTTAGAAGTTTAAAACATTGTCTAGAATTTCCTGTGAAAGAATATATCCAGAAAAAGAGTTGTTGTGTTAGCATGACATCGGGGTGATGTCAGCCGGTCAAAGGCGTCGACCAAGTCAAACCTGACCAGTGGGACCCACTGGTCAGTGACTCGGTCCACTAACTGAGTTAGTTAGTGCTAAACTAACCCTAACTAGGCTGTTAGCGGGGCGGGGCCCACATGTTAGTGACTTGTTTAGTTGACTAAATTAGTTAGCTCTAATTAATCTAGAGTTAACTAATTAGGGGCTTGGGCCCACATGTCAGGGGAGGTCAAACCAGTGGTCAAACCCCGGTCAAACGAGTCAAACCCGTCGGCGACTCGACGCCGGCGAGGCCAGACGCGGCGGGGCACCTCGGATTTCACCTACAGGGCACCGTTCGAGGCGCCATTTTGCTTTACGGCTGCGGAGCGACGAGGCGCGTCGGTGGTGGCCGTGGGCGGTGCCGGGGCGGACTACGGCGTCGATGGCAAAGACGACAACGGCGGCCGGAGCACGGCTATGCGCGGGCGGGGTGCTGCGGCTCGAGGCGAGCGAACGGAGGTGCTAGGCAGCACCTAATGGGCAGCATGAGGATGTTGGAGCAACTAGTAGGAGCAGAGGGGCTCAGGGGTACGGAGCTCGCCGGCCATGGCGGACGGCGGCTTCGGGTGCTCGCGGGGCAGCAGCTATGGGGCGTGCGCGAAGCAAAAGGCGGAGGGGAGCGGTTCAGTGGCTCACAGCGAGGCATCCGGTGCAGATGGCGGGGTCGGGGAGGTTTCAGAGCGAGCGGGGCGGCGAGGTGAATCTCCGGCGACCCGAGGAGGATGAAGTGGTCGGGGACGGTGCTTCGAGGCGTCCGGCGCCGCGTGGCCCGGTGGAGAGGACTAGGGCGATGAGGCGGATCTTCTGGACTGCTCAAGGGGACGAGGGAGAGGCGATGGCCGCTGTGGTGCTAGTCGGCGGCGGCGGGCGCGTTCGGTGAGGTGGGGAACGATGAGGGAGGGGCAGGGGGAAAGAGACGAGTGGGTCGGCGCGATCCGGACGACAGCGGCGAGGTGTTTCGCGGCGTCGTGCTGGCCTCGGGCGGCCAGGCAGGTAGGTGTCGTGGCGCGCAGGAAGCGGGCGCGTCTCAAGCACGCGCCCTGTCCACTGGTGCTAGGCGGACGATGACTGGCGCTGGGCTAGTGGGCCACATAGTAGTGGACTGCACAGGTGATACCATGTACTTTCTCTCTCTCCTTTATTTCTGTTTTTTTTCTATTTATTTTTCTCCGTTTTGATTTAGTTTGAAAACTAAACTATTTATATAAATTCTGAGATTATTTGTGGGAGCTCTCTGCAATATACCAGCGATCCACAATTACTTTCAAAATATTTGGAGCTATAAAATTAGTTATAGATTTTATTTGCTCCCACTCAAATAGAATATGAATTAATTCAAAAATCCATAAATGGCCAAGAAATATGGTCATCATTTTTGGCAGAGGTTTTCACCTTTATCATAAATCATGAACGTTTTCAAAGTGCATTTTGGGGTCTTTGAAAATATTTTTATTTTTATCCTAGTTGCATTTCATTTTGTTCTAGGGTTTAACAATCCCCAATTCAAATTCAAAAGAATTTAAACATGATGTAACACATGACTAGCTAGCTCAGAGCATACCAGGACTAGGGATGTGACAATGGCGCGGCGGATCCAGCCGCCTTCCTGCTGGTCTACGAGGAGGCCGTTTGAGAAGCGGGGGGAGATGACAGGGTCATGGACAACTGGTTCCCCATGGCCCTGGCCGGCGTGCCACGCGCCTGGCTGCTCAGCCCGCTAGGATCCTCGATAGCCTCCTCGTAGGAGCTGTGCGATCTCTTTGTCGCGCGCTTCGCAGCACCAGCGCCCCCCGCCGTTGCGGCCATCCTCGGCGGCTCGCAGGCACCGCCCTCAGATCGCCACCTCAAGAAGTTATTCTGCCAAGTGGGCGCCGCCTCTGTGCAGCAGGGACCACCCTTGGGATGGGCGGCACCCCAGGACGACATCAGCTTCAAATAGGAGGACCATCCGACAGTCGCCGCCGGCTCGGGCATGCTCCCGTTGCTCTGCACACCCACTATCTGCAACGTAGCGGTCACCAAGACCGTCATCAATGGAGGAGCCGGCCTCAACGTGCTCTCCGTGGAAGCCTTCAGCTTGCTCCATGTGCCGCTCGGCCGGCTCCGCCACACCAGGCCTTTCTCGTCAGTCAGTGGTGGTTCCATCAGCCCCCTAGGGAGATCCGCCTCCCCGTCACCTTCGGCACCCGCGACAACTACCGCACTGAGCTTATCGACGTCGACATCGCTTGCATCGGCCTCGCCATCCTCGGGTACCAGTCCTGGCTTAGTTCATGGCAGCGACTCACCCTGCATACAACCTCATGAAGATGCCGGGGAGCAACTGCGTCCTCACCGTGGCTGGAGACACCAAGGAGGCCCTGATGACCCTCGAGCTCGTCTTCAGGGCCGCGGTAGCGGCGCGCCCCGCTGGTGAAGTAGCCCCTGAGACCCAAGGGGCTACGCCGGCAAAGAAGAAGCAGTTATTCTCGCAAGATCGGGCCAAGACGAAGCAAGTACGAGTCGAGGTGGATGGGGCCTCGGGAGCCACCTTCACCATAGGAGTCATCCTCGACCCGGATCTAGAAGAGGCACTGGTGAAATTCCTACGCGAATAAGGAGGTATTCGCCTAGGAGCCAAAGCAGCTGGTGGGGGTCCCAAGGGGAGTAATCGAGCACCACATGAGGGTGTGCCCCAATGTGCACCTGGTGAACCAGATGGTGCCGCGGCAGTCCACAGAGAAGCAGTCCTTCATCGTCCAGGAGACCCGCAAGTTACAAGCAGCGGGTGTCATCCACGAAGTCCGATACTGCTACCTCTTGAGCACTGTGTTGGTTTTGCCTTGAAGAGGAAAGGGTGATGCAGTAAAGTACCATACGTATTTCCCTCAGATTTTGAGAACCAGGGTATCAATCCAGTAGGAGATCACGCTCGAGTCCCACGCACCTACACAAACAAATAAGAACCTCGCAACCAACGCGATAAAGGGGTTGTCAATCCCTTCATGGTCACTTACGAGAGTGAGATCTGATAGATATGATAAGATAATTTTTTGGTATTTTTATGATAAAGAGAAATAAAGATGCAAAGTAAAATAAATGGCAATAGAAATAACTAAGTGTTGGAAGATTAATATGATGGAAGATAGACCCGGGGGCCATAGGTTTCACTAGTGGCTTCTCTCAAGAGGATAAGTATTACGGTGGGTAAACGAATTACTGTCGAGCAATTGATAGAATTGAGCATAGTTATGAGAATATCTAGGTATGATCATGTATATAGGCATCACGTCCGCGACAAGTAGACCGAAACGATTCTGCATCTACTACTATTACTCCACACATCGACCGCTATCCAGCATGCATCTAGAGTATTAAGTTCATAAGAATAGAGTAATGCTTTAAGTAAGATGACATGATGTAGAGGGATAAACTCATGCAATATGATATAAACCCCATCTTTTTATCCTTGATGGCAACAATACAATACGTGCCTTGCTGCCCCTGCTATCACTGGGAAAGGACACCGCAAGATTGAACCCAAAGCTAAGCACTTCTCCCATTGCAAGAAAGATCAATCTAGTAGGCCATACCAAAATGATAATTCGAAGAGACTTGCAAAGATAAACCAATCATACATAAAAGAATTCAGAGGAGATTCAAACATTGTTCGTAGATAGCTTGATCATAAACCCACAATTCATCGGATCTCCACAAACACACTGTAAAAGAAGAGTACATCGAATAGATCTCCAAGAGAATTGAGGAGAACTTTGTATTGAGATCCAAAGAGAGAGAAGAAGCCATCTAGCTAATAACTATGGACCCGTAGGTCTGAAGTAAACTACTCACACATCACTAGAGAGGCGATGGAGCTGATGTAGAGGCCCCCCGTGATCAATGCCCCCTCCAGCGGAGCTCCGAAAAAGGCCCAGAGATGGGATCTCTCTGGTATAGAAGGTTGCGGCGGTGGAATTAGGTTTTTGTGGTGCTCCTAGAAGTTTAGGGGGTACGCGGACTTATATAGGAGGAAGAAGTAGGTTGGTGGAGCAACGAGGGGCCCACGAGGGTGGAGGGCGCGCCCCCTGCCTCGTGGCTTCCTCAATTGTTTCTTTACGCCCACTCCAAGTCTCCTGGATCACATTTGTTGAAAAAATCACGTTCCCGAAGGTTTCATTCCGTTTGGACTCCGTTTGATATTCCCTTTCTACGAAACACGGAAATAGGCAAAAAACAGCAATTTGGGTTGGTCCTCCGGTTAATAGGTTAGTCCCAAAAATGACATAAAAGTGTAAAATAAAGCCTATTAACATCCAAAATAGATAATATAATAGCATGGAGCAATCAAACATTATAGATACGTTGGAGACGTATCAAGCATCCCCAAGCTTAATTCCTGCTCGTCCTCGAGTAGGTAAATGATAAAAAGAAGAATTTTTGATGTGGAATGCTTTCTAACATATTTCTCAATGTAATTTTTTCTTTATTGTGGCATGAATGTTCAGATCTGAAAGATTCAAGATAAAATTTTAGTATTGACATAAAAATAATAATACTTCAAGCATACTAACTAAGCAATTATGTCTTCTCAAAATAACTTGGCCAAAGAAAGTTATCCCTACAAAATCATATAGTTTTGCTATGCTCTATCTTCACCACACAAAATATTTAAATCATGCACAACCCCGATGACAAGCCAAGCAATTGTTTCATACTTTTAATGTTCTCAAACTTTTTCAATCTTCACGCAATATATGAGCATGAGCCATGGATATAGCACTATATGTGGAATAGAATGGTGGTTGTGGAGAAGACAAAAAGGAGAAGATAGTCTCACATCAACTAGGCATATCAACGGGCTATGGAGATGCCCATCAATAGATATCAATGTGAGTGAGTAGGGGTTGCCATGCAACGGATGCACTAGAGCTATAAGTATATGAAAGCTCAATGGAAGAAACTAAGTGGGTGTGCATCAAACTTGCTTGCTCATGAAGACCTAGGGCATTTTGAGGAAGCCCATCATTGGAATATACAAGCCAAGTTATATAATGAAAAATTCCCACTAGTATATGAAAGTGATATCATAGGAGACTCTCTATCATAAAGATCATGGTGCTACTTTGAAGCACAAGTGTGGAAAAAGGATAGTAGCATTGTCCCTTCTCTCTTTTTCTCTCATCATTTTTTTATTTGGGCCTTCTTTCTTTTTATTTTTCTTTTTGGCCTCTTTTTTTCGTCCGGAGTCTCATCCCAACTTGTGGGGGAATCATAGTCTCCATCATCATTTCCTCCCTTGGGACAATGCTCTAATAATGATGATCATCACACTTTATTTACTTACAACTCAAGAATTACAACTCAATACTTAGAAAAAAATATGACTCTATGTGAATGCCTCCTACGGTGTACCAGGATGTGCAATGATGCATGAGTGACATGTATGAAGAATTATGAACGGTGGCTTTGCCACAAATACGTTGTCAACTACATGATCATGCAAGCAATGTGACAATGATGAAGCGTGTCATAATAACGGAACGGTGGAAAGTTGCATGGCAATATGTCTCAGGATCGCTATGGAAATGCCATAATAGGTAGGTATGGTGGCTGTTTTGAGGAAGGTATCTGGTGGGTTTATGGTACCGGCGAAAGTTGCACGATACTAGAGAGGCTAGCAATGGTGGAAGGGTGAGAGTGCGTATAATCCATGGACTGAACATTAGTCATAAAGAACTCACATACTTATTGCAAAAATCTATTAGTTATCGAAACAAAGTATTACACGCATGCTCCTAGGGGGATAGATTGGTAGGAAAAGACCATCGCTCATCCCCGACCGCCACTCATAAGGAAGACAATCAATAAATAAATCATGCTCCGACTTCATCACATAACGGTTCACCATACGTGCATGCTACGTGAATCACAAACTTCAACACAAGTATTTCTCAAATTCACAACTACTCAACTAGCATGACTCTAATATCACCATCTCCATATCTCAAAACAATTATCAAGTATCAAACTTCTCATAGTATTCAATGCACTTCTATGAATTTTTTTATATTATCCCTAAAAGAAAATTTCCATGTTGTTCTAAAGGACTCTCAAAATAATATAGGTGAAGAATGAGAGATCAACTATTTCTATAAAATAAAACCACCACCGTGCTCTAAAAGATATAAGGGAAGCACTTGAGCAAAAACTATATAGCTGAAAAGATATAAGTGAAGCACATAGAGTATTCTAATAAATGTCAAATCATGTGAGTCTCTCTGAAAAGGTGTGTACAGCAAGGATGATTGTGGTAAACTAAAAAGCAAAGACACAAATCATACAATACGCTCCAAGAAAAATACATATCATGTGGTGAATAAAAATATAGCTCCAAGTAAAGTTACTGATAGACGAAGACGAAAGAGGGGATGCCTTCCGGGGCATCCCCAAGCTTAGGCTTTTTGGTGTCCTTGAGTTTTACCTTGGGGTGCCATGGGCATCCCCAAGCTTAGGCTCTTACCACTCCTTGTTCCATAATCCATCAAGACTTTACCCAACACTTGAAAACTTCACAACACAAAACTCAAAATAGAAAATCCCGTAAGCTCCGTTAGTGAAAGAAAACAAAACACCACTTCAAGGTACTGTAATTAACTCATTATTTATTTATGTTGGTATTAAACCTACTGTATTCCAACTTCTATATGGTTTATAAGCTCTTTACTAGCCATAGATTCATCAAAATAAGCAAACAACACACGAAAAACAGAATCTGACAAAAACAGAACAGTCTGTAGTAATCTGTAGATAATGCAAATTTCTGAACCTTAAAAATTCTAAATTACGTTGATGGACGTGAGGAATTTATCTATTAATCATCTTCAAAAGGAATTAACTAAATATCACTTTCCAAATAAAAATGGCAGCAATTCTCGTGAGCGCTAAAGTTTCTGTTTTCTACAGCAAGATCAAAAATACTTTCCCCAAGTCTTCCCAACGGTTCTACTTGGCACAAACACTAATTAAACACAAAAAATAGAGGCTAGATAAATTATTTATTACTAAACAGGAGCAAAAATCAAGTAATAAAAATAAAATTGGGTTGCCTCCCAACAAGCGCTATCGTTTAACGCCCCTAGCTAGGCATAAAAGCAAGGATAGATCTAGGTATTGCCATCTTTGGTAGGCAATTCTTCAATAAGACACTTATAACCTCTAGGAGTTTCTTTATTTTTATTAATTATCAGACTCCTAGGCACAAAATCAAGAAAGTCATTTGTAGCAAATAGTTCCTTGATGATAGCAAAAAGATTGGGATGAACACTTATTGATTTTAAATCTGCAGTTTCCTTACTAGAGGATTCACCCTTATATTTAGGAACATAAACAAGCTTGGCAATTTTGGCAGGAGGATTTGGAGTATTTTTGACGGAAGAAAAAGCGGACCCCAAGTTGGTGATAATTCCCTCAAGTTTATCGATTCTAGTAGAATCTTGATCTGTTATTTCATTAACTATGGGTTCTTTTTCCTTAAAACTTTTCAGAGTAACTCCCACCTTAGATCCATATTGGGTAATTTGGTTGTGGATCTTTTTATCCAAACTCTCAATCAACTCTACAGTAGCAACTTTATTCTCAATAATTTCAAGCCATTGCATCACATGTTCCAAAGTTAACATCGTTCGATTAACCAAAAGAAGTGGTGAGCCAAACAAATCTATCATAGCATTATAAGAATCAAAAGTGTGGCTACCAAAGAAATTCCCTCCGGTAGTGGTATCAAGAATATATCTGTACCAAGGAATAGCACCTACATAAAAATTGCGGAGAAGAACGGAAGTAGATTGCTTCCCGGTAGATCTATTTTGAGCATTGCAAATTCTATACCAAGCGTCTTTTAGATTTTCTCCCTCCCTTTGCTTAAAATTAAGAACTTCATTCTCGAGAGACAACTGAGAAGATAGAGGACTATCCATAATGACAAGGCAAGCAAGAAAGCGACGAACGGAAAAGAGAGGGCAAATAAAACGGCAAGGGTGAAGTGGGGGAGAGGAAAACAAGAGGCGAATGGCAAATAATGTAATGCGAGGTTTAAGAGTTTGTGATGGGTACTTGGTATGTCTTGACTTGTGCGTAGACTCTCCAGCAACTGTGCCAGAAATGGCTCGTTGTCGGGAGTCAAATCTTGACTTGACTTGGCGCGAATCTCCCCAGCAACGGTGCCAGAAATCCTTCTTGCTACCTCTTGAGCACTGCGTTTGTTTTCCCTTGAAGAGGAAAGGGTGATGCAGTAAAGTAGCATAAGTATTTCCCTTAGTTTTTGAGAACCAAGGTATCAATCCAGTAGGATATCACGCTCGAGTCCCACGCACCTACACAAAAAAATAAGAACCTCGCAACCAACGCGATAAAGGGGTTGTCAATCCCTTCACGGTCACTTACGAGAGTGAGATCTGATAGATATGATAAGATAATATTTTTGGTATTTTTATGATAAAGAGAAATAAAGATGCAAAGTAAAATAAACAGCAATAGAAATAACTAAGTGTTGGAAGATTAATATGATGGAATATAGACCCGGGGGCCATAGGTTTCACTAGTGGCTTCTCTCAAGAGCATAAGTATTACGGTGGGTAAACGAATTACTGTCGAGCAATTGATAGAATTGAGCATAGTTATGAGAATATCTAGGTATGATCATGTATATAGGCATCACATCCGTGACAAGTAGACCGAAACGATTGTGCATCTACTACTATTACTCCACACATCGACCGCTATCCATCATGCATCTAGAGTATTAAGATCATAAGAACAGAGTAATGCTTTAAGTAAGATGACATGATGTAGTGGGATAAACACATGCAATATGATATAAACTCCATCTTTTTATCCTCTATGGCAACAATACAATACGTGCCTTGCTGCCCCTGCTGTCACTAGAAAGGACACCGCAAGATTGAACCCAAAGCTAAGGACACCGCAAGATCTAGTAGGCCAAACCAAACTGATAATTCGAAGAGACTTGCAAAGATAAACCAATCATACATAAAAGAATTCAGAGGAGATTCAAATATAGTTCGTAGATAAACTTGATCATAAACCCACAATTCATCGGATCTCGACAAACACACCGCAAAAGAAGATTACATCGAATAGATCTCCAAGAGAATTAAGGAGAACTTTGAATTTAGATCCAAAGAGAGAGAAGAAAACATCTAGCTAATAACTATGGACCCGTAGGTCTGAACTAAACTACTCACACATCACCGGAGAGGCCATGGAATTGACGTAGAGCCCGTCCGTGATCAATGTCCCCTCCGGCGGAGCTCCGGAAAAGGCCCCGAGATGGGATCTCTCGGGTACGGAAGGTTGCGGAGTGGAATTAGATTTTCATGGTGATCCTGGATGTTTGGGGGTACGTGGACTTATATAGGAGGAAGAAGTAGGTCGGTGGAGCAACGAGGGGCCCACGAGGGTGGAGGGCGCGCCCAGGGGGTAGGCGCCCACTCCAAGTCTCCTGGAGCACGTTTGTTGAGAAAATCACGTTCGTGAAGGTTTCATTCCATTTGGACTCCGTTTGATATTCCTTTTCTATGAAACACTAAAATAGGCAAAAAACAGCAATTTGGGTTGGGCCTCCGGTTAATAGGTTAGTCCCAACAAATGATATAGAAGTGTAAAATAAAGCCTATTAACATCCAAAATAGATAATATAATAGCATGGAGCAATCAAAAATTATAGATACGTTGGAGACGTATCAGATACCCGGAGTGGCTGGCAAACCCCGTCATTGTGCCCAAGAAGGGCAGGAAGGAACGCATGTGCGTCCGCTTCACCAACCTCAACAAGGCCTACACTCAGGACCCGTTCCCGCTTCCGCACATTGATCAGATCGTCGACTCCACTGCCGAGTGCGACCTGTTATGTTTCCTAGACGCCTTCTCAGGATACCACCAGATCAGGATGGCGGTGGAGGGCGTAGAGAAGATGGCATTCCTAACCCCGTGCGGGGTGTACTGCTACACGTGCATGGCCTTCGGGCTGCGTAATGCTGGTGCAATCTTCCACTGGCTGATGCACATCACCCTAGGCCAACAGCTCGGGAGGAATACTGAAGCCTACGTCGACGACATTGTGGTAAAATCTCAGGAAGCTAGGACCATCATTCAGGATCTGGAGGAGACTTTCGCCAGCCTACGCAAGATAGATTTGCGGCTCAAACCGGAGAAATGTGTGTTTGGCATCCCCTCCAGCAAACTTTCGGGTTTCCTCGTGTCGCATAGGGGGATCGAGGCAAACCTGGAGAAGGTCAAATAAATAGAAGACATGGGCCCACCACAGACTCTCTAGGAAATGAAAAAACTTGCGGGCTGTGTAACCTCACTAGGGCGCTTCAGCTTCTAGTTGGGGGAGCGTGCCCTCCCATTCTTCAAGCTGATGAAGAAGAAGGGCCCGTTCGAGTGGACTCCGGAGGCCGACATGGCGTTTCAGGACCTCAAGAGATACCTAACCAGCCCTCCAGTGATGGTGGCGTCTCGTCCCCTCGAGCCCCTGGTGCCTTACCTGGCTGCCACACCTCATTCCGCTAGCACAGCGCTGGTGGCCGTCTGGGAAAAGCGCCAGGCCAAAGGTCCGCCACACGGCGCTGCACGTTCAGTCAAAACGGTATGGCACCAAGACGGCCTTCCTGAGGCTGCAGCGGCCCCAGTGGGTAACGAAGTTCCTGAGGTCCCCTAGTCTCAGGAGGTGCCCATGCCTCATGAGATCTCGGACTCCACCAACACTCCTGTCCTTGTCGAACAACCTGTGTCCTTCATCAGCACGGTGTTGCGAGACACACGGGCCTGCTACCCCATGCAGCAGAAGCTTCTGCTCACACTCCTCGTGGCCTCGCGCAAGCCACGCCACTACTTCCAAGGCCACCCCATCAAGGTCGTCTTAGCTTACCCGCTGGAGAGGGTGCTCTGAAGCCCCAACGCAGTGGGAAGGGTCGTCGAGTGGAACATCGAGTTGCAAGCCTTCTAGCCGAAGTTCAGCACCACCAGGGTCATCAAGGGAGCCGCGCTCGCCGACTTCATGGCGGAATGGACTGACGCTCCAGGGCCCGAAGCATGCGAGGATCGGTCTCTCTCGCCAGGAAGCGAGGCACCATACAGCTGGGTCATGTACTTCGATGGCGCCTTCGCGCGCTAGGGCACGGGGGTTGGGGCTGTACTCATCTCGCCCACCCAGGACAAGCTTTACTATGCCATGCAGCTTTGTTCCAGCAAGGTGAGAAGGTCTCCAACAACATCGCTGAGTACGAAGGTCTGATCGCTGGCCTCAAAGCTGTGGCGGCCTTGGGAGTGAGGTGGCTCACCATCAAGGGAGACTCTCAGCTCCTCGTCAACTTCTCCAACTAGGTATATGAGCCAAAGGACGAGCACATGGAGGCGTACCTCGCGGAGGTATGCCAAAGGGAGACGCAATTCTTGGGCCTAGAACTGCAGCATGTGCCTCACGACACAAACAAGGAAGCTGGTGATATCGCCAAAAGGGCGTCAGGGCATCAACCCCAGGAGCCTGGCGTCTTCGAGGAGCGGCTCTTTAAGCCTTCAGCGGCGCCTCTGGCTACGGAGCTTACGCCGCCTCAGGAGGAGCTCCCCCTGCCACCAACCTCTAGAGCTCCCGCCTGTGGCCCGACTTCAGGAGCACGCCTGCTCCTTGCGCTTGAACCCCAGGAGGGGTGCTGGACTGAAGAATTCAAGGTGTACCTGCTGCAAGGGACCCTGCCAGAGAAGGAGGGGCAGCGGAGTGCGTAGCTCGCCAGGCTACAACACACTTCATCCAGGACGGTGAGCTATACCAAAAACGATCGAATGATGTTTCTTTGCGGTGCATCCCTATGGAGCAGGGGTGCGAGCTGCTAGCTGACATACATGGCGGAGACTGCGGGCATCACTCGTCATCGCACCCTGGTGGACAAGGCATTCCACAGCGGGTTCTACTAGCCCACGGCACTCAACGACGCAACCGAGCTGGTGAGGTCCTGCGAAGCCTGCTAGTTATATGCGAAGTGAATCCACCAGCCCGCTCAGGGCCTCCAGACTATCCTACTCTCATGGCCGTTTGCGGTCTCGGGGCTGGACATCCTAGGCCAGTTCCCTCGAGCGCCAGGGGGCTACCGCTACCTCTACGTCGCCATCGACAAGTTCACCAAATGGGCGGAGGTGGAAGCCATCCACACCATCCCAGCTGGCTCCGCGGTTAGGTTCATCAAGGGCCTGGTGAGCCGTTTCGGGGTCCTGAACCGCATCATCACCGACAACGGCTCGCAGTTCACTAGCAATCTCTTTAAAACATATTATTCTAACCTTGGAACGCAGATAGGCTACGCCTCAATAGCACAGCCCAGAAGCAACGGCCAGGACGAGCGCGCTAACGCGGAGGTCCTGAGGGGCCTCAAGACAATGACCTTCAAAAAGAAGCTCGAGGTCTGTGGCATGGGCTAGTACGAAGGGCTCCAATCTATGTTGTGGTCTATCCGCACCATGATGTCCACTATGTTCTTGTAGACGTTGTTGGGCCTCCAAGTGCAGAGGTTTGTAGGACAGTAGCAAATTTCCATCAAGTGGATGACCTAAGGTTTATCAATCCACGGGAGGCGTAGGATGAAGATGGTCTCTCTCAAACAACCCTGCAACCAAATAACAAAGAGTCTCTTGTGTCCCCAATACACCCAATACAATGGCAAATTGTATAGGTGCACTAGTTCAGCGAAGAGATGGTGATACAAGTGCAATACGGATGGTAGATATAGGTTTTTGTAATCTGAAAATATAAAAACAGCAAGGTAAGTAATGATAAAAGTGAACACAAAATGTATTGCAATGCTTCGAAACAAGGTATAGGGTTCATACTTTCACTAGGCAAGTTCTCTCCACAAGGATAACATAATTAGATCATATAACAATCCCTCAACATGCAACAAAGACTCACTCCAAAGTCACTAATAGCGGAGAAAAAATGAAGAGATTATTGTAGGGTACGAAACCACCTCAAAGTTATTCTTTTCGATTAATCCATTGGGCTATTCCTATAAGTGTCACAAACAACCCTAGAGTTCATAGTAAACTAACACCTTAAGACACACATCGACCAAAACCCTAATGTCACGTCAAGTATCTGCTGGTATGATTATACGGTATGCATCACACAATCTCAGATTCATCTATTCAACCAACACAAAGAATTTCAAAGAGTGCCCCAAACTTTCTACCAGAGAGCCAAGACGAAAACGTGTGCCAACCCCTATGCTAGATTCCCAAGGTCACAGAACCCGCAAGTTGATCACCAAAACATACATCAAGTGAATCAATAGAATACCCCATTGTCACCACGGGTATCCCACGCAAGACATACATCAAGTGTTTTCAAATCCTTAAAGACTCAATCCGACAAGATAACTTCAAAGGGAAAACTCAATCCATTACAAGAAGGTAGAGGGGGAGAAACATCATCAGATCCAACTATAGTAGCAGAGCTCGCGGTACATCAAGATCGTGCCAAATCAAGAACACGAGAGAGAGAGATCAAACACATAGCTAACCCACAAGTATAGGGGATCGCAATAGTTTTCGAGGGTAGAGTATTCAACCCAAATTTATTGATTCGACACGAGGGGAGCCAAAGAATATTCTCAAGTATTAGCAGTTGAGTTGTCAATTCAACCACACCTGGAAACTTAATATCTGCAGCAAAGTGTTTAGTAGCAAAGTAATATTTTTGGTGTTTTATAGTGATTGTAAGAATAGCAATGGAAAAGTAAATAAGCGAAAAACAATATATGGAAAGCTCGCAGGCAATGGATTGGTGATGGAGAATTATGCCGGATGCGGTTCATCATGTAACAGTCATAACATAGGGTGACACAGAACTAGCTCCAGTTCATCAATGTAATGTAGGCACGTATTCTGAATATAGTCATACGTGCTTATGGAAAAGAACTTGTATGACATCTTTTGTCCTACCCTCCCGTGGAAGTGGGGTCCTAATGGAAACTAAGGGATATTAAGGCCTCCTTTTAATAGACTACTATAACAAAGCATTGTCACATAGTGAATACATGAACTCCTCAAACTACGGTCATCACCGGTAAGTATCCCGATTATTTTCACTTCGGGGTTAATGGATCATAACACGTAATAGGTGGCTATAGACTTGCAAGATAGGATCAAGATTTCTCATATATTGATGAAAACATAATAGCTTCAGATCTGAAATCATGGCACTTGGGCCCTAGTGACAAGCATTAAGCATACCAAAGTCATAGCAACATCATCTCAGAACATAGTGGGTACTAGGGATCAAACCCTAACAAAACTAACTCGATTACATGATAAATCCCATCCAACCCATCACCGTCCAGCAAGCCTACGATGGAATTACTCACGCACGGCGGTGAGCATCATGAAATTGGTGATGGAGGATGGTTGATGATGATGATGGTGATGGATTCCCCTCTCCGGAGCCCTGAACGGACTCCAGATCAGCCCTCCCGAGAGTGTTTAGGGCTTGGCGGCGGCTCCATATCGTAAAACGCGATGAATCCTGCTCCCTAGTTTTTTCTCCCCGAAATGCAATATATGGAGTCCAGGTTGAGGTCCGTGGAGTGTCAGGGGGCCCACGAGGCAGGGGGTGTGCCCAGGGGGTAGGGCGTGCCCCCACCCTCGTGGATAGGTGGAGGCCCCCCTGACATGGATCTTCCATCCAGTATTTTTTATATATTCCAAAATAATTCTCCATGGATTTTCAGGTCATTCCGAGAACTTTTATTTCTGCACAAAAATAACACCATGGCAATTCTGCTGAAAACAGCGTCAGTCCGGGTTAGTTCCATTCAAATCATGCAAGTTAGAGTCCAAAACAAGGGCAAAAGTGTTTGGAAAAGTAGATCTGACTGAGACATATCAGCATAGTGCCGGAACAGGGTCCTGATTGGTTTTTGGTGGCTACAGAGGATTGCGGCGGCGGACCTCCCAATCTAGGTTTCCTTTCTGGAGTTTTTGTATTTATAGGAATTTTTGGCGCCGGGAACAAGTCAGGGGGTCATCAAGGAAGGGGGGCGCGCCCAGGGGGGTAGGGCGCGCTCTCCACCCTAGTGGATGGCTCAGGACTCTTCTGGCCCAACTCTTTTATTTCGGGGGCTTCTTTTGGTCCATAAAAAATCCACAAAAATTGGTAGGTCAATTGGACTCTGTTTGGTATTCCTTTTCTGTAAAACTTAATAACAAGGAAAAATAGAAACTGGCACTGGGCTCTAGGTTAATTGGTTAGTCCCAAAAATCATATAAAATAACATATAAATGCATATAAAACATCCTAGATGGATAATATAATAGCATGGAACAATAGAAAATTATAGATACGTTGGAGACGTATCACACCACCGCCACCAAGCCAACAGGCGAGACTCCGTTCTTCCTCGTCTATGGAGCCAAAGCGGTTCTGCCTCAAGAGGTCAGGCATCGCACCACGCAGGTCCTGGCATTCGACGAGCCACGCCAGGACGCCATGCGCAGGATGGATCTCGTGCTAGGGGAGGAACGCCGCCGCCAAGCCTCGCTCCGTGCGGCAAGCTACCAGCAGGCGCTGCGGCGGTACCACTGCCGCAGCGTCCACTCCAGGACACTCGAGGTGGAAGATCTTGTCCTGAGGCAGGTGCTCTCCAGGGAAGGGCTGCATAAGCTCTCACCCATGTGGGAGGACCCGTTTAGGATTGTCCACGTCTCTAGGCCTAGCGCTGTGCGCCTGGAGACGCAGGACGGGATCCTGATAATCCCCAAGTGTAGGGAATGATCGTAGCAATTCCCAATGATGGAAGTGATAAGTATGGAGTGTCGAACCCACAAGGAGCTAAAGATAAGATCAATATTCTCTCAAGCCCTACCTTCCACTGGTACGATTCTACGTACACCGAATGTTTGCTTCCAACTAGAAACAAGAAATAAAACTACATTGTGGGTATGAAGAGGATAACTTTGCATGCTATCGGACAGCTAAAATATGAAAGTAGGTGTTGTTATCATAAAGTTAGAATATATTACTAAATATTATAAATAGCGAGTGTGGAATAATGATGGATCGGTGTGCGGAATTGTCCTAGGCAATTATTAACAAGACCGATAGTCGTCATTGCAATTTCATATGAGGGAGAGGCATAAGCTAGCATACTTTCTCTTCTTGGATCATATAAACTTATGATTGGAACTCTAGTAAGCATCCGCAACTACTAAAGATGATTAAGGTAAAACCCAACCATAGCATTAAAGCATCAAGTCCCCTTTATCCCATACGCAACAATCCCCTTACTCGTGTTTATGCTTCTGTCAATCAAGCAACGCACTATAAGCGAATCATGAACTTATTGCAACACCCTACAGGGGGAATCCCACACACTTGCATGACATGGAGGGCAAAATAGGACAGCACCAAAATAAAACGTACAACTCATACCAATCTAGATCATCAATCAACCCAAAGACAAAGGATATCTACTCAAAACATCATAGGATGGCAACACATCATTGGATCGTAATATGTGGCATAAAGCACCATGTTCAAGTAGGGATTACAGCGGGGTGCGGGAGAGTGGACCACGTAAAAGAGATGAGGATGGTGATGATGATGGTGATGTTGATGAAGATGATCACCGCGGCGATGATTCCCTCCCAATGGCACTCCGGCGCCACTGAGAGAGAGGAGGAGAGGTTCTCCCCCTTCCTCCTCCTCCTCCATGGCATCCCCCTAGATGGGGAGAGGTTCTGCCTCTGGTCCTTGGCCTTCATGACGACAATGGCCCCTCCGGGATCCTCCTCCATGCCCTTCGGTGATGATGGCCCCCCTCCGGCTGGGTGCCAGAGAGGGCCTAGATTGATTTCTCGTGGCTACAGAGGCTTGCAGCGGCGGAACTTCCGATCTAGGTCAATTTCTGGAGGTTGGGGTATTTATAGGAGAGGTTGGCGTCAAGAACAAGTCAGGGGCGCCATGGGTAGTCCACGAGGCACAGGGGCACGTCCAGGGGGTGGGTGCGCCCCCACCCTCATGGGGCCCACGGGACTCCCCTCCGGTAGATTTTTGTTCCAGTATTTTTATATTTTCCAGAAAAATTCTTTGTTGATTTTCATCGCATTCCAAGAACTTTTATTTTTGCACAAAAACAACACCATGGTAGTTCTGCTGAAAACAGTGTCAGTCCGGGTTAGTTCTAATAAAATCATACCAAAATCATATAAAACTATTGTAAACATGGCATGAATACTTCATAAATTATAGATATGTTGGAGACATATCAGCATCCCCAAGCTTAATTCCCTACTCGTCCTCGAGTAGGTAAATGATAAAAGAAATAATTTATGAAGTGTGAATGCTAGCAAGTGCATAAATTCGATCAATGATAGTTCCAATCACTTTTTATAGCATCATTATATATCATAACAGTAGCTCAACTCATAAAACTTCTCATGATCAAGTAACGAGCTATTCACATGTTAAAGTATAGATCATAAACTTTCTTGAGAACAAACAAACCATGCTCTTAGTCATCAAACAATTTCAATTCATCTTATTTTCAGGAAGAGTCTATGTAAGAGCCTTGATTCAGCAAACTCCACATACTCAACTATCATTTAATCTTTCACAATTGCTAATACTCATGTGATATTAATGGGTTCAAAGTTTTAGTCGGACACAGGGAAAGATAGGGGCTTATTGTTTTTCCTCCCAATCGTTTATCTCAACGGTAATGTCAACAATAATAATTTATGACAAGCTACATACAAGTGGATATATATATCCGGATCGCTCCAACACAAAGTGCTTGCCAAAGGAAAAAGTGTAAAAAGGAAAGGTGATGATCACCATGACTCTTGTATAAGGGTAGAAGATAAAAGTAAAAGATAGGCCCTTCGTAGAGGGAAGCAGAGGTTGTCATGCGCTTTTATGGTTGAATGCACAAAATCTTAATGCAAAAGAACATCACTTTATATTGCCTCTTGTGATAAAGACCTTTATTATGCAGTCTGTCGCTTTTATTTCTTCCCTATCACAAGTTTGTATAAAGCTTATTTTCTTTGCACTAATAGATCATATATATTTAGAGAGCAATTTTTATTGCATGCACCGATGACAACTTACTTGAAGGATCTTACTCAATCTATAGGTAGGTATGGTGGACTCTCATGGCAAAACTAGTTTAGGGAATGCTTGTAAGCACAAGTAGTATCTCTACTTGGTGCAAAGAATTTGGCTAGCATGAGAGGGAAAGGCAAGCTCAACATGTTGGATGATCCAAGACAATATAACGTTTCGGATATTGGAAAACATAACCCATTAAGTTGTCTTCCTTGTCCAACATCAACCTTTTAGCATTTCATATTTTAATGAGTGCTCACAATTGCAAAAGATGTCCAAGATAGTATATTTATATGTGAAATCTCTCTTCCTTCAATATTCTTTCATGAATTGTTCAAGTGACCAAATCTGCGTTTGCTAACTTCCAATAAGTTTACTACCTATAGTTATTATGTGTGAAGTCATTACTCCCCATGTTGTAAGCATATGAAACGTATATAAATTCAGATTTATGATATTCAATTCATTCAAGCATTTACTCATAGGATATACATGAAGCGCATGAGTAAATGACAAACTACTCCAAAAAGATATAAGTGAAGAACGCTGAGTAGTCAAATAATTAACTAGCCATGGGACGATTCCTTTTTTTCATTCAAAATTTCAGATCCAATGATTTTAATCAAACAGAAAGTAAAATTGAACATACGCTCCAAGCAAAACACATATCATGTGACAAATAAAAATATAGCTCCGAGTAAGGTATACCGATAGTTTTGAAGACGAAAGAGGGGATGCCTTCCCGGGCATGCCCAAGCTTAGGCGCTTGAGTCTTTGTTGAATATTACCTTGGTGTGCCTTGTAATCCCCAAGCTTAGGGTCTATCCACTCCTTATTCTCCTCATATCGATATCTCACCCAAAGCTTGAAAACTTCAATCACACTAAACTTAACGGAATTTTGTGAGATAGGTTAGTATGACAAAGAGTAAACCATTCAATTTGGTACTGTCAAAGACAAGGTTCGTAATTGTTCTCACACAATGCCCACTGTATCGTATCATTTCTACAATTTATATTGAGAAATATAAGCCATAGAAACTAGAAAACAAGCAGACTATGCAATGAAAACAGAATTTGTCAGAAACAGAAAAGTCTATAATGATATGAACACCAACCATACTTATGCTAATCCAAAAATTATAAAATAAATTGGTGGACGTGAGGAATTTGTCTATTCATCTTCTGAAAAAACAATCAACTCACTCGCACTCTTCTGTAAAAAATGACAGCTAATTTCGTGAGTGCAAAGTTTCTGTTTTTTTACAGCAAGATCACATTAACTTTCACCCAAGTCTTCCCAAAGGTCTTACTTGGCACTTTATTGAAACAAAAGCTTTAATACATGGTTAATACATTAGCTTAATCATGAGAACACACAAAAATAGTAAGGGTAAATATTGGGTTGTCTCCCAACAAGCGCTTTTCTTTAATGCCTTTTAGCTAGGCATGATGATTTCAATGATGCTCACATAAAAGATTAGAATTGAAACATAGAGAGAGCATCATGAAGAATATGACTAGCACATCTAAACCTAACCCACTTCCTATGCCCAGGGATTTTTTGAGCACACAATTTATGGGAACAAGAATCAACTAGCATAGCAAGGGAAAACAAGTATAACTTCAAAACTTTAAGCACATAGAGAGGAAACTTGATATTATTGCAACTCCTACAAGCATGTATTCCTCCCTCATAATAATTTTTTGTAGCATCATGAATGAGTTCAAAAATATAACCATCACATAAAGCATTCCTTTCATGATCTACAAGCATAGAAATTTTACTACTCTCCACATAAGCAAAATTCTGCTCATTCAGAATAGTGGGAGCAAACTTCTTCTAAATCCACTTTAGATGATAGTATTATTCATACTCCAAAATATATATGTGAAGTTCATGGAGCATTCTACAATTAATGTAGTCTAACCAATATCCAAGCTCAAAATATAAAAGTGAAGCACACGAAGCATTCTATAAAACCATACTCAAAAGATTTAAGTGAAGCACAAAGAGCAATTCTATAAGATCATACTTAAAAGATATAAGTGAAGCACATGTAGTATTCTATGAATAAATAAAGGTCTATCTCATACTAGCATGGTTCTTAAAGGAAAAACAAAAACACAAAGGACACAAATTATGTGAACAAAACAAAAACCGAGGTATACCGATAATTGTTGAAGAAGAAGGATGGGATGCCAACCGGGGCATCCCCAAGCTTAGATGCTTGAGTATCCTTGAAATACTTACTTGGGGTGACTTGGGGATCCCCAAGATTGAGCTCTTCCTCTCTTTATTCTTCTCATATTGATAGCTCCTCGATCTTTCAACACTTCATCCACACAAAACTTTAACAAAAACTTTGTGAGATCCGTTAGTGTAAGAAAGCAAATCACTACCTTTAGGTACTGTTGCGAACTTATTTAAATTTCATATTATAACT